>NW_027529424.1:4611064-4632192 GCF_008692635.1 Crocuta crocuta | reverse complement strand
AAAACAATCAAATGGTAATCAGACCATGAGTTGCTTCTGTTTTAAAAAGCTCAAGATTTTTTGTTTCTGTTTTTGTTGATGACCTCGATTGGTGGCAAATTAAGAAGGCAAGACCAGAAGCATTCCTTATAGCACGTACATCTCTGAGGTGGTTTGTGTATTTTCAAGACATAAAGGCATAGGAGAATGACAGCTCCAGGTTGACCAGCATCCAGAGTAATTGACTGAATTAGAACTCAAAATTGTACCATATGCGCCAAGATTGCAATAAAAACAATTTGGAATATTATCGTAGCTTATGAATGGGATACCAGAACCGTATCTACCAATTGTCTACGAAGCAGGGGGCAGGAAGAAATTGGCCAGACTTGACAGCTACTGATTATGTTTTGGGCTGTTACCCTGAGCCTCGAAACTGAATATGGAGAGAGGAGAACAAGTTATGAAAACAGAAAGGGACAGCTGTAAAGCCCAGCGTCCAAACAGTATCAGTGTTACTGATGTATATGAGGGAAATTAACAGAAGTATTCAGGAGCAAGGAGTGTCTTACATAAGCATATTTCATGCCCTTTGAGAAGCCAGTAACCAGACAGATTGGGGTCCTTCACAGGACTCAGCCGGTGCTTCCCTCGTAGTCCATTGCTAGGACTCCAGGCTTCTTGGGTCCCAAACCCTGGAAACTATATTCCAACTTCAAAGTCCAGTCAGTTCTCTGCCCTTGAGATTCTGTTGTTTACTCTCTGGCCCCAGGTTTGGCCAGCGTTTTCCAGGAGAAAAAGTGATTGAAACACAGAAGCCTGAGAGGAAAGAAAGACTGAGATGCAGTGTATTTGTGGCCCCTCCAGCACACCCTCCTTTTGCCTACAGTGAGTGGTATCATTTCTGTTCTCTCAGATCCAGACACGTGCCTTCCAACTGTCCAGATTAAGATGAGGCCCCGAAAGCCACTGATGAGCAAACTTCAAATTTTAAATCCAAGAAGGCGTGATAGCAGAACATTGTGGGAATTGCTTAAATAATCAGTAATGATAATGACAATCAAAATGAAAATCCCATTGGATTATAACCTTACAATTTGCAGAGTGCTTCCGCTAAAGAGCAAATCAAACTTTATGATGCTTGTAAGAGCAGGAGGNGAGGAAAATTCTGTATTTGCAGAGTTTTTAATAACTATGTCTCCAGTCCCTTTTTGATAAAAAGGCATTTTTTGGTTGTTATCATGCTGGTTTTAAGAAACCCAAAGGGGGTCCTGGGTGGCCCATCTGGTGGAATGTCCAGCTTTGGCCCAGGTGGTGATCTCATGGTTCTCGAGTTCGAGTTCCGCATTGGGCTCTTTGCTGTCAGCATGGAGCCCGCCTTGAATCATCTGTCCCACCCCTGACCCCCCACCTTGCACTTTCCCCACTCACATGCTCTGCCTCAAAAATAAACAAACATTGGGGAAAAAAAGAAAAAGAGAAAGCCAAAGGGCATTGTTTTTAGAGAGAATGTTTATAGCACTTGTAGAGGCAAAGTGAAAGGTGATAAAGAAGGTAGAGAGTGTTAAATTGACACTAGGCAAACCAGGACTCCAGGCCCCTTAATTCAGTTAAAAGACAGCTGACTTTTTTTCCTGTGATAAATTGCTAAAAACAGAGAAAAGAGAAAAATGCAAGAAGACAATGAGAAATTACAGTCACTTCAAACATCAGAGAACAATAACAGAGGAGCAATTACAGATTACACTTGACCGATTTTTAAGAATACAATGCGGTATTGTTGACTGTAGGCAGTGTTGTACCGCAGATCTCTGGGAGTTACTCATCTTGCATAACTGAAACTTTATGCCCGTAATTTNCCCCCCCCACCCTCAGGCCCCTGGCAAACACCATTCTGCTCTTTTCTTCTATGAGTTTGGGTATTTTAGAGACCTTGTGTAAGTAGAGCTTGGCAGTACTTGTCCTTCTGTGACTCGCTTATTTCACTTAGCATAATGCCCTCAAGGTTCATCCATGTTGTCGAATATTGAAGGATTCTTCCTTTAAGGGTGAATAATATTCCACTGTGAGTATGTGTATATGTGTGCATGTGTGTGCACTCATCTATAAGTGGACACTTAAATTGTTTCCATGTCAAGGCCGTTGTGAGTACTGCTATTGTGAGCATGGGGGGAGGGCACATGTCTTTTTAACATCCTGATCTCAATTCTTTTGGAATATGTACACAGAAGGGGATTGTTGGATCCCGTGGTAGTTTTATTTTTCATTTTTTGAGGAACCCCCTTACTGTTTTTCCATAACAGCTGTGCATTTTTGCCTTCTCATCTGCTGTACAGCGTTCCAGTTTCTCCGCATCTTTGCCATTACTTACTGTCTTTTTCTTTTTTAAATAATAGCCACCTTAAAAAGTGTAAGGTGATACCGCATTGTGGTTTTGATTTGCATTTCTCTGATGACTGGTGTCATTGAGCATCTTTTCCTGTACCTGTTGGCCATCTGTATGTTATCTTTGGAGAAATGCCTGTTCACACTGTTGGCCCATTTTTAAATCTAGTTGTTAGTTGAGTTTTTGCTACTGTTGTTGTTTTCTTTTGGTTTGGTTTGATGTTTTTTTTTTCTGATGAGCTGTAGGAGTTGTTAATGTCATTTAGAAATTAGCTCCTTATCAGATACATGATTTGCAACTATTTTCTCCCATTCCATAGGTTCCTTTTTCACTCTGTAGTTTCCTTGTCTTGCACAACACACAAAAGTCAATAATCTAAAACGGATTAAAGACATAAACGTAGCACCTTAAATGGCAAAACTTCTAGAAGAAAATATGGGGTGGGGGACACTTTGTTACATCGGCCTTTGCTATGATTTCATGGATAGGACATCAAAAGAACAGGCAGTAGACACGTGGAATGATGTGAACCCTTGGTTCAGTTTTATTTTCTAGCCCTTTCAGTGGCTGTGCTGGTGCCCTATTTTGTTGTGCTTTAGAGTTTCTCTTCCCAAATCATAGAGTTTTATCTTTACAGATGGGCCTGTCTATTTAAAAGAAGCTGTGCCTTTTTCTCTCTTCCCTCCCAAGATGGTATCCATCTTATTTTATAAAGAATATTATCTTCAAAGGTCTTCTTGGATCTGAGGCCCTGGTATCTCTCTGTTTTCGCTGTCTCCTACAAGGCCCACATTCTCTGCAGCCTCGCCCTCTCAGCTACCACACCGCCCTCCGCAGATTTGCTCAGTTGTGCTGGCCTCCTCACCGGTCCTCAAAACCCAACCGGGTCCTGCCTCAGAACCCGCACTTGCTCTTGCCCTGACTGGAATATGTTCCTGGTGACACAAATGCTGTCCTTTCCTCCCTCCCTCCCCCGCCCAACAAGCACACACACACAAGTCTGCTCTGATATCACCCCCTCAGAAAGGCCTTCTTTTTTTTTCTTCCCCCAAATCGATACAACTTTTATTTTATCTTTAAAATATCACAAATAAGTCTGAAAAGTCAGCCAGCATCTTGCTGTTTCTGTAGCTGGCCACCGTAGATCTTACTCGTCAGCCCACTGAACTGTTCCTTTTCCAGAAATCTAGACACCACCCCCAGCATCGCTGATATCCTTGTTTTTAGCTTGGTGGCTTGCTGAATCCAAGCAGCTGAGTTTGATACAAGTTAAACGTCATTTTCTTCAAGAATTAACTCATCTGTGGGGCACCTGGGTGGCTCAGTTTGTTAAGTGTCCGACTTAAGCTCAGGTCAAGATCTCACAGTTCATGAACCGCCTCAGGCTCTGTGCTGACAGCTCAGAGCCTGGAGCCTGCATTGCATTCTGTGTCTCCCTCTCTCTGCAATCCTCTGCTCATGCTCTCTCCCTCTCTCAAAAATAAATAAAAAACACTTAAAATAAAAAAGAACTCATCTTTCTGGGCTTGCTTGAACAAGCAACACCTGGCCTTATCTGAACCCTATGGATGTATTTTTCACCCGAGAAATTTCAGATTTCAGCAGAGAACCGTGTTCCTGAGTAACAATGTTGATGGGGAAGTGAGCATACATGGACCTCATCTTGTAATGGAAGCCCAGTGTGATGCCCTTGACCGTATTCTATATGTGACTACAGACGGTACAAACAGTAGCCAGTTCCTTCTGTTTCTTCACTACTTGTCAACTCAGAGCCCCTTTTCCTTCCCAAGGAGACTGAATTCTTCATTTCTGTGACTGAAGACCCTCCACGGGGTTCCTCTGGGGCTCTTCGCAATAACAGTGCGTCCCTTCACAGTGATGTCGACATTTTCTGGAATGTCGACAGTTTCCTGAGAATGGTCTTCCTTCTCACAGTAGATGCAGCAAAGAGCAGAAAGGCCGTCTTTATCAGCATATATGAAATATCCCTTAACCCACTCTACCCCCTTTCATCATCTTTGTCCTCCTTTAATTTTTGTTGTTGTTGTTTATGATTTTTGAAAAAGAAAATGCACAAGCAGGGTAGGGCCAGAGAGAGAGAAGACAGACGATCCAAAGCAAGCTTTGCACGGACAGCACAGAGCCCAATGCGGGGCTCCACCTCACGAACCTTGAGATCATGACCTGAGCCAAAGTAGAACACTTAACCCACTGAGCCACCCAGGTGCCCTTCCTTACTTTTTAAAAAATTCTAATTTCACTACCCATTACTTGTTCTGGGATCACATATTAATGTGTGCATACCTACACATAGATTTTTATAACAAACATTGTCACAAAATCCTGAACTACTAGCACAGGAGGGCTATGGGTTAGTGGCACATTGGGGCCACAGTGCCATCATGACATGTCAACTGAATTCCCAGAGCTGGTGTATATCAGCTGCTCAATAAATATTGTTAAATAAATGAGTATTTCCCACTTATTTCCGTCCTTTATTCTCATTTGGATTCCACTTTATTATATAGACTTCTATAAAATACCTGTAATTGAAGATCTTTTTCTCTTTCGTCCGTGCAAACGTTAGAACGATGTGATTTGTCAAAAGGCTGAGAGGGAAATGAGCTCACTAAACTGTGCTCACCTGTCAAAGCATTTATTGGCTTTTTACCACGCACTTAGCAAGCCCTTATTCTTGCATTTTGAGAGCACTAAAAAGTAATAGCTGAAATAAGGATGCATATAGCCTGATATACCTAGGGTTACAGAATCTACACCTACAGTAATTTGCACAAGTTAATAAATACCTTACAGGTTGACATCTATATTTTTAAAAGACCGAGTCTCTATACGTGCTCTCTAACTAACAAAAATATAGACGTAGTAGTGTGTTGTCCACAGTGCATTATTTTCACTGAGACTCTTAGAAAAAAGAAGCGTTTTGAACAGGGCTGGTCGTGGCTAGTCCCCTTTCTAGGGCCTCACTGATTTTGTTACATTTTGCCCTCACCTTTTCCTGCCAGGATATTATAGAAGTGATACGAATAGCTAACGTTTTTGTGCACTTTCTACATGGTAGGCATTGTGCCAACCCCTTTTCATGCATTTCCTCATTTAATCCTCTCTACTCTATTAAGCAGGTAAAATTATCTTATTCTCATTTTAGGAATAAGAAAGCAGAGACTTAAAAGCAGCCACACAGTTACTGAGGATTTAAACCTTGGTCTGTCAGGTTTTTAAGCCTCTGCTCTTAACTGCTTTGTAGACCACCTCCTCTATTTCCTGGTACCCTGACCTTCCAAATTTGGGGCACTTGGATCACACAGAAATCATAGGTAGATGTGTAGGAGGTCTTTGGATGCTCCAGAACCCTCCAGATGCATGCCTTTAATGTTCTATTTCTCAAGTGACAAAAGAAAACCATCTTCCAGGAGCACCTGGGGGCTTCAGTCGGTTGAACGCCCCACTCTTGATCTCAGCTCAGGTCATGATCTTACAGTTTGTGGGTGATTGAGCCCCACGTTGGGCTCTGCACTAACAGCACAGAGCTTGCTTCGGATTCTCTCTCTCTCTCTCTCTCTCTCTCCCCCTCTCCCTCTCCCTCCTCTCTCTCTGCCCTCCCCAACTTGTGCGTATGCTTGCTCACTCGCTCTCTCTCCAAAATAAATAAAATAAACATTTAAAAAGAAAAGAAAACTAGCTTCAAAACTAACTTTGAAATGAATCATTACCTGCTACAGAAATTTATGACCCTGGCTTTACTGGGGTCAGACTTAAGGTTAATCTAGCAACATCTGGTTCGCTTGAAGAAATGGCAGAATCGAGCCCAGCCCCGCCAAGCTAGAACCCTAAGAGAAAGGAGGGGAGGCCAGAGCAAGTAGAGTGAGATCCAGGAAAGAGGGCCTCATCGAATCAGAGGATGTTAAGAAAGTGTATCTAACACCTTCTTATTACCTTGTACTTGCAGCTTTGATCTGAAGGAAAGAAGTTGGTTCCGTCTCCAGACTAGATCCATTTTATGACCTGAGGCACATTCATTCAGGCACCTGGGGTATTACATTTTCCCCGAAGCTATTTTCAAGCTAATTAACGTATCAAGCACTTTCCAGTTTTCCCATTCTTGTTCATAACTACCCCAAATCTTCCATTTCTAAAATGATTTTGCTTTTGAAGTTACTTTCACTTCTTAGGGCTTCCTAGAACTTTCCCTTTTTCCTGCTGGAAATTTTACACGAATACGCGGCTTCTATATTGATGCATTTCAGTTGTCCAAAAATACAATGTCAGGATCATATGCCCAAGAAGTCGCTGGCCCCAGCCGTTGTGCTGTATGAATGGGGTTATTAAACCTTCACCGACCTGATGGCTGCTTCTTAGCCTGGCATGTTCACCAAAGTACTAGTTTTCTCCAGCCTTTCAGAAGATAAATTCAGACACATGGGCTTGTACACGATGAAAATATTAAATAAATTAGTGATCCATTTGAATGTTGTTCTTTTAACATTTTTACTGAAATACCGCCACGCATTCCCACATAGCGTTATGCACACACATAGTGAAATTCACTAAGGGTGTTTGGGACATGTCCCTCACGAGTAGCCTGTACTTGAGCTGACATGTCTCCCTGACCCAGCAGCTTACCTGGTTGGCCTGTGTAGCGTGGTTCTTCTGCCACACGAGGAAATTCAGTCTGCAATTTTTATTGTCTGTAAAGACCCAGGGCTCTGCTAGGTGCTCTTGAAGATACATATGTTTTAATGTAGGTTTTGCATCTTGCCCTCAATGATTTCAAAACCAGGTTTTCAATTTGCACGTAACCTCCGAGTTCAGTTACTCAAGTACTAAGTTGAGCCTGGAAGTCTCATCTATGTGAGTTTGCTGATTTTTTTTTTAAGACCTCAGGGTTGGGGAGATCATGATAAGGAACAATAACACTTTTGAAGTGCCTATTACGTGACAGGTCCTTGACACCTATTCAATTATTTTATCTTTGCAAAGTGCATGGAAGGTATGCATCATCCCTGCTTTACAGATGGGTGAATAAGCTCAGATAAGAAACCTGCTCAAGGAGCTACAGGTCATTGAGTCAGAATTGTATTCTAAGCTCTGTCTTACCCAAAACCCATCTTTCCAGCACACTTGATATCCGGCCACAAAATATGAAATGAAGTAAAGTTTTGATAGCTGCTTAATATGATCAAGGTAGCCGGCCAAATAAAATAAACTAAGAATCTAAAATAGGTATTTCACTTTGACTAATTTGGCTTATTTAACTGTCTTACACTTGCAAGTTAAAGGGATAATTGTAAAGTCTCTAAATTACTTTAGGTTATGTGGACATAAGCCTGATGCTGTTTTATTCTGACTCTAATTATATTTAATTTCATATTCCTAATAGCTCCTTGTCTAGTGGGTGTCATGGAGGATAGGGAAGGGTACGTTTTCAGCATGGTTTTCAGTAGTATATGAAGTA
Source organism: Crocuta crocuta (assembly GCF_008692635.1). Classification (NCBI taxonomy): domain Eukaryota; kingdom Metazoa; phylum Chordata; class Mammalia; order Carnivora; family Hyaenidae; genus Crocuta; species Crocuta crocuta. The sequence continues at coordinate 4,624,354 of NW_027529424.1, read as the reverse complement.
TATGGTTTTCAGTAGCTTCTAGAACAGGACAGCGTGCGCATCCCCCTTTAAAGGCACTCCATTCAGAAGACTCAGGCTTTCAGATCCACAAGGGAATGATTTGCTTACAGAACAACTCTTCTCTCTTAAAGGGATTCACCACAAATTTTGCTTAATCAGTAAGACCCTCTAGTATATTTAAAATAATATTGTAATACATGAATGTGAATGACACTTCCTTTAAGAAATATTTCTGTAGTGTTAAGTGGGGCGCATCTGTACCCAGAATTGATCAGATGTCTGCCCTTGCGAGGAGCACAAAATATATCTCTCATGTGATCTCATTCATCCTTGGAATGATTTTGGCAGCAAATAGGGTCAAGTGCAGAGATGAAGGAAAACGTGTGTATGTGTGTGTGTGTGTTCACCCAAGTTTATTCTAATGACCAACAACTGCAAACCTTGGGAAATTTAGGAAAGAGGTGTAATAGTATAATATGTTGCCCCCAGCCCTTCCCCATCTTTGGAAGAAGGATTTGACTGGCAATTAGGTAAAAGTTATTCTCCATATAATACATATGAAGATGTTTAAACTGTAATCGTGTGCAATTTGAAGGAAATGTTCTTCCAGCGGAATGAAGGTTGACCTACTCAGGAATATTAAAATGTACAGGGGCTCATACTCTTGTGATAGTATTTTATCATTTTGAAAACTTATTCCTAATAGACCCCCACATTACATTTCAGTAAAGTGGTTTCATTTTCTTTAACAACCATTAATAGCTATTAGAGGTTAAAAAAAAAAATAAGGCTTTATATAGATCATTAAAGTACACTTAAGTGATATGTAATTGACAATTAAATCAGCATGGCAATGCATTATCCAAAGTTTGATAGATCTGCCTTTTATAAAGTACTGAGAAGAAAGGGCTTTTGTAAGACGCCCCACTACAGACTATTCTTGTACTCTAATTGATCACAAAGGACACATTGTCTTCATGTATGTGCTTGGTAATCATCTTTTACAAGTTTCCTTTTGTGAGGATTTTGATGCGGTGTGTGGGACTTTGGTTCATGCTGGAAACTGTTTCTGGTGAGTTTGAGCAGCAGCCGCCTTTAACCCTTGCTCCTGGCTGTTATCGCAATATAGAAAATAGTTGGAGCTTTCTTTCCAGTCTGAAAGCCCAGAGTCACCATCTGTCTGCCCTTCTCCTTTCCTTCACCTCTCCAAACACATATGAATGTGTAGTCACGAGGCTGGGTCTCAGTCCTGCCCAAACGATGGCCACACTGGTGGTGCGAGCCCTTTTACCTGGGGAGCCAATGGGCATTGGCCTTATCCTGTCAAACCACAGAGGAAGCATGCAGGCTGTGTTTGCTTGGGAAGTCTGGAATCCCCCAAACTGCCCCCCTCCTGCCTGGCCCAGGAAATTTGTGAACTTACCATCTAAAAATTCTGGTTAACATAGTTTCTACATGTTTCTACATTGAGGTCAAAATATAGAAGCAAAACAGCATTGGAGAGGGGATTTTAATCATATATATATATATGATATACATATACATATATATTTATATATATTTTTTTGCTCCAGATGGAACTTCTAAAACTTTCATAGGTAATTGATTAATCCCCACTTTTCTTCATTTCCATGTACCTGTAATAACAGTGGAATTTGTTTAGTGTAAACCTTAAAAACATATAAAATATATTCTCTATATTTCAAACTATGAAAAAGAGAAAAATTAAGAAGATTAATTTCCATCTAATTTGCTAGAATCTGAGATAGGTCAAAGTACCAAGAGAGTATTTTTTCTCCTCTAAAATCTAATAAAGATACTTTATAATATCGACATAGTCAAGTTTAATGTGAGCCTGATTAATCTCGTAAAGATTTATCTGCCTTACTGCATCTTCCTACTCTTATTTTATAATTTTATAGGGTTTTAGGTGATAAAAAATGTATCACATTAAAAGTAGAAAAAGCATGATGGGTGATTTTTAAGTAGTTATAAAAGTATTTAGATTACTTAGATATTGATATCCGATTAGTGGAAATTAAAATTTTAATTAACCTACGAAGGAGAAAGGAGTCTCATATACACAGACTGTGTTTCTTCATGCTGTAGTATGGTCCCATGCACATGACAGCTTCTGGGTGATTTTTTTAAAAATTGAATTGAATTGAATGAATGAATTCAAGAAGTTTGCACCATACTTAACACGACCAGGGCACAGTGGTAATGGGTGATTCAGCTGATAGCTCCACATCTGCTGCACTGCAGCATGGCCGAACTGGCTGGAAGTAATGCGTGTGATGAGTTAGCAGTCAGAACCTCAGTGTTCATGCATCCCTAATGCTACGTATAAGTTTATTAATGGGCACTGCACCCACAGAAGGTCCCCTGCCTTGAGGACTTTTAGCAGCAGTAGGAAAGCAGAAATCCAAGGGGTAACTTATGGAAATGACAAGAGAATGCTGTAGAAGTGAATAAAGTGTGTTCATGGGAAGAAGCAAAAAGTCACTGATTTTCTTTTTTTTTTTTAATATTTTTATTTATTTCTAGGAGAGAGAGAGAGAGACAGCGTGAGCAGGGGAGGGTCAGAGAGAGAGGGAGGTACAGACTCTGAAATAGGCTCTAGGCTCCCAGCTGGCAGTCAGCACAGAGCCCGATGCAGGGCTCGAACCCACGAACCGTGAGATCATGACCTAAGCAAAAGTCGGACGCTTAACCGACTAAGCCACCCAGGCGCCCCAAAAAGTCACTGATTTTTCTGAAGGTCAGCCATGGACAGACTTCTTGGCAATGATGATCTTTAGTTTTTGAATCCCGACATCTCCATTTGATTCAACAACTTGAAACAGGCTTCATGGTGTTAATGAAAGAAATTAAGATTGGCAAGGTTATCGAAACTCTTGATTGCAAAAACCAGGCATCAAAGGTGGCTGGAAACTTTAACATATCTGGTCCGCCAGTAGTGAAAACTGATAACCCACCTTCAGAGATTTTGGTTTTCATTCTTGGTAGTGTACCAAAACCTTGCTAATTTGAAACAGTCTTTCCTAAAATTGGAGAATTTCCCAAATGTCAACTATATTTGTAAATATTGTACTAAACTAACACACACTTACACTACTTAGTTGAATAAAGTATGTTAAATGAAAATAAATAATGTCACAACAGGGCTATATTAAATGTTTTCTCTAAACTTTAAAATAGCAAGTTACATCATTTACTTTTTAAAATTTTGCTCAAAATAAACTACATATTTTGAGAGATCTCTGGTTACAATGGTGTTTTGACTTCTGGCCCTCGACATAATTCAAAGGTAGAATACATTAAAAGAATAATCCTCCACAACCAATCACGGCTTGTGCTAAGAATAAAGAGTTGTTTTTGCTTTAGAAAATCTGTTAATATATCACCTCAGCAGATCAATAAGAAAAAAAAAATGATCTTGAAAGATAAACAATAAAAATAAACCCTAATTCCAAGGGGGAAAAACCTCTTACAAAACCAGGAATACAAAGGAAATTTTAAAAATTTAATAAAAGACAGGGGTTTTAAACCAATCATTGGATGAGAAATGAGCAAGCTTGCAAGTTATCTTCATTAAATGATATTCTGGAAGCCCTGGTCATAGCAGTAATACAGGGAACTGAAATACTGATGTGCTAATTAGAAACAAAGATGAAAAATTTATCATTTGCACATGACATGAATATAAACATGAAAACACAAGATAATCAATGAAAAACCTTTAAGAATTTAAGGACAATATAATAAAAATGTTTTAAATCCACAGCTGTATAAAAAGTCTGTAGTAACAGATATGGAAATTACTTGAAGAAAACAGTAAGTCCTTCCTGAGAGAAAATAAATGAAGATTTTAGTGAATTTAGAGTCATCCATATTCCTAGGTGGAAAGAGCAAATATTATAAAGATGTTAAATTTTCCCAAGTATATCTAAGTTTTCTATTCAGATACCAATCAAAATCTCAGAAATTTTTCGAATGGACAGTGTTGTTCTCAACTTCACCTTGAAATTCCCTTTGTACAGAAAAAGTACTAATTATGGTACTTGCCATCCTAGATGATATAAAACACAGTTACCAAGCTTTACTACCTAAATCAGTGAGGTACCGACATAAGAAATGACAGAGAAATTCACAGCATTGACTCTAATACATCAACACACTCATCATACCCTAAAAACTGCTGACAAAAGAATGGATCATGTAATCAAGGATACAGACAAATGCCTGTATGTGAAAGAAAACTCAGGCTGAAGCGTACTTTCCAAAATAATTCTAGATGAGCCAAATAATAAGAATAAAAATCAACAAAACACAAAGTCCACGATTGTTCTTTTAGGATTGGCAAGATCTTTGCTCTAAAAAATAAAATAAGGAAGTTATACAATATTTAGCTATCTAAAATATTAAAATTTAGTACCAGAAAAGAAATTTTGTTTAGGTAAAATAAGGATCTGGTGGAAATTTATAAATTTACAAATCCTTTTTTAAAATTTTGAGACAGAGAGAGTCCATGCACAAACAGAGGAGAAGGGCAGAAGGAGAGAATCTTAAGCGGACTCTATACTCAGTGCCACCAAGCCCTATGTGGGGCTCGATACCACAACCCTGGGATCACGACCTGAGCCAAAATCAAGAGTTGGATGCTCAACCAACTGAGCTATCCAGGCACCCCAATCCTTTTCAAAAACGAATTAAAATAGAGAAATATATGTAGCACTGGTAAAACTTAATTCAAAAATCACCAGTTTATGATGAATAATAAAAGAAAACAAAGGACAATAAATATCAAGGAAAATATTTATCTTCACTGGAAAGAAATGTATATAAGACAGTGAAGTAACACATTTCCCTCTTCGTGTATGCAAATTTAAAATTAAAGAATAGTGTGTTTGAGAGAATGTGGAGTCCAAGGGCTCTTGTCCTGTTGCAAATTCGCAAAGCAATTTGGTGGTAGATGTGAGGACTTAACACAGCTCTCTTCTCTCAGAAGAAAATCAGAAATGCTCACAAGCATTCACGTTTAAGAATCCTCATTTCAGGGGCGCCCAGGTGACTCAGTCCATTAGGAGTCAGACTCTGATCTTGGCTCAGGTTATGATCCCAGGGTTGTGAGATCAAGCCCCGCATAGGACTCTGCGCTGAACAGCATGGAGCCTGTTTCGGATTCTCTCTCTCCCTCCTCCTCTGCCCCTTCCCCACTCTCTCTCACACACACATACTCTCTCTAAATTAGAAAAAAAAGTTCTCACTTCAATGTTATAAATGAAAGTAAAACTGGAGAAACACCACAAATATCTAGCCTTAGGGAAGTCAGTAAAATGAAATAGTGTGCAATCCTTGGAACACGTTTTCAAAAATCATTACTTGCTCATATTGTGAAAACACCAGGATTAAAAATAATATCATCAATACAATCCCAATTTTAGGTGGAAAGATGAAGTATATACATGGGAATATACCAAAAGTTAAACAAATTATTTTTTCTAGTCAGATTTAGGTGATGATAATTTTTATCCTTTGTACTTATATGTATCTCTGAGCAACACTGCAAACGTGAATTGCTTTTATAATCATTAAAAATAATAAATGTTATTTTTGAAAGAATCACCTTGTATGTCCAAATTATCACGACGTCTGAGTTAATGGCATCTAAATTAAGGACATTTTAATAGTAAAGCTTTAATAGTATAATATTATATGCACAGTGGGAATTCGGTATATTATATTGATAAGTTTCATTTGTCGCAAGATGCTAAATATAGGCTAAAAAGGAAATTATTTTCCAGAGATTTCAGTATAAGTAATTGTTACGAAACAAGTTGGGTTTCATCCTGAAACAACCCGCCAGCGGGACCCGGTAGAGTGCTCACAATCACATCAACTGACATACTTTTCTAGGTATGTCAACACGGTTTGGGTATTATGGGGAGCGATTTGTGTTCCCCATAGCTTTGTACAACCTTAGCAGCTTTGCATATAGTCTAGCAACAAGACTACACTTATAGAAATGGGAAAAAATGCATTCAGGTACTTTTAGCATCTTTTTGAGGTGTGCGTGTGTGTGTGTGTGTGTGTGTAGATGTGTGTGCGTAATTTTTGTGTGGTATGTGTGCATGCATTTTCCAATGAAGTAATCCTTTTGGAGTTCAGAGCTTAGGCAGAGAAAGCATGAGTTTGGTGAGTATAACTTTCAAATGCTTAAAACAGCAACTTTAATCTCAAGTTATGATTGACATCAAGCAAAATTCAGACTCCCTTTGTTCTCCAAGACCCAGTGGAATGTGTGTGTGTGTATCTGGGTGGTGGATGTGCACGTGTATGTGCGTGTGTGTGTCTGTGTGTTGTTTAATGTAGGAAAAAGGTTTGAAAAGTTCAACTGTAGACACTAATGAATTTGGCACCCTTCAAGATGTGTCTTGTAAGGAGCAATTCTAATGACAGGCCTGTGACACATGCTCTAAGGGAATGTGACAACGGTCCCAGTTGGGAGGCCTGCTATTGCAGAGACCCGCTTTCAGCTCCTAAGCTCTGCCCCGGGGAGAGCAGGCTGGATAGCCCTCTGGTGTCCAGGCTGAGGGCCTCAGATACGGCATCACACAAACCTTTCAACAATGACAAAAATGATCCCTGGCTATAAACCACCCACATCTGATTAGGTCATTACACAGGGATGAGGCTACCTGAAGGAAGAGTAGAAAAGCTTTACCTTCCAGTAATTTTGTTGTCTTGATGCTTTTGGAGAAGGTTCAGGCTCTTTTTCTTCTCTTGTTGATTTCCCTAATAGTACAGGTGGCTATAGACAGGCACTGCAGCTTTGATTGAGTGCTACCCCCAAAGATTTATGAGACTTCAGAAAAAAAGAAAAAAGCTCTTCGAAGATGATTCAAGTCACAGGGAACCTCTGTGGCCTTTTGAACCTTTGATCATCTGAAAATAAAAGGCAGATAACTTTTGATCACATAATTGTGCATGGACCATATTATGCTTACAATGGCTTCTTGACTCAGCTCCCTCATTTCCATTTTACATTCCTCTATTAGTTTCTACTCCCTAACATCCCTGCCCATGCCTGTCTCCATTATGGTCCTTAGATCATTTGGTCATTTGTTTATCTATTTGAGCATGCAACATTTATTGAGTACCACAGTGTATCAGCATCTTTGTAAGCATCAGAGATATGGAAATTATCATCACGGTCCCTAATCTCAAGGAGCCAACACTCTAATTGGGGCACAGAAAAGGAAACTGGTTCACTAGTCAATTGCTGCATTAAAGCTGCATACAAATGATTACAGTACAGTGGCTTGCAACAATACACTTACACTTAAGAATCTGCAGGTTAACTGTAGATTGGCAGATCTAGGTTGGGTATCTGTCTTTTCAGCTGTAATTCAGCTGTGTTTTGCTCCAGACTGTGGGGTGGGCTCAGATCTTCTTCATGTGTGTTTGTTCTGAGGGCCAGGTGGAAGGGACAGCAGATTCTCTGGGTCATGCTTTTCTCAGGACAGGTCACAGCGTAAAGACCCAAACTAAACCATGTAAGCACATTTAATATAATACCTGCTAACATTTTAACAGCTGAAGCAAGTTACATTGTTAAGCCCAATGCCAATGTAGTAGGGAAATATGTTCCACCCACTCTAGTGCATTACAGGCAACCTGATAGAGAGGGCATGAAGGATTGGCAAGATAAGAACCTACCACACATATGATGACAATAAGGTGCAATACATGGTACAAGAGAAGTATAGTCAAGGTTTTAAGGAGGTACAGAGAAATATCATAGAGGAAGGACATATCATATCAATCACAGTTGAACCAGGGAAGCAAAGCCAATAGAATAGATAGGTGGTATATAGATGGATGGATGGATGGATGGATGGATGGATGGATGGATGGATGGATGGAAGATACATACATACATACATACATACATAACCTTGTTGTTACAGGGATTTAACTTTACACAGCATGTGAAGCAATTTCTGTAAGGTTTTTCTGCATCTGATGATGGAACTTGACATTCACAGTCAAGAAGGCGAAATGGATGCAGAATAGGGGAGATCAAGGGCAGACTGGAACACCCAAACACTGAATGTTTGCTTGCAAGGATGGACTGAGACACATGTCTGTTCTACTTGCCTCTGCCTTGGGGACCTTGATGATAGAAGTAAACATGCATCTGTCCTAGAAGTCAGAGAAGTCAGGAAGGATCTGGGGAAGACAGAGTGGGCTCAGCTGCTGCCTCACACCAAGGAGACAAGTCAGCATGTCAGCAGCAGTGTGTGTGAGCTACAGAATGACTGCCGCTTCCCTTCGGTCCTTCACATTTCCCAAGAATTGTCCTGTAGCTTACCCCAACCAGAAACATTAAACGGATAAGAAGTAGAAGAAGGAGGAGGAAAGGAGGAGAAGACAGAGGAGGAATAGGGGGAGGAGGAGGAAAATTGAAAACCGGGGAAATGTAGTTGAACATAGCCCAGTTGACACATGACAGAGCCATCATACGGGAAACCTAATCCAACTATCAGAAAGGGTAAATTAGAAAGTACTTTCAGTGAAGGTGATATTTGAACTGAATCTTTAAGGATGAGTAGGAGTTAACCAGGAAGGAGGAATGACCATTTAGTTAGGTACAAAGCGTGAGAAAGGTAAGGCTCAAGAATATGGAAGGTCCTGGTGAGGGAGGCACCATAGCAAAGCCACCAAGAACATATCATAGTCAAAGATGGGTTTAACTTATTACAGCAAAGGAGAATGCACACCAGGGGTATGTTGGGGCATCTTAGGGAAAGAGTTGGAAGAGGCTATTTAAAAAAACAGGGCTTGTGTGCATGCTAAGGAGGATTAAGGACGTGAGAGTCTGTTCTCATTAGCTGCTTTTAAGAAGTATTGGCTACTGTAATGGACTGAATCATTCTCCACTCCCCAGATCCATATGCTGAAGTCCTGACCCCCAGGATGTCAGAATGTGACTGTATTTGAAGATAGGGATTTTAAGTAGGTAACGAAGGTTAACAAGGTCCTAAGGGTTAGATCCAATAGAACTGGTGTCATCCTGAGAAGAGGAAGAGACCCCAGCGATGTCTGTGCACAGAGAAAAGGCCATGCGAGAACACAGAGCTACAACCTAAGGAGAGAGGTGTCTGAAGAAACCAAACCTTCCAACACCTTGATCTCAGGCTTCCAGCTTTCAGAACTGTTGGTTAAGCGTCCCAGTCTGTGTTCTTTTGCTAAAGCAGCTCCCACAGACTCATCCAGGTATCCTGGTAGCTTTTGTCTAGAAAGCAGGAGAATTATAAGCCCAGCTAGATTCACCACTGGTTGGAGAAGCAGTTGGGAGAAGCGTGTGTGTGTGTGTCATTATTTTTGTGGTTGCAATGTCTTTGTCTCTCTCTGGTTGCACATGGTCTCAACGTCTGGTTATTTTTATATTCTGTGAGAGTTGTTTGTGTTTGGTTGGGAACATCATGGCCTACCTGTCAGCCACCAGCTGCCAGAGCTGCTTTTCGCCTTCTCATTGGCATCTGTGGAGAGCAGTCTCACTCACTGATCCAGAAATTACACTGAGTTTCCAATGCTTATTTTGTTGACTGCAGATGCCTTTGCTTGATTTACCAGATTCGCAGCCTGGCCTAGCTCATCTTCCATCTCTTCTTCCCCCACATTCGCCAGTACTTGTGCTGTTCTACCCAGCCTTCCTTTTCACGGTCACCCACGCGTGAGCTGTCTTCACACTGGTCTCCCCTGCTGGGGCTGTCCTCACACCTGCCCTCCACATCCTCTTCCAAATAGGCATACCTTTCGAGACTCTCCATGAAGGACTCTCTCCTTACTCTAGCTGAGCCTTACCAAGTCTCCTTCCTTGGAAGGAGCTACAGCTCATAGAACATCACAGCAATAGACACTATTGTTCTTTGTGCCATGAGGATAAGTTCTGTGTTTCTAACAGGAATATCCATTTCCTGAGGGCAGGGGCCTTTCTAGAATCCCTTTTTTTTTTTTTAAGTAGGCGGGGGTGTAGAGCCCAGCACAGGGCTTGAACTCATGACCCTGAGATCAAGACCTGAGCTGAGATCAAAAGAGTCAGCTGCTTAACCTACTGAGCTGCCCAGGCACCCCCAGAGCCTCTATTGAATTCAGTTGTAGGTAAATAACATTGTAGTCCCTCAGCCGCAAATATGTGGTTGGTTTATTACATCATAGTTTTGTTTCCTTTTTAAGCGGGGACCATATTATGACATCTTTGTGTTTCCTTTGCTGCTGGGATGGTGTCCTTGACTTACTCCTGTATTCAGCCAGCCAGCAAGTATTTTTGAGTGCCTATTTTGGTGCTCAGCACTTGATGTTTAAGCCAAGTCCTGAAGGATACTCAGAAATAAACCTGGTGAGGGGGTGGGATCACTGGAGTCTGCGCATGTGGGCAACAGCCAACCCAAGTGCAGAGGCGGGGGAGACCCTGTGTGTGCGGGCCTGAAAGAGGTTCCCAGTGCATGAGGTACCAGGGCACCAGCTGAGAAGACCATGAAATGAGGCTAGAGACGTGGGTGGGTCCTGTGAGTCATGTCGTGTGGCTTGGACTTGAGTTTTGGGGCGGAGATGGGGGGCACCCCAATGGATGCTGAGCAGGTGTGACCGTTTCTCAGTAGCAGAGACCTCACTTCTGAAATGTGTAGTGTGTTTCAGAGCCTGTGAAACTAGAGGCAGAGGGGCCCCTTAGGAACAATGGTAGCCTGAACCCCACTCCCACAGATGGCGACAAGTAGGTGAGCTGTTGGGAAAGTTTTCTTCAACACACTCTACTCTCACTGTCTCTCAGGCAATTTTTACTTACAGGCATTCTAGGTCCTAGGTATTTAGATTCATCAAATCCTTCTCTGGTTATGGAATTAAAAGCAAGTTTTGGTTTAAAAAAAAAAAAAAGGTGTTATTGAGCCGGTTGCTGATTGCATGGCTGGGTTCACTCTGTGACTATCAGGGAGCTGAACACTTATGGGTTCTTTTCTTTAAATATATGATACTTTGCTAAAAAGTTTAAAACAATTGGCCCCAGAAACGTTATCCATGTCTAAAGTTTAATGGTTCCTTGTAATTTTGGAAATCCTTATCTGGCAAAGTTCATAGACACCTTCAAAAAGACTTGCTCTTGGCCTTTTTGAACTGCTGGGTCCAGCCAGCACGTCGGAAGTGTATGAACTTGTTCGGCACAGGGGCTTTCCTGTTCTGTGGGCTGGATCCAGTACCCACTGGCCCCCAGCCTCCTTATTTTTAAAGTTATGCATTAGAGGAGGTGGTGAAGAATGGCAGGGCACCTTTCGATTCTATCTCAGGAGTCAGGGCAAGCAGCAATTTCACCGGCGACTCTCAGGCAGCCCAGCCCCGTCTCCCTTTTCAGTGTGTGCAGATGCTGAAGTAGCTTGCTTCCTTCTCAAAGCAGGCTGCCCTCTAGAGTCACCACCATGCTTCACAACTTGTTCCTGGAACTTTCAGAACGTTCCTGCCTCTTATTTGTACTGCCCTGCTTTTTCATTTAGCATCCAAACAAATAATTTATGTTCTCCTGGCCAGCAAGGTCACTGCAAACTTCACAAGTAGATGTTTTTCTCTCTCCAGTGAAGTCTAAGCCCCTTAGTGATGTGTCTGCCCTTCTCGTTCTCTGGGCTTCTTTCTGTGTCTCCTCCTCCATTTCTGATTTGCCCTGGGGTTCTGGTCTCGCCTCACTTCTCATTTTGTGCCCACAGTGCTCCTTCTGGCTGTCTCATCCACACCCAGAGGTAGTTCTGCCTGCTTCCTCCTCTCTGTAGGGCTGCCACCACCGGCATCTTGAGCTCAGAGTGTTCCCTGTGGACCCCTCACCTTCTCTGTCTACGCTGCTGTGCCTTTTTAGCTCCATCTTGGTTAGCAGTATCATTATTTGCCAAACTATCATGTTAGCACCATCAGAATCATCTTCATTGTAGTGTTTTTTCTGTTCTACTCATCCAGTTGTCCATGTAATGACTGCATCAACAAAATATCTTTTACCCCCTTTCTGCCTTCTAGATAGCTACTGCCCGGACAGTGTGGGATAAGGCGGAGAAATGAGCTTGACCTCCATCTCTGCCACATACTGCATTTTTTGGCGTGGCATCTCCTAGCCCCTAGTGTCCGAGTGGTTGTAATGTGGATGATGAGATCCACTGGCTGCATTGCCCCTTTAAGGGAGTGATAAAATCTTATGTGAAGCATCTTCAGTAAGCCCAGCGGATGGGCAGTGGTCCACAAATAGATGAACCCACCTTGCAGGTCACCTCGTCTCATACTTGTATGGTGGCTTCCCCACTGCGCTCCCTGACTCCAGACTTGTCTGCACTCTGGAGACACGCTCCATTCTGAGACAGAGAGTCCTTCTGTAGCCAGAGATGTGGTAAAATCTTTCATGGCTTCCTGTTGCCAGTTTCTAGTATGGAATGCAATGCCCTTCTTTCCTTAGGAGCCGGTTACTTTCTGTCTCATCCCTATCATCCCTTTAGCCTCTAGAAACTTTCATTTGAAGATCATAACTCAGTCATGTTCTTAGAACATTTACCATAGATACCATAACAATATTAATGCACATGTTAATGTATATACATGTTATATGTGTATATATATATATAACTATGATTATGTAACAATATATACTATATAATATACATATATAAACATATTAATGTACATATATAGTACATATTATATATACATGCTATATATGTGGCATTAATGTACCTATTGTACACATGTTATATATAACATCAATGTACATATTACATATGCATATTATATATAGTATTAATATGGTTAATATAGGTAACATAATATATACTATGTGATATACACATATGTGTGTGTTTATATATCTCTATATCTGTATTTATCATCTATCTATATCAGGAATAGAAAAGTGAAAGTAATATTTAACATTTAGCCCTGCCACATCAAACAAAATCAAATTAATGCCCTTTTAAAAGTGAGGACACATCTCCTGGGGAACTGACTTAAGGAAATGTGTATTTTGTTTTGTTTCTAAACAGAGGACGGAAGTGATAAGAAGATAAGTCATGTAGACCTCGGGGACCCCAGTGAGTGACAGGCAAGTAGTGCAGGGCATCCCTGGCACAGAGGCACACTGCCAGTTCCTGGGGCCATGGCATAATGTGCTACAGAGTTAAATATACAGCTCAGATCCCCTGCTGAAACCGAATGATATGACAGTGGCCTCTGATTTCTATCTCTTGTCCACAAACACAC
>NW_027529424.1:4598766-4611055 GCF_008692635.1 Crocuta crocuta | reverse complement strand
TGTCTATTCATGTCATCTTCAATGCCCAGTCCTACCTGCTTGGAATTTACTAGCTCCCAAACTTCACCGTTAAGGAAAATAAGGAGGGATCATTTTATTTTCTATGAACCCATATAGATGGTATTTTAATATATAAATATATATATTTATTTATGTCTATTTATTTTTGAGACAGAGAGAAACAGCATGAGTGAGGGAGGGGCAGAGAGAGAGGGAGACATGGAATCCGAAACAGGCTTCAGGATCCGTGAGATCATGACCTGAGCCAGAGTCAGACTCTCAACTGACCAAGCCACCCAGGTGTCCCTATATTCTTTTAAAGCTTATTTATTTATTTTGAGAGAGAGAGACAGAGAGAGAGTGCAAGCATGAGCACAGGAGGGGCAGAGAGAGAGAGAGAATCCCATGCAGGCTCTGCACTGTCAGCGCGGAGCCTGACTGTGGCTCAAACTCATGACCTGAGTTGAAATTAAGAGTCAGATGCTCAACCTACTGAGCCACCCAGGTGCCCCTAAATAGTCTTTAAAGTTCAAAAAACATATTAGAACAGCAAGCTTATCTTTCCATCCCAGTGACTCTATAACATACTTAAAGTCAGGAACAGACTTTCCTAATCTTTGTGTCCCTCTGAGGTTCTAACCTAATGATTCCTCACAGCTGAGCCTGGAAAGCATCTCACAAATTGCATCCTGTAGCTGTAAGCCACTGAGATCAGGTCACTTAACAAGAAGAATGTGCCTCACAGAGGTATCCAGCCATTGAACAAATGTTTAGTAAGTGTCTACCATATGCCACACATTGTCCTGAAGCAGAGATAAAATGGAGTAAGTTCCTGCTTTCATGCAACCTAGGTTCAGATGATTTAAAGATAATAAACAAGTAAACAAGCAGCTGACTGAATCTCAGAGTTATATGTAAAGAAATGTAACATTTAAAGCATCTGCAGATTCTGTAAGAGCTGTGAATGTGTCGTGAGGTTTTCAGAACCACTTTCCCGGACTATCTGGGTTTCTCTTTCATCTCTGTCATAGGGTCGTGCGAATCACCTTCCTGTGAGGAAGACTTGTCTGCTCTACCTGCAACCTTTATTTTACTTCTTATGGTTCCCTAGGATCAAAACCACTTAAGCAAGAGGGATGCCCAATGGCCCCAAATTCTACATGTCCATTGAGGACCTACGGACAAGAGTCAAGTTACAGAACCTGTCCAACATGGCAGTTTGTACAGGCGAAAAGTGCATGGGTCTGTCTTAAAAATAGCAATAATAAACTTCGCCCATTTTCCATGAAAATGTTAGTGACTAACTTATATACAGTCACCTGTGGCCCTCTCAAGATTTCCCATCTGCCCAAGAGTGGTCCTTGATGAAACATGAGGTCAAAAAATCACTGTTCAATTGTGAACATGTTTGCTGAGTCATAAGAGTTCATGGACCAAAGTTAGTTATTTTATCAACTAGGTAGTCTGTGTTTTCATGGAAATTCCTTTACTTTTTTCCGCTTGTCTTCAGTGGACCTTTTGCTATCTTGATGGAATTAGTTCTTCAAACCCAGTCCCTGGAGTCTGTCTCCATAGCACCTTTCCTTTATAACAAGAAGTCATTATTACTCTCTATATAACCTCTTAAATTTATCTAGTGCATAGTTTCAAGTGGCTTCTTGGAGCTCTAAGTACTGTATGGTTTATTATTTATATCTACTTATTGGTAAATACCACACTTTATAATTTTAAGGGGCTTCACAGTTATTCTTGCTAATTACTCAATCCCATGCCCCACTCATCCGAGGAAACTCTCCTGTTTTGAAACAAGTAAGTAGTCCCACGGCTTGTAGAAGGAGTGCCTGTTTAGAACTTAGGGCCCCTGGGCTTGTTAGTGGGAGAGTGGCCTCCTGCTTTTGAAGTCTGACATGGAGGTGACGTGTGAGTGCTCCGGTGACAGGAACTCATGTTACATAGGTCCTCGGGTTACCATCAAATCCTTCCTTTACCAACACTTCCAGGTTTTACTTTAAACCAACTGTCAGTTTTGTGTGTCAGGTAGTGATTTGTGATACCTATGTCCTTTTGGCTTTGGAGGGTTTTCCCCTCAAGGCCAGAGCACGCCCTGTAGTCTGAGGGAGCAGGATTCCTCCTCAGTACACTCATTCCATCTCCTGTCTGTAGTCGCCCCTGTGTGCAGACTTCACTTCTTTGCCTCCATTTTGCCCACAGGAACCCTTTCTCTGAGGCTGTTGAAGCTGATCAGAGAAACTCTGTGTCTTCTGCTTGATACCAGCTCTAGATAAAAGCACACAGATGTACCAACTTTATAGAGCACGTACTGTGTCATTCCCTGAGTATGCTAGAAATCCATTTCTTGGAGATCTCGGTGATTGCTTCATATTTACTTCATGCATTCTCTGTGTGATCTTTCCATCTTTAATAGTGATGTGCTTTCATAATTAAGTCTGAAAATTCTTCATGTCTGTTATGGTTTGAATGTGTCCACCGCCGAAATTCATATATTGAAATACTAAAGCCTAATGTGTTGGTATTAGTGGGTGGTGTCTTTGGAAAGTGATGAGGTAATGAGGGTAGAGCCTTCAGGTATGGGGTTAGGGTTTTTATGAAAGAGACCCCACGGAGATCCTCTGCCCCTTTCACCATGTGAGGACAGCTATGGAACAGGAAGAGGCCCCTCACTGGAACATGACCATGCTGGCACCTTGATCTTGGACTTGCCAGCCTCCAGAACTGTGAGAGAGAAATTTCTGTTATTTATAAATCCCCCAGTCTGTAGTATTTTGTTTTAGTAGCCCAAATGGACTAAGATATTATCTAAAACAAATAGCTAAAGACATTTAATGTGCTTGGTTCCTCCAGATTCCAAGATTATTCTTTTTAGATGGGAATCTAAGAGGTAAGCTAGAGTTTATAGGGCCCCACCCTTCATCAAAGAAGGAATCTTGGGGCACCTGGGTGACTCAATCAGTTCAGCATGTGACTCTTGATTTCAACTCAGGTCATTATCTCACGGTTCATGGAATGAAGTCCCGCATGAGGCTTGTCGAAGGCAGCACGGAGCCTGCTTGGAGTTCTCGCTCAGGTTCTGTAATTTAAAAAAAAAAATTAATGTTTATTTTTTTAGGGGCGGGGGCAGAGAGAGAGGGAGACACAGAATCCGAAGCAGGCTCCAGGCTCCGAGCTGTCAGCCCAGAGCCCGATGCAGGGCTCGAACTTATGAACCATGAGATCATGACCTGACCTGAAATCAGATGCTTAAGTGACTGAGGCACCCAGGTGCCCTGAAAAAGTCCTGTAATTGAAAACACAGCAACATGTAAGGAATTCTCAGTGATGTCAACTATGTCAACTGCATGCATGAATTGGAATAAAAAGTGAGGTGGGTGTTTTTCTGCCACGTATTTCTTAAGGAAACTACATAAAGGAATTTTGAAGATGAAATGGCTCTTTCCCCAAAGTTCTTATAGTTAAAAATATTTTTCCCTTTATTTAACAAGTATGTATTAAGTACTAGCTATGGGAAAGTTATTCTATTGAGTGGATTAAGAAGTACAAAGATTAATCCCCATGGCCTTGAAGCCAAAGACTTACCACATAATATGTAAATGTTAGATATAACACATCTTTCTGTTCACTTATCTTTATACCCCAACTTCAGCACACACAACTAGCAGGTAAAAGCCCCTCAGTCTGTTATCTTAGTGGAGTTTGGACACATATTAAAGTCTTACCTCGATAGCTTTCTCATTATTTAGGTCCCTAGACTAAAAAGGAAGTGGAGAAAATACTTAATGGTTTGATTCACTTCCATTCCTTACTACTGTGGATCCATAATTCATTTCCCTATAGGAATAGCTCCATGTACTGCAGCACTGGCTTCTGATGCCAAGAATCTATTTATGGATAAGCAAATGCATTCTTGTCATATATTAGTACTTGCCTCATAGTTTAACCCCCGTTAAAAACTGTATACAAGTATTCAACAAAGTGGGTATAGAAGGAACATATTTTAACATAATAATGACTGTATATAACAAGCCCACAGCTAACATCATATTCAGCAGTGAAAAGCTAAAAGCTTTTTCAGTAAGATCAGGAAGAAGACAAGGATGCCCACTCTCTCCACTTTCAAGCCACATAGTGTGGGGAGGCCTAGCTAGAGCAATTAGGCAAGAAAAAGAAATCAAAGGCATCCAATTGGAAAGGAAGAAGTAAAACTGTCATTATTTGCAGATGCAATGATATAAAGAAAACACTAGACTCCACCAAAAAATCTGTTAGATAATGGATGAATTCAGTAAAGTTGTGGGATACAAAGCTAATATGCAGGAATCTGTTGTGTTTTTGTACACTAATAATGAACTATCGGAGAAATTAAGAAAATTTCATTTACAATTGCATCAAAAAGAAAAAATTACCAAGGGATAAATTTAATGAAGGAGGTAAAATACTGTGTACTGGAAGCTGTAAGACAATGATGAAAGAAATTGGAGACACAAATAAATTGAAAGGTATACCATGCTCATGGGTTGGAAGAATTAGTATTATAAAAATGTCCTTACTATCCCAATCTACAGATTCAATGAAATCCCTATCAAAAGTTGAATGGAATTTTTCACAGAAATGGAACAAAAATTCCTAAAATTTATATGGAACCACAGAAGGCACCAAATAAAGCAGTTTTGGAAAAGAAGACCAAAGCTGGAGGCATCACACTTCCTGATTTCAAACTATATTACAAAGCTATATAATCAAAACAATATGGTATTGTCCTAAAAACAGACACACAGATCAATGGAACAGACTAGAGAGCCCAGAAATAAACTCACACATATATGGCCAATTAGTCAATGACAAAAGAACCAAGAATATACATGGAGGAAAGACAGTCTCTTCAATAAATGGTGTCGGGAAAACTGTACATCCACATGCAAAAGAATGAAATTGGACCCCTATCTATACCATTCCCCCAGATTAACTCAAAATGAATTAAAGATGTGAATGTGAGACCTGAAACCATAACACTCCTAGAAGAAAACATAGGCAGTTAAGTTCCTTGACATCAGTCTCAGTGATGATTTTTTTTTTAATCTAACACCAAAAGCAAAGGTAAAAAAAGCAAAAGTCAATAATTGGGACAACATCGAACTAAAAAGTTTCTGTCTAGCAAAGGAAACCATCAACAAAATGAAAAAGCAAAGTAATGAATAGGAGAAAATATTTGCAAATCATCTATGTGATAAGGGATCGATATGCAAAATATAAAAAGATCTCATACAACTCAATAGCAGAAAAAAAGACAATCTGATTAAAAAATGGGTAAAGGTGGATGCCTGGTTGGCTCAGTCAGTTGAGCGTCCAACTCTTGATTTCAGCTCAATTCATGATCTCATGGTCATGGGATCAAGCCCCATGTCGGGCTCCACACTGAGCATGGAACCTGCCTAAAATTCTTTCTCGCTTCCTCTGGCCCTCTCCCCTGCTCATGCTTTCTCTCTCTCTAAAAACAAGGTAAAGAATCTGAATAGACATTTTTCCAAAGAAGAAGTACCGAAAGCCAGCAGGTACATGAAAAGATGCTCAACCTTACAAGACACCAGAGAAATGCAAATCAAAACCATAATGAATACCACTTCACACCTGTCAGACTGGCTATTAGCAAAAAAATAATAATTAATAGGTATTGGAAAGGATGCAGGGAAAAGGGATGCCTTGTGAGCTGTTGGTGGGAATGTAAATTGGCACAGCCACTGAGGAAAAAATTATGGAGGTTCCTCAAAAAATTAAAAATAGAACTACCGTATGATTCAGCAATTCCACTTCTGGGTATTTATCCAAAGAAAATAAAAACACTAACTCAAAAAGATATATGTATCCCCATGTTCATTGCAGCATTCTTTACAATATCCAGGATATGGAAACAACCTAATAGATAAAGGGGTAAAGAAAATGTACACACACACACACACACACTGCAATTTAAAAGAAACATATTTTGCCATTTGAAACAACAGGAATGGACTTTAAGGACATTATGCTAAGTGTAGTAAGTCAGAAAACAACAAATACCATATGATTTCACTTCTATATTGAATCTAAAAAAAAACCAATCTGAGCTCACAAATAATGAGAACAGAGAGGAAGGTGAGCGAAATTGGTAAAGGGAGTCAACAGGTACAAACTTACAGTTATCAAATAAATCATGTGGATCTAATGTATAGGATCATGACTACTGTATTGCATGTTTGTAAGTTGCTAAGAGAATAAGTCTTAAAAGTTCTCACTACCAAAATTTTGTAACTATATAAGGTGATGAGTGTTAGTTAGACTTATTGTGATGATTCTTTGGCAATATATACAAATATCAAATCATTATGTTGTATATCTGAAACTGATATTATATGTCAATTATGCCCCCAATAATTTTTTTTAATTTTTTAAAAGAAAGGAGTTTTGTGTCTGAGCAGAATAGTTTTAACTGCTTTTTTTTTTTAAGTTTATTCATTTATTTTGAGAAAGAGGGCACGAGCAAGGGAGGGGCAGAGAGAGAGAATCCCACACAGGCCCCACGCCATCAGCACAGAGCCTGATGCAGGACTCGAACTCATGACCCATCAGATTATGACATGAGCTGATATCAAGAGTTGGATGCTCAACCAACTGAGCCACCCAGGTGCGCCACTTTTCCTAACAGACAAAACCATCACCAATGTCTAGCCACTCATTCAGTTTCTTATTAATCTTTTCACCAAAAGAACACACCCAGTTTTACTATAGGATCTTCTGGTATCTTAAGACAAATTAGCATTTGTCGCCCCCATTTAAGAGCGGGTCTTGGAGGAGACATGGAAACATTAAGTGCCTCCTGCCTCCACAAATCACTAAGGAAACGGCTCTCACTCTCTCTCTCCAAGATCTCTCTGGTTCTGTGCTCATTCATGTGATGTATATCTTGCTTCTAAAGAGCATCATAGGCTTTATGTGATCACTTTCTTTGGCAAGTAATTCATTTTTTTATATTCATCCCATACCTTCCATGTGCCATAATGAAGGAAAGAAATGTAAAAATATGATTGTTTTAGGGGCAAACATTATTTCATCATTTGACCTTTGTCGAGTTATTCATCATGCTGTCTCACTGTCATCCAGAAATGGGGAAGGTGACTGCTATCAGCCACTGCTCTTTCTTGTCCTCAGTGAAGTTGATAAACTGAGAGAGATTATTTTGCAGTAGGTTGAGGAACCCATAACACTGTCCAGAACATCCCATTTCCCTGGCTGTGGGCCAAGAGATCAAAGATCTAGCCAGATATTGGGTGGTTTTCCAGATCCTCAAAGGGGGGTAACCGGAGCACACCATTGTGTTCCCCATCTCACTCTATTTCCATAGATGATGTAACTCCAGATTCTTACTGAGGTGTCTGGTTGTGCTCATGGAGGACAGGGGTGCACTTTGAGCCTCGGAGTGAGGAATTCAGTATTGACTGATCCAGTTCTGTTTCTGGCGGTGTTCTGCATTGTTCCGGCTAGGCTGAGGGCATTCTTCGCTTCCTGTGAGCACCCAGGAATGACGTCTTAGTTTGGACTTTTGGCCTCCAGTTTTGTCCACAGCATCTTGTCTTTTCTCTATGCATTTAACCTGCTGTTTTACTTGGCTAATCTGCACGGAATTCTTCTAATTCCAATAAACAGAAACATAATGCATATTTCCCCGGCTGACTGTCTATGCTGAGTCCGTTGAGTATAATGAAGTAGGGAAGCTGAGTTTTCTTATTTTGGAAAAGAGCATCTAATTGGTCTTTTGAGGATGATGCACCGGTGTCAACTAGGACTTCAGTATGACCAAACCATCTTTGCGCTGCCTGCCTCCTTTAGATGCCCTGCTTCAGGTGAATTATGGTGTCTTCTGCAAGAGCTCTGGTGTGCGTAGAGTTAAAATATCTCCAAGTCCCCCAATCTCTGTCTTCTGCATCCATGACCCAGGGTGGGGCTAAGGGTCCTGACCTTGTCACTCTTCCTGAGGACAAGAGGAGAGGAATAGATGAATCCAACTGTGAGTTCAGTGTCCCAGAAAAGAGAAGCAAAAAATCCTTTTTAGCACACATTGACCTATCCAGATCCTCTGGTAGTCACCTGTGATGCTGGCTGATAGTGGAGAGCAAAAAGAAAATGTGACACTGGCTTTGCTATTATATGTATAAGCAAAAGGTAAATGAGTCACTTATTTTTCTTTCCAGTTTTTTAAGATGGCAATTAGGAGAATTAACACCAGGCAGGCTTGAGTGAATGCACGCAAGACCCCTATAGGCAGCACAGTGTATTAATGTAAAAATATGCCTAGACAACATAACTTGCCAGAGAGGATTATTTCTACTTAGTGAATCTGCAGGAGCCCCTTTGCTCCACCATTCAGAATTTGACTAGAGAAGAGAGTGGGGAAAGAGAGAGAGAGAGAGAGGGAGAGAGAGAGAGGGAGCGCATTAGTGAACAGCTACTGTGGCATTGATGTTTGAGCGCACTTCTGAACTGGCTTTTGTGGAGACTATCAGTGTATCCGTGTAGAAAGCATGCGCTGTCCCAAACCCGCTGTTACTATGAGAAATGAAGAGCTGCTTTTAAGGTATGTTGTCGTGTCCTTTGTTTTTAATGTGTGCTTTTCTAGTTTCTAGAGCTGGCCGAGACAATAATCATGCTCGGCATCAAGTAGCTTCCTTATCTTAGAGGGGGGAAAAAAAGAATCTAGAGAGAGGGGGAGAGAGAGAGAGAGAGGGAAACGAAATCGAGACCAAGGGCTGGGAGAAAGGGAGCCAGCAAGAGAAAGGAAAAGGATTGCCCTGTGCGAGTTATATTTGCACCCGTTGCCTTTTGAAAGCGTATCGTGTATTTGTTCCCTGCTATTTGTGAGTGGCCGGTGGATGATTTTAAAGGCTCGGAATCTGGCTCTTGGTTTGTCTTTTCCTTTGCAATGTCTAAGCCTCTTTCATTATCATGCACTCTGCATGGAATAATCACCGAAAAAGGAGCTAAGGAGACTCCATATTAGA
Organism: Crocuta crocuta; assembly: GCF_008692635.1. Taxonomy (NCBI): domain Eukaryota; kingdom Metazoa; phylum Chordata; class Mammalia; order Carnivora; family Hyaenidae; genus Crocuta; species Crocuta crocuta. Next base: position 4,602,008 of record NW_027529424.1, on the reverse strand, counting down.
CTTGCGTTCCAAATACCGCTCTAATCTGGACTTAGCCTACCTAAATAGTCCTTCTGTGTTTCCAGGTTTGGATCACTTCATCCTGTTTGCCAAAATGTGTACCTGCTTAAAGACCTCTGTTCATGCATGGCGTCCTGGGTCCCTATGTATTGAAAGCAAATATTTGTTTCTTGCATCTGTGTTAGGGTTCGATCACATACCGAGAAGGAGCCACCACTGACCTTTGGGGAAGCAGAGAAAGAATTATGATAGAATTGGCATCCTGCTTTGAAAAATGTAGTCTTTTGTTTATTTGCTAGCAGACATTGTAGCACTGAATACATCTTTGGGTCTGACAATGGGACCCGTTGAACAATGGAGCTGTCAAACTAGCTTAATGCATGTCTGGGGCTTTTTTTTTTTTTTCTTTCTCAACACCCTTTTTATCTGCTTTAATCTTGTTTGTATAGACTCTACAGAATGAAGAGCTTTTAGAACTGCTTGTTTGTGGTTTTGTGCTTTTAAAAAATTTAATATCTACCATTCATAAAGCTTTTTGCATTTTGCAGCGATGTTGGTTGGATTAAGTTAGAGATTTATTGCTTACCTCTCTGTTAACTACAGAAAGAAATGTATTGATTGAGACTGCTTGTAATACCATTATCATTCTGGCAAATACCTCGTTATCAGACATGCCTCTACAGTGTTTAATGCTGGGGGGTTTTAAATTTGCCTGTTTGGTGGACTCACGGAACATAGCATAAAAGAGAAGTTAAGGGGAATATTTCTAATGTTTAAGGAAATTATCATTTCTAGCCTCTATCCCCTCTTTTGGCATCCAGGTAAACAGTTTAGAAATTCAAGGACACATGAGAACTTTTGCCCTTAGAAAAATGGTCATAAACCCAAGCTACAGACTATCATTACATAGCCTATTTAAGTTGTTAAGTTAAAGATCTCTATGGAGTCTACTGATTTTTGCTATATGGTTTCATGCTCATAACATGCATTTTTATTCAGGGGAAACATTTCTCATGACTTCAGAAGTCTTTCATTTTATAACGTAAGCATTGGTTTCTAAGGTGAAAACAGAGTTCAAAAAGAGAAAATGGGAAAATCTGTTTCAAACTTCTTAAATACTGAAACCATTTTTATTCTCACACGTATTGTAAGAGAACTGGTCCTAGAATATTCAGTGGCCATTGATTTACATGAAAACTATCATATGAAGGTTGTTTTCTATATAGAATATATCTTATCTAACACTTTAGTGTTTTGTTTAATTAGTTTTTCATGCCAGAGCAATATACTGAAAAATATTAGTAAATTTATGAAGGACAATTAAGGACCTAATTTTTAAACACAGAAGGGAAATCATTTTAAAGGGCAGTTTTTAAAAAAAAATATTTAATTACAAATTTTCCTCTTGGATTGTGCTGTGGTTCAAATTAGTGATGCTCTCAGTAAATAAGGGAAAAAATGCATTCCTTATTAAAACACAGTTATGGAACATTAACTGTTTTTTAAAGTTTGGACATGGCTTTTAATTTTTTAAGTTGAAATGTCATGAAATATCTAATTTAAAACTAGTAAGATTAATGCTTGAGGCTCAATAAATTGCCTTCTCAAGTATAAATTTTCTGTTGACAGTATATTCAGACCCTGGTTGGACCCAAAAAGGGTCTGTAGTATAATCATATTTCAAAAGTTATCCATTGTGAATAGAGTGGATTTTAAATGCATACTTATTATGTTCTCTTACTTCCAATGGGATCTGAACTGCTCATTCCATCGGGCACGCCAATAATTGCTTTTAGGATGAGCTCATAAAAGGTAATTGGCGAAGCTTTATATCTGAAGCCCACTGTTACCATCACACCTAGATTCTGCTTTCATGGGAAATTTTTATTCCAAACAAAGGCTGCAAAGCAATTTTTTGTGGTTTGGGAGAAAAGTAGTCCTCTGTGCTCCCTAGCTGCTTGTCAGTGGCACACCGAAATAAAGAAATAACTTGGAAACCTCCATGTTGAATTTTTGACTCTATTATAATTATTTACCTGTCAGCCATTCACTTTAATTCCTTGGTGGTCGTCATTAGGTCCAAGAACAAGGGAAATCCTTTCTTACTTTGCTTCTCCTGTGGTTTGACCCATCATTAGCTTTTAGAATTCGGAGACCCTCATTCCACCATCCAGCATATGGGTATCTTTTCCTTTAGCGTGGTGGGGATGGTGTGAGGTCGCCTGAAGTTGGCAAACTTGTCTGCATCTAATTCCACAGCAGTAAGGAGATATGTAATCTGTATCCTGCCATTCGCCTCCGTGTGTGATGATCCCCCTCCATAGTGACCTAAACACATGTCAAAGTAAATTTTAATTCTAAGCTGACACTTGCAGGAAAAGGAACAGCAAAAGACTCAAACTGGGAAAATGGCTTCTTTCAATAGAGTAACGATCCTACCTAGACTTCCTTTACACATGAGCCCTGGGAATACTCACATAGATGTGTTCAGCAGGCCACAGACTGAGATCCGTAACCTCAATGTATTAATACCCGTTTTTATCTGTTAAAAGGAAATCTCACATTTTTTTTCTTTTTTAAAATAGGAGTCCGTATGATTACAAAATATCCCTTTGGGGCTGAAAAACAAAGGAGGGCATTTGATTAATATTTATATCTAGAACTTTATAGCAAGTGCAGATGGTGCTTGAACACCTAGGAAGTCATTCCAAGAGTGACTCAATACTAATTATTGTCATCAGGGTGGTTAATTAGGTGAAAATGTGGCTGATGGAAAGTTCATTGTGCACAGCCTGGGAAACACCCAGTTTGATGAAAATGCACCCAGGTAAAGTGCAGAGGGAGGAGGGTTACGAGGGAATGGTGGCTGCAAAGTGAAGGGGGTCAGAATTTACAGGTGAAAACCATACTGTGAACTGGTATAACCATACTGGTTGGGGAAGGACGACTACCTAACTTCGTTTCTTGTAGAGATGGCTGTGAAATCATTCAGAGTGTAGTTTGCTCAACGGTATCTTCCCAGCTCCATTGCATTTTTTAAATGTTTATTTATTATTATTTATTTTGAGAGAGAGAGAGAATGCACGTGAGTGGGGGAGGGGCAGAGAGAGAGAGAGAATCCCAAGCTGGCCCTGTGCAGAGTCCAATGTGGGGCTTGATCTCACAAACCGCAAGATCATGACCTGAGCTGAAACCAAGAGTCAGATGTTTAACCCACTGAGCCACCCAGCCGCCACCTCCCC
>NW_027529424.1:4589542-4598486 GCF_008692635.1 Crocuta crocuta | reverse complement strand
AACTCTGGTGTGTTTATCTGAGCTTTGCTTTTACTGGCAGGAACAAATATGGTCCAATCAGTTGCAATAATGCCTAGGTTCATCTTTATCAGACTTCCCTGGATTTCGTTCTACATATTGGCAATTCCTGGGGTGGTGGATATTGTGAGAGGCAGGCTTCCCCTTTGATAGAACTATTGCTTTGTCTAATGGTTATGGGCTTGGGAGTTTTTGTTTTTGTTTTTAACTCACAGTGACTTGTTCTGTAGGAAAGGCAAGGCAGTGGTTTGAAGAGGATTGAAATTCGTGGCATTTTACCTAACTGACATTGGGAGGAAGATGTCAGAGGAAGGAAAGCGTATGTGAGGCTTTAATGTTGTTGCCCATTAAGAACTGAAATGAAGTGTCCTGGGGCTGAAGCACCTTTCCAGTCATGTGGCAGCAAACTACAGCGATGAGAATGACATGGAGGCTAGATGGACCCATAAGTGTGTGTGTGTGTGTGTGTGTGTGTGTGTGTGTGTGTGAACCTCCCCTCAACCCAGAAATGTGCTGTTGACCCCTGATCCGGGATGAGATACCCTTTGTCCCCACACACAGCCTTCTGTTTCATGCAGTGTCGTTAGGGATTATCACGCACAGGTATCGTCCTCGCAGCCTCTCTTTCTGACTGTGACTGATGTCAACACATTGCCTTGTATGTCAAGCCCATCATGGTTAACAGGAAATGTCATCTGTGGGGAGAAGATGACACCAGCCCAGAGTGACACATATTACCAGGACAGCTCGAGCCGCCACCTTCAGCCCCATTCCAAGTTGACCCACCCATGACTGGCTGCTTAGGATTGTGATGAATCACTGGGGTTTATAAAGCCGAACTTGCCAGCATGCCCTCAGAGAAAAATTAAAAAACTAGAATTTTCCTGTATAGTCATTCAGCTCAACAAACGTTGTCTTGGTCAAGGAGGTCTTGAGGTTTAAAGTTATAACAATGATACACCTATAACATCGTGGCTTTTTTTCATCCCTGGCTTAAGAAGGGTGGCAGCTGCAGTTGGTAAAAAAAGGGTAAAAAGTCTGTGTTGAACTTACGGATTGCGCTGCTGGCTTCCGGCCGGTGTGCAAACTAACAGGAATGGTAGAGAGGGGTCAGGTGCTACTCACCTTTCGGTAAAGTTCTTCGTCCCGGCCACACCAGGGCTGAGGGCCCTGCAAGGTCCAGGTCTTTATCGTGTCTTGCTTCTTGCACATCTCGGTCTGGGACCCAGCTCTCTCCTGGGCTCTGTGGAATGGCGTACCCATTCATTCAGAGATGATTCAGGAAGCATCTCTGAACTTGAAAAGTCCCGGAGCTGGTTTACGTTCCATATGTCAGCGATTAGGATTCATTTGGACCTTCTCTTTGGAAACTGACCTGATGAAAAGGGGTGGGGACCTCACCCCAAGCCCCAGGATGCCTAGTGCCTGCTCTCTGTGAACCTTAGCCTTCCCTCTGCCTCTGAGTTGGGCCACTGGCCTTAGAAGTGGAAGTGTCCGTGACACTTTAATGCTACAAGAACAATAGGATTAGGACTGGCTCTCTCTTTTCCTAGCCACCTGCCAGTTCCAGGTTTCAACAAAGAATGGCTTGGGGAGGGGTTGGGTGATGTGGGTAGATTATGACGGGAAGTAAGGAATAAAACCAAACTTTATTAGCAGTCCATACCTGGGACTGCACTAGGTGGTTTCTTTTATTTTATATCGTTTAATCCTCAGAGACATCTGACAGTGGTAGTTATGTTATTACCATTTTAATTTTCTTGTTAATGTTTATTATTTTTGAGAGAGAGAGAGGGCATGAGAGAGGGAGAGGCAGAGAGAGGGATAAACAGAACTTGAAGCAGGCCCCAGGCTCTGAGCTGTCAGCCCAGAGCCCGATGCGGGGCTCGAACTCATGAACTGTGAGATTATGACCTGAGCCGAAGTCAGACACTTAACTGACTGAGCCACCCAGGCGTCCCTGTTATTACCATTTTAAAGATGGAAAACTGAGGCAGAGAGAGGTAAAGGAATAGGCCTGCAGAGACACAGCTCACAGGGGAGGGATTCGAACTCAGGTCTCAACCAAACCCCTTCCCTGCCAACTGAAAAGTATAACTATTGAATGTCTGACGCTGTAAAGTCCTGTCTTCCTCTGGTGCTGTGTTTCTGCCATGGCCTTTGGTTTGTACATGCCCCATAGTTTCACCACTGAGGAAGCTGTACAGTAAGAAAAGAAAAATACCAAAGAAGAAAGGAAAAAAATCTCAGTGGCATTTGTTTCTGCCTTCTGGTTCATGAGGTCTTTGAATTAAAGCATCTTCTGCCTCACTTTTCTCAGGCTTTAAGCTGTACAATGGGAAAACACGTTGGCAGGGAAAAGGGAATTTTAAAGCATTATGAAATTGAAATGTAGCTTTTTATCTCTAAGAGAAGCCAAAAGATGGCCTACTGTAATCATAACCGATCACGGCACAAATATATAGTGTGCTTGATATGAGACATAGTCTCAGCCATCTAGAAATTCACGACAGTCATGAAGGGGAGAGAGAACAGCAAGGAGAAAGGTATCAGCCATGCGATGCAGAAGAGGAGCAGTTGAACTGGTTTGAGGCGCAGGTGATTGGGGAGGAGAGCGGGGGTCCTTAGAGTACCCTGGAGTTGTCTTTGTTATTAAGATGAAGCAAAACAAACCCTTAGCTTACTTGCCTTTCTTCCTCAGACCCAATGTCTTTCCACCTCTCCTGCTCCCTAAACTTACTGCATTCCTATGAAATAGGGCGAACGTAGCTATTAGCCTCCAGAGGATTGAGGCTGAGCTATGGGGGTAACGTAAAGGTTTACATTCAGCAGTGGAGATGAGATAGAACACATTCCACTTAGCTTGGGTAGATAGCTATGCTACTTTTCCACGAAGATTTTGGGTTGTTCTTTTAAGGAGAAGAAAAACATTTTTTTGGCCCCTAATGGACTTTAGGGGAATTAGCATCAAAAGCAAATTTCAATAAAAAGTCATTTGGGATGTTCAAAAACCTCTATCATAAACTAAAAATAGCTAGAGATTTGAACCACATTATAGGGAAAAAATAAATTTCCTGCACTCAAAACCTTAATGTATTTTCAACCTACGTGTCATTTTAATAGCTTTGTTATATAATTGCTGTAGGAATAATTAGGTTAGCACATTGCACTTCTTATGTGAAGATCATGGTAGAGTTTGAGTTCTCAGCCCCTTCATCCCTATGAGGAAATGATGACCACGCATATGACAAACGTCTAGCTGATGAATCAGTGAATTAAATGACATGTTCCCCAGTGTCATTGAGAGAGTCAAATGCACACTCAAACAGGCTGGGCTCTTAAATATTCTAATCTTTTTTGCTCAGTTTGAAAATAGCGTTTGCCTTAAAGAATCTGATCTGCACACACCATATCAGTTGGCTTCTGATCCTGGTAACTAGACCTCTTTGAAGGCGATTGTCATCATTGTGGGTAAAGTGGATTTGTGTGTTTTGTTTTACAGAAACCCAAGCTTTTGTTCTGAATCTTCACTCTTCCTCAAGATGTATTCAGAAGGGGGGAAAAAAAGGAGAGAGAGAGTTAACATTCAGGCGAATGGGACTGTCATGCCTTCTGAGATTGCCTCTTGAGTTGAGTTGAAGTTCTGATTATTGCCAAGATCGGTCTCAGACAGCCCCACCCCAAGGCTTGAAACTGCCATTTCTTTTCCTTCACCCCCACCTGTTGCTGCTCTCTCTCTGGACCCCGTGTCCGCCCCACTCCTGGACCCACCCAGCTGTTGCTACTCAGCTGTTGAATCTTGTCAAGCAGAAGTTTCTCTTTTTTAATTGAACAACACGTGACAGTAAGGCGAGAACTTGTGGCCAATTGGGGAAAACCTTTTGTGGGGGTTGGGGGGGGGGTGTCGGAGGGCAGATTGCCAGGGAATTAAATGCCTCATTCTGATAGGTATGAATTTTGTTCCTGCCGCCAGACTGGCACCAGATAAGGGTAACTGGTGTAGCCTGACACATCTCGGGATCTTCAAGAGGCCACTGGAACATTCCTTCAGAGGTTTTAACTGAGTGCCTTCATGTGCAATTCACCACGCTAGACCTTTTTCCTCTGCCTACGGTTTCTCCATTCTTCCCCATGCTCCTCTCCTATGTACTCACTTCATGAGACATAGTCTTGCATCCTCCCCTCCCCCCCAACGGTAGTGTCTGGAAAAGAATCCCATGGCTCACTCCAGAGACAGCTGTTCGTAGTTCCAAAACCAGCTTTGGTCAGGGCAAGGCAAACTTGATTTCTCTCGCAGATAAGCAACCAACCACAACTCTCTTCACTTTGGTAGTCACCTGCCTCCTCAGACATGCAGCTGTAGAGGGAAGCTTCTGGCATTGTGTGGCTTCCATCTGAGAGAGAAAGCTAAGAGGGGGAACAAAAAGAAGGCAGTGGCGGTATCATGGAGAAAGGCAAGGGGAAGGACAAGTTAGAGAGAGAAATGATGAGCTGGTTGGGCTCTGGGTCTGACAGACCCACAGTGTTAGCATTTCATCCTCTCGGAATGGAAGCTTCTGGAAACTCCAGAGGGGCATCTCATTTCGGAGTGCGAAGGTATGTATACAAAGAACCGTCTTCATTTTGAGGGCCTCTTCAGAAGGAAGATAAATTCACCATTATGTATTTTTGCTCTATTAAAAACAGATTCAGAAAAACACAAGATTGCAAAAAGCCAGTAGCAGCTGTTCTCAAGGGAGAGTGACTACTTATAATTCCTGTAAAAATGTAAAATAAGACTCTAATAACTACTTCATCTTTATTGGCATTTAATTTTACTTAAGTCATTTTAGGGATGTGACAAAGTCACCATTCCAGAAGCTTTCAATTGAAAATGGGAGGGGTGGTGGGGTGTGTGAATAATAAAGTGATCATTTTAAATTTATAATTGGCGATAAAAGTATTTTTAAGGGATGCCTTTATGGAATGAAGAGAAGATATATTTAAATGTGTTGCTTAAGGATCTGTTTGGGTTTTTTTAAGCACATAAAAAACACCATTGTTTATTTTTGCAAGTTGCTAATGAAACTGGAGAAAGCCAAGAACAAACACATGGCCACAAAGTCAGATACTCTCTCAGGTACTTAAAATTCATGTGGATTTCAAATTTATTGGCTAGAAATGATGGGAAATCCCCTTGTAGGGCCTGTATTTCTTGCTCCAAGTGGCTCTGGCACATTAGGCTTTTTTTTTTTTTTTTTAACCAGAACAGCTATGTTAATAAAATTTGAATTTGAAAATGTGATAGGGGAAAGATGTTTTGGATTCCAGTTTGTAATGATGAGCCAGAAGTGTGTGAGTGTGTGTGTGGTGGGGGGGGGGCTTTTGTGAAGATGGTACATCTATGATAACATAGTCGATAGTATTTTGCTTTGAAAGAGATTGCAATGTAGGACATTGTGTATAGGAACAATTAAAAAATGGAAATTTATCATGAAATATACAAGTTTGTCTGTAGGGGGAAAAAATTGCGTATAAACACTAATCACCCTGTACCAAGCACCAGTCTCTAACTTACGGTATAAACTTTTTGCAAAAATGTTGAAAGCTCTGTGATCAAGGGACTGTCTTCTGGTTCGTTGATTGAGTGGGGTGACGGGGATAGTATTCTTCCCAGCAGTGTGTCCTCTCTGCACAAATGCATTTATTAGCACGCTGTTTCTATTGAGATTTATTTTAATGCCAGTGATAATTCAGTGCTCAAACAATGACCCTTGGAGAAAACTCAGTTTGAGATGAGGCATGGGGGGGGTGTGCGGGAAGCAGCTTGCTGAAACAGCACAGAGCACCCTATTGCCTTGGAAGGCCTCGTATAAAATGAGGTCATTCAGAAACTTTCCCTTGAAGTGCTTCCAATTCTTGAATTGCCTTTTGTTTGGGAAATGAATAGCAAGTTGATTAAAAAAAAAAATAGACAATTAGGGAAGGTAGGGGGATGGGCCTAGGAAAGAGCTTAAGGTTTTTCTACAATGAAGCTAAAACTATGAGGAATCTTCATTGTTTCCAGCAGACCCGTCCCCAGTGATGTCAGCACACAGTGGTGTCACCACCCAGGTCATGCCCACGAGAGGGGCCCAGTGATGGCCTCGTCCTTTTTCACTGCTGTTGATAAGATCCTTGGCTATAAAATAGCTCCATTGAACCCGAGTGAACAGCGGCCCAGCGGAGCTGTCTGCCAAATAACACCAACTGCCAAAACATGATACCTGATGGCTCATTACTGCATGAAAATTAAAAAAGGGGCCCCATTGAGTTGTTTTTAGATTTTGTTTTTTCCTCCTGCCAAAGCAATGAGATGAGAAATTTACGCTTTTCATCAGGTGGTATTTGGTTGGGTGTTTTTGTTTTGTTTTCGTTTCTAGACTCAAGAGCTTTTGAAATTTGTATTTTTTAAAAGGGCTATTGTGTGTGTGCTACGATCATGGAAACAACACCCTATGGAGGGTGTGTGCATGTGTGTGTGTGCGTGTGTGTATTTTGTTTCTCTTTGGCACCTACATCAAGTGCCTGTGCAATCACTGTATTATTTATGTATTTGGCAGCCAAACTGTTTAAACTCAGCTACACTCCATAAGCATTCCTTGGTTCACATCATCACAGTATCCCGTGTAAGAGTGAGTTTTCTTTTTATACTTGACCCTGGTTTTGCTTCTAACTTTAAATGGTAGAAGCAAATGTGCTTTGAAAACTCTGGTACACTACAGTTGTTAAAGAAGGCAATAACCTATGCACTTGTAATTCTTTCTCTATGACCTACTTACATACTACTTCACCCTCCTTATAGTATGATTAAAAGCTGCTTTGAATCCACTATTGCCTCAAGGGATTTGAGACTAGAATTTAACAAACTGCTGAGAAGGCTTAAGTCCGTAACAGGGCTTCCCTTCAGCTTCTCCCAACTAATTCACATGCAATTAAAGAGAAAATAAATATTTCAGAAGTATACATGTTAATGAAGTGTTTTCTACCTTATAGAATGTAGATATGTACGGAGCTTTATGCCACAGCTGATTTGAAAATATTTTTCTTTTTGATGAATGCAGTTGTGTTTTGCTTCTGTTCTAGAGCCCAGTTCTGCTCATTCTTAATATAAATTTGGTACACAGTCAGCTCATCATATACATTTGGGATTTATATAAATAATGTATGAAAACCAAGAACTGACAAGGTTGGTCTCATTTATCCAGCTAATTACTTCATTAAGATTATTGAAAGACCGTTAAAATTCTTATACTTTCAAAGGCAGCCTAGAGTAGCAAGGAGAGGGAGTAAGTTGCACTTAGGACGATCAGGAGAACTTTGGGCATTTTGGGTCTAAGAATTCCTTTCACTGCATCTGTTTTTCAATTTCTGTTTTTCAATTCCTTATGAACCTAGACCTCGTTCCTCAGAAAGGCAATAATTTAAAATGAAGGTTAGTCCTAGCCCTGCATCTGTGTTGGAATTAGAAGTGTTTTGGTCAAAGCCAGATATTTTTCAGCTGAAGGAGGAAATCAAGTGCATTAAGTATGTATGGGCTTAATTGAATACTCCAGGCCTGTTACTTCGTATTACTCAGTCCATCCATCAAGCCTGGATTTAAAATAGATAGGTGGATTTTAAATTGGCATATAAATATTTGTTTTCATTCACAATCTCCAAAGATGGTCGGTTCTCCTCGCACAAGAAGTTGTGAGAAAAGATCGTTTCTCTGAATAATGGTGTCTGATACATCACACTTACACCTGGTGTATTTAACTACACGTGACTTAGTTGTTTAACCCTCTGGCTACCGTGACTGTATTCCCAGGCGTGCTATGTCAGTACAAAACGAAAGCGATTACCATAAGAGGCAAACTGTAATTCTGGTATGCAATTTATGATGTTGCTTTAGCGCATGAAATATGAGAAGTTTTACGTCCTCGTGACCTTGTGAAAAGTTTGGTTTCATCTAAATAACCAAACAAAGCAATGACAGCAGCAAATTAGACTGTCAGCGTGTACTTACCTTTCAAGAATTTTTGCAAATCGCTTGGGAAAATTAAACTCCCTGCTTTATTCCTTTGAGATTTTCGCCATTCTCCCCCCCCCTCCCCGTTCCTGTTAGTAAATAGTCACACGTCTTAAGTGGATGTTTAAGCTTCATGGCCATTACATTACAGCTCTCAGTCTTTCAATAAAGTCCGTTGGTTTTTCATCATTCAATACTAGAAAAGGACACATGGGTTTTCTTTTTAAAAAGGAAACGTGATTTCTGTGATTCACATTTTTCAGTCCCTTATCTGAACTTGTGCATTTTTCTGAGATGATACAAAGGAAACGTAATTGTGTGGAGATTGAATCCTCTTTGTCCTTAAAGCACCGAGATAAGTCCCTAAATGTCACTTGGGCCGTTTATCTGATATTTACTTTGGCTAACCCACGAATGCTAGATGGGCTATTATTGGGAGTTCATCCAGCGGCTAGCAGGTCGCCCCAGGAGCGTTTCTGCATGCACCCGTGAGGGTGCCCGTTCTCCTGGACCTGGGTTTGGCCCGGCACGCGAACTCGGCTTCGGCAACACAGCGGCACCGAATCTACTACAGCAGTTATTCGGGCCTCCTGCCAGGCGCCGTGCAGATGGGGAGTCGAGCGGAACTGGACCGAGGCGGCGTGGGGAGCTAGCTTGCCTGGCTCGAGGCTGGGGACCCTAGGAAAGTCGGGCTATTTTTAAAAGCTGGTGAGCTCAGCTTTCGCGGCGGCGGGCCGCGGGNTGCCGTTTGAAATTCGGGTCTGATGGAGCTTTCGTGGCCCATTTCAACATCCCTTCTCACCCACTTACCCGCTCCTCTGACTTACATTTGCAAAGATTCTCTGCCGGCGGTGGGAGAGTGGAAGGAGAGAAGAAGACAGAAAAAAGGGGGGGGGG
>NW_027529424.1:4579921-4589525 GCF_008692635.1 Crocuta crocuta | reverse complement strand
GGGGGGGGGTGGGGAAATGGGATAATTATAAAGCATTAAAATAGCCCGGTGTACTCTGTTGCAGAAATTAGAGGTAATTTTTACGTAATCATGGTGGTTCGTCTGATGTGCAGTCTGTAATTTAATAATTAATGTGATTCTGGTGGTTTTACATGTCGCCAAACTAGGGTGGAGAGTTTATTGGGAGAAGTGCGGAGCTGGGATTTCTGAGGAAAGGAAACTATATCTAATTTTTCTCTGGCTCGTTAGTCTCGATAGGAAAGTTTCTCCTATCAGCCCAGGCGCTGGCGAGTCAATAGCATCCGCTAGTGTTTCGGGCGTGTTATGAAAAAGAAATCTAAAAGGATTGCCAGAAGCGGGTCTGAAAGGTCTGTGCCCGTTTTAGACTTGGAATGTACAAAATTGTCTCTTACCCGGCAAGAATTCGGCTAGTGAATCTAGGCTGCAATTAATCTAGTGAATAAAGGACCTTTATCATTGGTAAGAGTATATATAAAACGTTTCCTATTCTACCCAGTATACGACTTCCCATCCATATTCTTTCTGACCCCTTACTGTACCCTTTGCAATTTTTAGGCCATTCAAAGCTTTATGATCCATTTATCTGGCAACTCACTTTCCCCTACGGTGCTAGATTCATTTTCTAGCATGTTAAATGTTATGAGAGATTTTTGAGAAGCTCCACAGTGGCCAATTATTTGAGCTCCTAGGATTAAAGAAAAAAAAAAGTGGGGGAAGGGAGCTGATAGTATCTGTTAAGTGCGGATTGTCCTTCCAGTCGATACGAAAAATGTTAACTTGCTTGTACACACGATCAGGTTCATTGTCCCAACTAAGACAATCAGATAACGTAAATTAAAATATTGAATTTCCTTTTGGCAATTTTCTCTGGGAAATTAATCTTGATTAGTAACGTTCCCATGATACTTGTTTTACAAGAGCCCTGTCCTGTCCCCCTTAAAATATATGTGTGTATAGATATATAATATTTGTTGGCGCATTTGCTCTTGTGAGTTTTGTGGTTTCTGCTCTCTGGAGGAGCGTCAAGAGGAAGAATTGGCTTGATCATGATTGAGTTTTAGGTCACCTGCTACTTAGGTGACCAGAAGATCTCTATCTAATGATTGCTCTGTGAATTTAATGTGTTAATGGTTTCTGAAAGATACTGTCTGTTGTTAGTTAAATTATGAATTATGAAATTTTAATTCGTCTTTTTCATTTGGTGGATGAATGTGGCTTTTTCAAACCGTGTGCTCTGAATAGAGCCTCTGTATCTTAGCCGCGGAGTCTCCAGTGCAAACCCTGATATAACTTCTACCCCCACTTCTCTTCCAGATGCTAGTTATTTCCAAATGATATCCTTTGGAATCAGACTCCCATTGTTTTTAGTGCTCGCCAACTCTTGCTTAATTGAACTCTTTTTTAAAAAAGAAAAATAGAGGATTTGTATATAATTTGTTTCCAAGATAAGTACTCTGTCGTCTTAGCCCTGAGAATACTGTAGCATGTTTTCCAAAATAGTTTGTAATTAACTCACATGGGAGACTATCTTTGGAGAACAGAGGTGTGTGGGAGGGCGTGTGACAAGCCGAAAATGCTTGAAACCCACCTAGCACTGTGTCTTCTTGCCATATGCCCGCAGTTGAGAGGATAGCTGTGCCGATTTATTATTTTTGGGACTGGTTGTCACATATGGTATACTGCCATTTGGATGAAATTGGGGTCGGCTAGATATTGGCCTATGCCTAAAAGGAACTTGAATAAAGCATAGGGGCTTTTCTGGTGTTGATTTTCTAAATCCTAGGACATAGTTTCAATGGCATTCTCCCACAAGAATATATTACATAAGTTTGCAAAATGTAATATGTTTGAGTCCTCAAGGCAGATGAACAAATAGCTTTTGAGATGAATTATTACGCTTGATGGCCCCATGAGCCATCCAGTGTTTAAAGAGCCCAGATCATTTAAGGCTCTGCAGTGGCTCTGAATTGTCGGGACATAGGCTTCAAAGCCTTGGCGTGTTAAGCCTTCAGTACCGAAACTGTAAACAGAAATAGATTTAAATAATCTTAAGTACTGATGTTTTGTTGTCTTTATGTTACTATAGAATATTGATTGCAACAAAGCATAATGAGGATAGAATAGGAACTGATTTCAAAAATTCTCTTTTAAACTGGGGCAGTCAGCTTGGGCTGGGGGTGGAGATGAGGGTTTTCCTTTGTTTCACCTCTTTAATGATCACGTACGCATTTAGGGGTTTTAGATGCCTTTGAATTTTTAAACAGAAGAGTCTGAAAAATCATGTCTTGGAAATGAGAAATTGCAGGTGGAAAAAAAATCCGTAAATGCAGCTTTAATAGTATTCTGATTTGTAATACTAGAATAAGACCTTAAGCAACTGACAATAAGTTGATATGAAATCTTACTCCTCTCCCCCCCGCCCCACATTCAGTAAGTAACCTTGTTGCAAATGAGAAAACTTCTCCTGAGTGTAAATTCATCAATTTGGTGAAGTCACCATTATGGTTCATTAAGTCCTCCCAAGTTAGAATAGCTGGAAACATGTCTGTCAGTGTCTAGTTAAACTGAAAGGGGAGGGGGGTCTGGGGACTTTCATGCTCAAGTTGAAGGGGGCTTTAGAGACCATCTGGTCAGACCTCGTTTTATAGATGAAGAAACTATTGTAGGGGGCAGTGTGAGCGCTTCCGGAAGACGACGTAATTACCCGTTTTGTCCCTTTCCTTCCTTAAATGACGAAGACATGAGTCATTAATGGAATACCTACTGTGTGCCAAGGCACTTTATTTACCTGTCTCTAATCTTGGCGACACATCTGCAGGGGGCGTATTAAACCCATTTCACAGGTCATGCTTAAAGAGGTTCTATGCTTGCCCAAGCCGTGTAGGCGGTGAACAGCGAGGCTGGGATTGGTGTGTGTGTGTGTGTGTTATATAAATGCAAGTTCACATGTCGGTGGGGAGAGAAAAGAGAACTATGAGTTAAATATACAACATAGATTTTTATCAGGAAACCAAAATGATGGCACATGAGAATGATTGAGCATTATAGGAAATACATATCACCTGTTTGGAATTGACTTTCTGATTTGATTCAAATTCACACTATTATCCATATGTTAGAGAGAATATATTTTAATTAAGAATATTTGCTGGCTTATAAGGTACCAGTGGGATGAAGATGCAAAGCATTAGGGTCCCCCACCCCTTTTTTCCCACATGGCATTTGACATGTATTTGGAAAATGCCATTACCAATAATAAAATACAGCAATAACCGAGACTTAGCACCTGATTCCTTGGTGATTGTGAGAGGAATTAAAGACAGAAGACTGCAGAAAGGGTGATGTGTATGGATTTTCAAAGAGATTTTTTTAAAGTCTACTTTGCGGTGGGATTGCGCAGTGAGTGGTGCATATTTTAGTGTCAGCTGCTTCCTGAGAACCTAAACTCCTCCCATACTGGCATTTTGGAGCACTCCTGTTATCTTTGATCTGGGTTAGAGGTCTTATGTTAATTGTTAAGTATTGCTGCTCAGTTGTAACTTGCTGGATTGAGATTACTCTGGTATCTGTTGATGAGACGCTGTGAGCTGGGGGGAACAGGAACCTTGCGAGACAAGATAAAAAAGGAGATAAGATTTTCCTTTCCGATATGAACCTAGTAATTAAGATTTCATGGGATCATTTAGGACGTCTTCCACCTCAGTCATTGTCCCCCTTCCCCCAACAGCTGTAACAGTGTATTTGGTCTCTGATAAAAGACTGCAATCTTCCTTCTTTTTTTGAACATAAAATTGCAAACTTTCCATTTCTCCTTACCCCTCTTTCTTTGTGGTTTTGTTGCTTCTAAACGAAATGCTCATTCGAGATGGGCACTGCTGTGGCACGCAGAACCATCTGATGAACCTGAGTGTTGTACAGCCAGCACCGGGCACGATGCTTATGCCAGAATCCGGGTAGCGCTCATTTGTTGAGGCTTATCTTTGTAGGCTTCTCCACAGCCCCGAATGTCACTGGAGCACCTTCTCAATCAGCCTCACAACTGTTGAACTGTACCGTAAGCCTCCTCCGTCCGATTTGCATTCCAGTGGAAAACCTGATGTTTTCAACACGTTTCAAGGGGCCAAATTAATAAGTCATGGATGCGGCACACTTCCTGTGCTGAACTTCACCCACACTTCAAAAGTCTTTATTTCCCATTTAGAGTATGAATACTAGAGGGGGTTTTTTTTGTTTGTTTTTTTGTTTTTTTTGTTTTTTTTTCCGAGGGAGGCTCACACAGTTTTGCTTTTTGTTTGCAAATTAGGACACCAGAAAGAGTCAGCTGTTTGTCGGTGTAAGAGGTGTGCTCCAGCATTGCAAAAGGGAGGGTCTGGAAAGTACTAATGGTTTCCAGTTGATTAACACCAATCAGTTCCCCTGCCCCCGTGTCTGTTTCCACCCAGGGAGGGACTGTAACATAATGGGGCCAGCGTCACTGGTGTGCCACTTGTGTGGCAATGCAGAAAACGTATTTTTATTTTTCTTTAAGAGAAAGCTCTCGCCAAAGCGAAGAGAAATGGAGCTGCGCGTTCCTGGAAGAACCTTTGTGGGAAACAAAAACTAATTAGCGCTGTAAATGTGATGCTCTCAGGTAATTGTAAAATAATTATTCCCCTTTAGCATCATCACTGTGTAATTGTGCCATCCAATATTCTCATGCTCTGAATCTAGATGTGAAGGGATGGAAACCTCGCTCTTCTCCTGGAGATTGCTTTTTCATTTACTGGGAGCTTCAGACTCATCCTGAAAAGGACTTTTCAAGGAAGGGGGGAGACAGGGAGATTTTGAGTCGCTTCACCCTTCCCCTTTGTTCGGAATCGGGACAGAAAATGATTACTCCCACTGGTTTGATAGAAATACAATTCCAGTGACATGGCCGAGATACCTGGTGAGCATATGTGAGATTTACACGTTCACAGGGCTACACCCAGAGTTTTATGGACCGTCTATTTTATGAACTGCAGATTGTCTATTATGTTCAGAAACTGAGAGTGATACTTTAAAGTCAGCTGATCCCTTTAAAATGGAATGCTAATAAATATGTAATCTTACGGCTCTCAAAATGACAGATGAGTACAAATTCCGTTTTTGGTTAAATTTTAATTACTCCATTTGAATGAATGCCTCAGAGCCAACTTGCCAGCAAATTATTAGACCCATTTTTTTCCTCCTGAAGATTTATGTAAATTAAGTTTAGCCTGTATTTAGACTAAAATATCATTTAGGTTTATTATTACGAACTTTTCTACCAGACTCATATGGCCTTTTACTTAAGGTCAGGTTTTAAATAAATCCATCCTGAGGAGGTCTCCGTTTAAATGATCAGTGCTCGTTTGTAATCACCCCAACAGACGAGTGCGTCACGACATTGCTTTCATAGTGACAGTGCCTTAAAAATGGGGTTCTGGGGGATGTTTTGATTTTTTTAAATTTTTTAAATGTTTTATTTCTGAGAGAGAGAAAGAGAGAAAGCATGAGCAGGGGAGGGTCAGAGAGAGAGAGGGAGACATAGAAATCAGAAGCAGGGTCCAGGCTCTGAGCTATCAGCACAGAGCCCTACACGGGGCTCCAACCCACGAACTGTGAGATCATGACCTGAGCCGAAGTCGGACACTTAACCAACTGAGCCACCCAGATGCCCCTGTTTTGATTTTTTTAATGTTCATTTATTTTTGAGAGAGAGTGCACCTGAGCAGGGGAGAGGTACAGAGGACCTGTCAGCACAGACCCCCATGCGGGGCTTGAACTCACAAACCATGAGATCATGACAGGAGCCGAAGTCGGACGCTCAACCAACTGAGTTGCACAGGAGCCCCTGATTTTAAGTCTTAATAATTGGAGAAGTCAGAGGTTTGTCTCCTCAGTAAGACTGCTTACACCTTTGTCAGAACCATGGACCTCAAGTTCCCAACCCACCAACTGCTTTGTCTGACATTTATAGGCTCCAGTAGGGCCTCAAGATCCCCCAGTTTCACAGATGGTGGTGACTCGCTCCTCAGAGAGAATGCAATTAATTTCAGCTGACGGATTTGACATTTTGACATAACTTTTGGACGGCTTAAAAACATCTTTTGTCGGGGGAGGTACCATGGGAGGGTGACTAGTTCTCTCATACTAGGATCTAAAGTTCTGTGATTTTATGCTGAAATGCTTAATTTTCATGTTTTGTTTTGTTTTTTTTGTAAAGAAAGTTCATAGTTGGACTTAGGCTCATTAAATTTTAAGGTGGCATTTTTATATCCTTTCCCATGAATTAGGTCTTTGCTTCTCCCAGTCTCCCCTGTAGTTACAAAGTTGTGCCATATCTATCTGCCAAAAGTTCAGCTGGTCCTTTCATAAGTTAAGGAAGCAAAATAGTGTTTTTGCTTGGCTGTGGTCAGTAGGCAGGAGTGTGTATGTGCATGTACACGAGTACATACATAGATGCACGTATGTGTGAGAAACTACCTCACTGAGCAGAATTCTTTACTTTCTTGAAATATCTGCCCCTTAGTGGTCTTTGGCTGTAACAGTTCTGAAGTTGTTACGACAGAGCCTTTGTTTACAGATTATTTTCTTCATAACCGAAAACTCTAAGAGTTAGAAAGGTTTAGCGTCTTGACCAAAGATGTATTCAAATCAGGTCTCAAGGCGATGTTCTCTTTGGCCCAGAATCCCCAAGTTGTTTCCATTAAAGGTAAGAAAACGAGTCCCCCCGGGGCGCATGGGTGGCTTAGTCGGTTAAGCGTCCGACCTTTGCTTAGGTCATGATCTCGCGGTTCGTGGGTTCGAGCCCCACGTCGGGCTCTGTGCTGACTGCCGGCTCAGAGCCTGGAGCCTGTTTCAATCTGTGACTCCCTCTCTCTCTGACCCTCCCCTGCTCATGCTGTCTCTCTCTCTCCTAGAAATAAATAAAACATTAAAAAAAAAATTAAAAAAAAAAAAGAAAACGAGTCCCCCCTGATGGTGCGGTCACCTCTTCCTGGGTGGAAAGCTAAGAGTTAAGTGGCCCTTTCGGTCCTTGTGGCAAAGTCCCTGGACCTGGGGACCCCTCCTGTGGCTCAGTTGCAGTCGAGATGTTGCTTCCATCAGGATCGTTTAGGTTTGAATGAAAGACTCTTCACAGGGCAGTCTGGACAGTAGGCCCTAAATGATGATCTCATGGGTGGTCCCAGCTGGTACTGCCAGGCCACATTATATTCCTTACCTTGTACCTCTTGGCCATTGCCACCCTATTCAGTGATGCGTGTCTTCATCTGTACCTCCCTGTCCCTGTTGCAGAGAGTCCTTGAAATTTCGATGGTGCCTAAAAGAGAGTTTAGCACCTTAACAGAACATCGGAGCTAACCCCTCCTGATGTGGGGACCTTTGAGGGGGAAGAGTAAATTGATGTAAACCATCTGAAACCCACACATACGCCCCTCCATCCACTTGTTTTCTCTCTGCATCTCTGAGTGAGACATTGGGTGTCAATCAGGGAGAGCAGTATTTGTAGAAACCTGACATGTCATTTGTTCCTTGGAAAAATCTTAGGGGAGTGATAAAGGCAAAGATAAGGTGAAAAGGCATGAGGAAGGAAGACTTGGGGAGAAGACTAACATATGTTCATTCAGTCAGGCTGCTTTCCACTCCTGATTCTTTCACCCGCTCATTTCCTTGAGGTCCTAAACCATATAGCTGTTTCTGAAGTTGGCTTCCTGCCTTCCTTAGGTTTTCCTGATTGATCTCTTCTTAGCTCTCCTATTTGAATCTTCTCCAAGCCCATTTAATTAGGCCCTTCCCAAAGAGTTCTCATCCACGTGAAGAGAAGAGGCCACACCTGTCCACGACACAGCTCTCAGAATGGGAGCCTTGATGGGAGGGCAGCATGGAAAGCCCTTGAACATCACTTGTAGTCAACTGCCCTGGACAGCTGCGTGTTTCTGTGCATAAAGCCGCGTTTTGACTTTGTACATTATGGAAGCGGTGTTGAGTTTTCTGGGTGAGCAGAAGGGGAGCGTATTTCAGAATGATTAACTTTACGGATGCCATTGTCTCCGGCGGCTATATTTGGATGTGCGGCAGCTGTGCGTGCTTGCTTACAATCGTCACCAGGAGGCTGCCCAACTGCAGTTACTCCCTTCAGTCCACACTGGTGACCTCTTTCCTCGTGACCCCCATTGTCCATGCAGCCATCTCTCCTGGGTGTCAGGACTTAAAAGGCAACACGCCAATCCTTGGAAAGCCTGAATGCTGATTACCACCACTGGAACCTCTGTCCCAAAGCAATTTCTTAATATTCGGGCATGTCTATTTTATACGATGATGCTACCTGTCAGATTCTTCTGTCTTTTCACAAAAAGCCACATTTGCCTGACTCCTTTTCCCTCTCTGTCTCTGTCTCTCTTTTTACTGCCTCTTCTCTTACTCATAGATGTCAAAGGGTCTCCTCCAACATCCGCTTTCTTTCTTCCTGTCCTGTATGCACTAGACCACTCACTCCAGAACAGGTGCTCCTTCACTTCTGGCCCCGAGAGGCCCCATAAGAAGCACTGTGTTGGAGTGGAGACCCGAGGCAAAGCACTTCTGGTCTCTTTCTTGAATGAATGCTGGCCACAGAATTCACTTTTCTCCAAGGAAGAATTCAGCAAACATTATTCTTCATACAGAAACCATGTTCATTCCTTCTGGTGTGGGGGGGGTTTAAAGCTTTTGTCAGAAGTAACTTCCTCTTAGATTGTTTCTGCTCCTCAGGGACGTTTGGCCTGTGTTGGGCCCTGCGTGGGTGTAGTAGCCTCCGTTCACTAGGGATGTCGGTTAGGGTGGGAGGTCACTCTTTGAGACCAAACAACCTTTACTAAACAGCAGTCTGAGGCCTTCCCCTGGCTTGTCTTCTGGTTTGTTCCATGCCCAGTTGAGGTCTCAGCTGACTTGTCAAGATTCCTCATCTAGAAAATAAGGATAATAAGATACGCTCCTTACCTGTCCTACAGAATTACTGTGAGGCTAATGTTGGGAAAGGAATGACAACCTAAATATTTTATTAGCTTCATGGTACTTAAAACTGACCACAAGTTCACTTCCATTTCCTGGGAGAGTCAAGTACAGTGAAACCTCATTACACCTGACCAGTTAATGTTTTCTCCCTCAGAACATTTATGCTTTAAAGTCTCAGCCAAAGACCCATAAAGCAGTATTGCTCCCATATAAACTTCCAGAAAATGCTCAGTCCCCAGGACAACATTATAAAGACTGATTTTTTTTTTCTTTTTCTCCCTTTTCTGCATGATAATTGAGAAATGAAATGTAGTTCATCTCCTGACTCTGAACTCATGATCCAACCTTCCATTCTGGGATAGGGTTGAAGCAAAAAGCAATATCTTCATCCAATATCCCCATATGCGCATTCTGGAAAAAAAAAAAAAATCCCATCTCTACACCAGCTGAAATAGATTTTTATTTTCTTATGGGGAGAGAATCAGCCGCACAATACACAGGCCGGTTCTCCATAATGGGACTCCTAACCCTAGCAGAACCCCAGCCGTTGGGAAAACAATTTTGGTGATGTGAATATGGGGGGGGGGTG
>NW_027529424.1:4501223-4579906 GCF_008692635.1 Crocuta crocuta | reverse complement strand
GGGAATTGGGGGGTGGGGGTGCAGTACACACGGACACCTAACTCCTCACTAGGTGCTTGGGCCACAGAAGGCCTAGAGAACACAGAAGGAGAGTCATTGAGGGGTGCAACGAATTAGAAGGAATCAGTGACTTCTACGAGGTGGCACAGTGGGTATAGGGTGTGTGTCCAGGTAGTG
The DNA here is from genome assembly GCF_008692635.1 of Crocuta crocuta. Lineage (NCBI taxonomy): Eukaryota > Metazoa > Chordata > Mammalia > Carnivora > Hyaenidae > Crocuta > Crocuta crocuta. Next base: position 4,579,729 of record NW_027529424.1, on the reverse strand, counting down.
CCTGACAGCAGGAGGTGTCATTGTTCGTCTGGCCTGGGTTTTAATAAGCAGGCACTTCTCCCATCATAGCTCATGGAGTCCTTGATGTCCTGAGAGACAGAATCCTCAGCTAGCGTGAAAGATCTCCTAACGCTGTGCGTCCCTTGATTGCTTGAGATCACACATGTTCAGGTTCAGTTGGGAAGCCCCCAGCCTGCCTGTGTGCATGGGTTGAAGGGTGTTCTCGGTGATGGGCCCAAGGAACATTCAGCACCTGCTCTGGCTGACAGCAGTGTTGACCGCGGATCTCCAGGTCACTAGCGTGACTGCCAAAGCTAGGCAACCTCTTTCTCGCGGAACAGACCGCTCAACGTTAGGGTGGACGTCATCACCCCGATGCAGTGGAAGCACTGTCCCATCAGACATGACTGCTGGTTCTGAGCTTGTTGGGAGGGGAAAACTAGGTCTGTGGCCCAAAGCTGGCAAAGCCTTTGGAGAAGGGCCAGCCACACAGATACCACAAACATTCCTGGACAGGTTGATCGGTGCTTTGCAGTCAGATCATCGTATTGCCGCAGTATCAAAGAAGTCCAATTAACTTTTTAGCACTCTGTCAGTTGGGCCAAGATTTTGTTCCAGTGGTTATGAAAAGTGACCAAGATTGGGCCACTGTCAGCCACAGAAGCCACGTGGTGGCCTGTATCCTGTTCCTAACTGTGTCTTTTTTTTTTTCAGGTTTACTCAGCACGTGATGCTTTTGATTTAGTTTGGGATTCCTAGTTGTCTGTTCAGTAAAATAATGGTGTCTGCCCAGAAGCCAGAAAAATGTTCTCTCGTGTCAACAAAGCTATAATTCTTTGACAAATACTCCTCTTAAAATGTTTTTCTCCTGATTATGGACACTTTAAAGAATGCTACCTTCCTGGGTATACTTTAGGGAATTTTTTACAGTAGTAGCTGAGGGTTCCCTGGAAGCCACCCATTAGGCTAAGGGATTTATACAAATTACCAATAATCTTCAGAAAAATTTTGTAAGGTCAGTTGTATTTTGCAAATGAGAAGGGTTCGGAGTGAGGGGGCCAGTTAGTACTCCTCTGTTTCCGAACGCTTGTTTACAAAGCCCAAGGTCTTTCTCTCAGGCTACCTTTCATTTTGGTCCAGGAAACTGTCTTGGCCTGTTGAGGAATTTCTTAGACACTTCTAAGGACCATAAGCAGGTTGAATTTCTGGTTAAGTTGGTGAGTTGGCAGCTGACGATGTGGGTTCCAAGGATGAAATACAATTTCTTCGCTATGACCCAGTAATAATCTGCTTTTTATGTGCTTTTTTCACATAAATTGCTTGTTCTTGATTTTATTTCATAGCGAGACCAATTTCTGAGTCTAGAAGGCAAGTGTGTTGTGAGCGATGTCAGTAGAAAGAGGCACCATAGCAATGTCAAGATCTCTTCATGCTTCCGATTCTCACTTACTGCAGAGATAAAGAAGCAGTTAACATTGAATGTTAAGGCAGCTCCTTATTCTTCATTCGAGATAACCATATATTTCATGGAGAGGTTTCTTGTGAGGACTTCATTAGGCACCTGGCCTTCCCTCGTGTACTTGCAACTTCTTAATTTTTACATCTAATTCAGATGAACAGGGGCATCTTGAGCCCAGAGCAGGCTGCCTTGTGAATTAGAAAAAGGCTCTCAGGTGGCATTCAGTCTCCACTGCCCCCCTCAACCAGTGACTTTTTGCAGTATCCTTTCTATGTTACAGGCAATTTCATCCCCTCCATCAGTGGGCCAGATAAGTAGGCAGTAGCATTAGTGAGTCTCTGAACGAATGGATTTTAGATGACTGACAGGTGTGACCACCTTGAACATGGTATGCAGTCCACATCAAGTGTCTGTAAACTTTGGACCTCTCCATAGCTTTTTGTGCAAGTGTATGGACATTTGAGGGGACGGACTCTGGATTTTCAGCAATTCATAGAGAGCTATTTCATGACCACGTACCTGATGTACAGGAAGGGATAATGGACAGGTTAGAGGAGAATTCATGTGTGGGTTGGTGTAACTCTCAAGCCATTCCATATCGAGTATCAGCTCATCAACATGCCTCTACTCTTGGCGGGAGACAAGCTTCATAACCTAGAGGATGTGATTTGAGTGGAGTTTTCATGCCCCGTGTGCTTATTGTATTCTTGCTACTGATGCAAACATTATCTATAATTACATTTTCAAGTGACTGAAAATTGCAGGCTTTGTTGAACAAAAATACAGCCAAAGAATGGAATGTATACCCACTCCACCCTCATTATAAGGCTTTCAGAAATCAGACTATAAGGCCCAATACCACAGCTCTCGACTGCAAGAAACCAACTCCGTTGCCCGATGTTTGAACACTGTCAAAACGCTAGGTTCCCGAGGATGATCATATAATTGGAAGAAAATGCTGTTGCTCTTGTAGCACTTGGTTCGCTCCATTGTCACCTAAGTCACAGTGGCACCTCCTCTCGTGAATGCTCTATGTCCAGGATGTAAAACGAGAAACCACAGTTGGATTTAGATCAACTTGAACAGGCTGAGGTGAGAGAGTTGGTGGGGATAGACCCTGTTGTCTGCTGTAAGCAGATCCGTTCCATCACTGTGACCTCATGTCTTCAAGCTAACAGGAGGGACAAGTTGTGATCACGTTGTTACTGTATCATTACTGATTTTAAGGTATTAAATGTGTCATTTATGTGATGGTTCAGAATGTCACAGCTCACTCTCCAGACCCTATCAGAGTTCAAATTCACCAAGAAACTGAAGAAAAATCACTGTGATGCTTTAATCCACAGTAGAAGCAGAACAAACACTTGACTGAGGTTTCTCGGAATACCCACAGACTGTCCCTTACTGTTTTTAATGCTTGTCTATTTTTTAAACTTTTTTTTTTAATGTGTATTTAATTTTGGGATAGAGAGAGACAGAGCGTGAGGTGGGGAGGGACAGAGAGAAAGAGAGACACAGTATCCAAAGCAGGCTCCAGGCTCTGAGCTGTCAGCACAGAGCCCGACGCGGGGCTCGAACCCACAAGCCATGAGATCATGACCTGAGCCAAAGTTGGATGCTTAACTGACTGAGCCACCCTGGCGCCCTTAATGCTTGTGTATTTTTGAGAGATAGAGAAGGAGAGTGCAGGGGAGGGGAGGGGCAGAGAGAAGGGGACAGAGGATCTGAAGCAGGCTCTGAGCTGACAGCAGAGAGGCCGATGTGGGGCTTGAACTCACAAACCCTTACGATCATGGCCTAAGCCAAAGTCAGACAATCAACTGACTGAGCCACCCAGGTGCCCCAGATTGTTCCTGATTTTATCAGGCCTGACAGAACAGAAATGTCATCAAACAAAGAAATGTTTATCAGATCATAATTGTGAACAGTTGAAATCTGTTGAGGTCTGGTATGTACTTGGTGAATTGGATGTTCCTTTGTAACAAATTATAAACTCTAAAGTATGTTGGGATTTGGATAAACCACCTTATATGTCCTATGAAAGTAACTAACTGTATTCAGTATTTTTAACATTCATAGAGTTGAAATTAACTCTGGTTTCCAAGTAAAATACCTTCTTTGGAATACAATATATCAACAAGTGTTGTGGGTTTTTATTGTATCTTTAATCTAAATGGATTGTTGCAGCTTTTGAAGCAAGACCTCTTTAGTGAAAACTCTGAGGCGTAGCCAGTCTCCATAATATAATTGCCCAATTGCAAGGTATAAACGAGGACAACTCAATTTGTGTATTTCATAAATTCCCTCAGTGAGTTACAAATAACCTTCTCTTATGTTGAGGGCCCTTTTTTGACAGGTTATGTGTTTATGTTTCTAAGTGCCTGGGCTTTTTGATAGCTTGGATTCTTAACCAATCAGCAAAACTTACTTTAGGAAATGTAATTAGCCTAGAACCAAAGTAAATTAGCTCTTAAAGTTATCTGATTCTTGAGGTTTCTTGTTTGCCCCTACAGTAGCAAATTGATGGCACCGTGGCGCGGTAGATTCAGCGCAAGTCGGAAAGCGCACAGAAGATTTCCAGGTGAACCACAGACTGAATAGTTACAAATAAGTTGGACAGCTGAGGAGTTTAGGATTTATGAGTCACAGCTGACCTGTTATTTGGCTGAATCGATCAGTTTGTTGTCATGTGGAAACCACCTAAACATTTTCTGATTTTTCTGAACTGAAATCTGTTCCTTTTTTTTTTTTTGGCTCTAAACTGCCTCTCCCTGAACAAAAGTTGTACCTTAATCCTCATTCGCAACAAAAATATTTAAAGTCTCAGTGCACTGGATGGTCGCTGCCTGTTCTATGTATACAGTAATTCCTCCTTTAAGTGAAGCATTTGGTCCCTTGGAACATTATTCATCACTGTTGACTTTGTTTCTTTGGGGAAACACTGTTTTAAAGGAAGAGGATCTGCACAATTTTGTTGTTTTGGGGCAAATAAAGGATTTTCTTGTTGGGAAATAAGACTGTTACTGTTCTATCTTTTTGAAGACCTTCAATCTTCATCTTGTAGATCACATTGGGTAAATAATATAATACTGGCTCATCAATTTTTTTTTCCTTTGGGATGCCTGGGTGGCTCAGTCGGTTAGGCGTCTGACTTCCTCTCAGATCATGATCTCACATTTCGTGGGTTTGAGCCCCACATCGGGCTCTGTGCTGACAGCTCAGAGCCTGGAGCCTGTTTCGGATTCTGTATCTCCCTCTCTTTCTGACCCTCCCCTGCTCACACTGTCTCTCTCTCAGAAATAAAACATTAGACAAAAAAAAATTTAAATTTTTTCTTTATCTGGATCCTTCCTAGAGTTCTTAACAATCACATTTCATGTGTTCTTTATTACCGAGAACCCAGTGGAGAAAATGTGGTTTCTCACTGGAAGTGTTCATGATCGTGGCTGTTTAGATTGTAGAATCCAGGTAGTTTGAGAGATGGGTGGAAAGCATTAATTATTAAGACCTGTGCTGTTGTAGTTCTTTCTCATCTAAAACAGCTCCCAAAGCATACAGCGCCCTACCCCATTGAGTTAGCTTGCATCTGGTGTGGTCCACAGAATGAATTGTGCAAGATGTTATCTACTCTCCCTGAACTTACTTTAGGCGTGCTCTTTAGTTTCCACTAGATCTGGTATCTTGAGGACAAGTGGGCACAGAGAATGAAAATAAGTCAGTGAGGTAATAGCCACTTAACTTGCAGTACAGATTGGAGCTCGAGCTCCTTGCCATGTTCCCAGTGCGAGTTCCCCGGTACAGGGAGTAGATGTGCTGCTTAGCTGGGATGCTCCCAGTTTATACCAGTTGCCATGGAGTCGTCATTATTATGATCCCTCTTTCAGCCTAAAGAGTGTCCATGTTTGGATGATAGAATATGTGGTCCCCTTCTCACATCTGACCCTGTATCACTCGCCTTCTTCAATATAGTACAAATGTGTTCGCCAGCTTTTAAAAGTCTGTACGCGGGACTAACCTGAACCTTCCCACAAAAAGGGTTATTCATGCCTTTAAACATCCAGGTAAAGCAATTTCTAGCCTTTCTCTCTCTGACCCATTCCCATACTTAAATCCTCATGAATAGAAAATTTAACAAAAGCAAATGTAACAAAATTTTGACAAAAGCTTATTCTGTGTTTCTAATGTGTCTGCATCCTGCGGGGCACTTGCAGTCTCTATCACTTCTGTTCCTTTCCGACCTGAATCTCATGTCCTGAACTTTGCTGGCTATGGCTTTGTCTGAACACCCTTCCCACCGCACAGGGTTTCGGTGTTGGAGGACCCTGAGACCAGCTTTTTCAGGGCAACCTTTCCATTCAATTCACTCCTGAAACAACAGTACCTAATTCTGAAAGCTCAGATAGGAAGCTCAGTTTCTCCCGCTGACTTTCAACTGGAGCATGACCAGAGCGAGAAAATGATCTGATGGTCCGGCCTTTGTGTGTTCCCGCACTGCCCTTTGTGAAAGAGTAACCGGAGAGCCAGCCTGGGTACAATGACACCGGGGTGCCCAGGCATATTTTTGAATTCTAATCTCAAGGATACTTTTGCATTCTTCAGTGCTAATTGCTCTTGCGCATTCAGTGCTAGGATTTCAGAGGATTTGTGAAATAGGTGTGTTTAAAATCGATTTCCTGATTTTTACATTTATACCCAGCTGTTTGTTATTCAGTTCAGCCATCAGCATCTGAGTCTCAATGGACCATGTAATGTGCAGCTGTAGCCAGATGTAACACTTCTGTTTCCTATATGTTTCTGTTAGAAGCTTCGAGAGGCTGGCTAAAGACTGCTGATAACCGTGTGGTTGCCTGCATTAATTTACCATTTGGAGCTACACAAATTCTGCTTGGCAATTTTATTTCGTGACCAACAAGCAGAGCAGTGTTTGCAATCTCCATGCCGGGTAGTAATGTTGACACTGTATATATCAAGTATATCTGCATTGATATGAAAGGTACTTGTACAGCTAATTCAAACCGTGGGAAGCTGTCTGATCTGCATGCATAAATACTCGGGAAGCAAGGTTGTACTTAAGAAACATCAGCCAGGATTCATATCAGACCTAGGCCTAGATGAAAATAGGTTCATAAACTAGTCTCTTGAACTGAGCATTTCTTAGGGAAAATAATTTTAGGATCATTTCTCTTTAGTCTATAGTCAAACCTTGTTTCTGATTTGCATTTATTATTCAAATCTGTGTTTGCTTTTGTGTTTGTTATGTATCTTTGTTTAGAGGCTACAACTTCTACTAAATTTAATTACTTCTCTTAGAGGCTTTAAATTGAGGGCAGCTTCTATTCATTGTTAATTACTCTCCCCTGTCATTTGCACAGCAAAGGTACAGTTACTAATTGAGGGTCTGTTTTCTGTAATGACAAGAGGCTTCTTCAGCCTCAATATTTACCTTTCTATGGGGACCGATTTTTATTTCTCTAATCTTATCTTTTATTAAACATAAAAGTAGACATTCTGGTGATATATTGGCCATTCCTGTGATCCAGTGTTGTTCTATATCCCAGAGGAATAAATGGGAATCGTATTTGGCTCTGTGCTGCCATCTGGTGGTGGCTTGATCTCTTTTAGCCCCCTAAGACCAATTCCGATGGGATCATGGTACCCTTGGGTCTGTTCCTTTGCTAGTTTGACCCTATGTCCTCTCTGAGGATTTAAAATGAACCTCATTCCTCACTGGTGGCTGGGGAAAGTGTCAGTATGGCTGGGTGTTTTTTTTATGTCATTACGTATTCATCGCGTGTCATCTAAGTATTTGGTGAAATTGACTGTCTCCTTGGTATTCTTCACTTGACCTCTGTGGCATGTGGTTATTTTTACTTTCCTGATTCTTCTTCAGGCCTCTCAGCCCCAAACTCCCAACACCCAATTCTTCTTGCCCTCTGACTGTGGGCATCTCACATGACTCAGTCTTTGGCTCTTAGCTTCTTATTCTCAACCTTCTCTTTCTTAGAAAGCGTATATCCTCAACTACCCTCCCTAGACTGATGGGGGTCATGGGAAGCTGGATCTCCCCATTTGATATGTTCATTTTATGTAGGTGTCTTTTTGTGAGCTGTGTTTCTGCCTCAGTAGCCTGGGCTTGGTGTCAGTCATGGGAGGTGGTGAGTGGAGCCTGTCTGCTCAGCCATGGCTGCTTCCGGAGTGTTCCTAAGTTGGCCATGGTCCCATTCCAACGATTTGTTAAGAGCATTATGGATCCCACAAAGGGTTTTATAATTTACTCAAAGAATAGCAAGAGTGGTTTCTTCATTTCTTTATTACACCCTGTATTTCACAAGATGCAGTTTCCTCCCAGCCCAGCTTGGGCTGTTTCTTACTGGCATTTCCAGTCTCCACTTTGAAATGGATTTGCCGTGGTACTTGGCTCTCATGTCACAATGTGCTTCTGGTCCATAGCCCTAGCACTTTTAATTTTTAAAAAATCATAAAGGTAGAAAGAAGAAAATCAAGATACAGGTTGAATTAATGCAGTATGGCAAAGTACAAAAGCTTTAGATGCCTCGTTATTAGGCTTATGGCAAAACCAAAGTAATTTTAGTTTGTGCTTTTTTTAAAAAATTTTTTTGAACGTTTTATTTATTTCTGAGAGAGAGAGAGAGAGAGAGACAGCTTGAGCAGGGGAGGGTCAGAGAGGGAGGGAGACACAGAATCTGAAACAGGTTCCAGGCTCTGAGCTGTCAGCACAGAGCCCGACCCGGGGCTTAAACCCACGAACCATGAATGAGATCATGATCTGAACCAAAGTCGGATGCTTAACCAACTGAGCCACCCAGGCACCCCTGGTTTGTGCTTTTTTTTGGATGTTGTAAAAATGCTCTGTGGCACCTCCAGTTAGGCAGCCGCTCTGAATTACAAATCTGCCGCCTCTGACCGTAGCAGTGGGCAGAGGAACCCCAGCATATATAGGCAGTACTGTGTCCCTCTGTTCTTCGAGGTCGCTGCCCCTGAGAGGACCAAGCCACACCTGCAAGAGAGTATACTTCAGCCTCATTTGAGAAATGAGGTCTCTGTTCCCCACCTGTGTCTGGGCTTCTGGTTGAGGAGTCCTCTTCCATAGCCTCTGACCTACATTTTTTTTTTTAATTTTTAAGTTTATTCATTTATCCTTGAGAGAGAGAGAAAGAGAGCACACAAGCAGGGAAGGGACAGAGAGACACAAAATCCGAAGCAGGATCCAGGCTCTGAGCTGTCAGCACAGAGCCTGATTCAGGGCTTGAACTTGGCAAACCTAGAGATCATGATGTGAGCCAAAGTCTGATGCTAAACTGACTCAGTGACCCAGGTGCCCTGCCTCTCAGCTATATTCTTTTTTTTTTTTTTTGTACAAATAGNGGATGCTGAGCATCGTTTCATATGTTTGTTGGCCATCTGGATGTCCCCTTTGGAGAAGTGTCTGTTTCTATCTCCTTNATGATGTTAGCTGAAGGCTTCTCATAGATGGCTCTTATGATGTTTAAGTAAGTTCCTTCTTTCTCAGCTACATTCTTAAGAGAATGACCCTCTTCTTGGAGAGAAGGCATCAGAGATGGTTTTCAGTGTCACATCACCAACGCATGCTGGTGGAGTGTGTGGTGTGTGAAATGGAAGACTCTTTCCAATGGTAGTGTTTATTAACTTATTAACACAGGATGGCTGACCCCTTAGGCAAGGTGTGAAGACAGTCCTATTAGAGAATACAGTCTTCTACCAAGTGCATCAGAAGAGTAGTAGTTACGGTGCCAGGACAGTGAGAATTCTGACAGGATTTCTGTGGTCAATCTAATATTCACTACACAGCTCTAAAAATGCATTCTGGGGGCGTCTGGGTGGCTTAGCCGGTTAAGCGTCCGACTTTCACTTAGGTCATGATCTCGCGGTTCGTGGGTTCGAGCCCCGCGTCGGGCTCTGTGCTGACTGCCAGCTCAGAGCCTGGAGCGTATTTCAGAGTCTGTGTCTCCCTCTCTCTCTGACCCTCCCCTGATCACACTGTCTCTCTCTCTCTCCTATAAATAAATAAAAAATATTTAAAAAAAAATAAAAAATAAAAATGCATTCTGGAGCAGAACTGATTGTAGCACTGATATCGCACATATGACACCTATAAATTTATGTATCCTACATAAATTACAAATGGAGGGAGGATGAAACACTCTTCCTTAAGGATTACGGTTTTAAAATGTACTATAAACTTTGTACAAATATCCCATGTAAAACCATTGTAATATTTGGAACCCCATATATGAGCTTGAAATCATAATAATTATTTTAAATGATACTGGTCGGGTTCACTTTTATTAAAACATTTCTGGCAGTAATGAAACTTTCTTATTAAACATGATTTTGGAATTAAAACTGGNTCTTTGACCTGGGCCGGGGTGGGGGGGGGTGGGGAGGTGTTGGTGGGCCCTTCTGTAGGAAGCCAGCTGCATTGCCTCTTAATTCCCCATGCCCCCACCTGCAGCCAACACCCGGGTAAACCACAGCGTTTCCCGTGGCCCTGCAGCATCTTGGGTCCTGGTCAGGCTCTCCCGTTAGATTGCAGGACTCTGGGCGCAGAAACCAAGATGAAGCGAGCTTTCTGACCACAGCACCTAGCGCTCTGTGTGGCACAGAGCAGGTGCAAGCACGGCAGATCAAAAGAAAACCGAAGAAAAGTCGAGAACTCCAGTGTTGAGTATTGAAATGAACTCAGCACATGTTCATGGAGCACCTCCCACATGCCAGGAAGTAGGATGTAAAGAGAAAGAGTGTGTCATCGGACCAAACAGCCCTTCCTGAGGTGTCTGCGTTCCAGCTCTGAGGACGGGGAGCATTCTGGTCATCGGGAGCTCTGTCAGTGCCCCAGCATGCCACCTGAGGGCCTAGGCTGTGGGCTTCACTATGTACCCCAAGAGACAGGGCTTTGTTTATTCCGTATTTGCCCACATACACATTTTGTTCCTCGCCTAAGCTTTATGAATGCCTCAGTGCACGTTATTAAAGAAGAAATTTGAGTCACAGGCTAATTTTTGAAGCTTTATTTAAAGCCACTCAATGGAAGATGAATGTTCAATGTGCTTCATAACTTCCATCACTGAAGTGAGAACTTGCACGTATCAGTTTTGCAGGCTGGTTTCATTATAAAATGAGGAATAATTATATATCTATTACATTTTACACTTTTATGCCAGTGCTCCTGAAGGAGACCCTGGGCCCAAGGCAATTCAAGTATGCAGATACACTTTTTAATTCCTAGTGGCTTTGGGACGTGTGATATATGTCGAGTGGCTGAGGCGGGGAGACAGAAGGATTATTTTCTCTGTTACGCTTCCATCAAGCTACCATTACTGTGTCACTTCTGAAAGGATTTCAGAACTGTTTTAGGGATGAAGAACAGAATGTGTGGGTGGCATGTATTTGGCCTATTATGTAGTTTTAATTGAAGATTTCCCATCTTCAGAGTTCAAGGTCTCTTAGGAAAGTGGCAGATTTAAATTTTTTTAATGTTTGGTTTTTTTTAGAGAGAGAGAGAGAGACTGTGAGCAGAGAAGGGGTAGAGAGAGAGGGAGACACAGAATCCAAAGCAGGCTCCAGGCTCTGAGCGGTCAGCACAGAACCCGACATGGGGGCTCGAACTCATGAACCATGAAATCACGACCTGAGCTGAAGTTGGATGCTCAACCAACTGAGCCACCCAGGTGCCAGAAAGTGGCAGACTTAGAAAAACTTCGTAATTTTCATGTCATTGACAATGGGACCACGTGATCATAAGGGAAGCCGGCACAGGAGGAAGTAAAAGCCCACCCCCGGGCAGGACAGAAGGAAATAGTGGCATTCGTGTATCTGGCCACATCTTTACGGTGTTGCCTGTGTGAATTGCCTCCAAGAACATGGAGATAATATAGAACAAGCACTCACAAGACTGAGACACTGTTTTGGAGAAGATCTAAAATAGGCTGTCTGTTCTATAAACACACCGACTTCTGTGTAGTACTTGATAAGACATTAATCTGCTGTAACATTTTCACATATAATAAATTGCATCATAGAATACAAGGGAAAATGGGTTATGGAAACTTTGAAGGTATAATTTGATGGAATTTTATAATTTTTCCTGAGCCAGCCGCCAGGAAAACTCTGTTTTACCCTGTATTTCCTATGTAGTAATTTATTTCATTTCCATTATTTGTCATTCTGGTCTGGTTGGTCTCTACCTTTTTTCCTGTATAATGATCTTAGTTGTGTTTCTTGGTTCAGCAAATATTTATTAAATACTTGCTTCTCTGCCCAAGACTATTTTAGGTGCTGGGGGAACCCTGCGTCCTCAAAGCTGTGTCCCCATTCACAGAAAAGAGAATTTTTTACTGGCCTCCTCTTTCGTGAGCTCTCTTCCAGCCATTTCACCTTCTACTTTTCAGACCCTTCTGTGATCCAGCTGTGGTATGCCTGCTCTCGAGCTCCATCTCAGTGACAAATTGTGTTAATGGATGCTCTTCTGGCCTCCTGCCACTAATGGGGTCCTACTCAGTTGGAGTCAGGGGAGCTGTAATGATTTCCCACAGACAGGGCAGACACAACATCTGTTTCTCACACTATGGAGACTGGGAAGTCCAACATCAAGGTGCCGACAGAGCTGGTGTCTGGTGAAGCCCCCCCTTCTTACTTGTAGATGGCCACCTCTTGCTGTGTCACCACGTGACGGAAGAGTGAGGCTCTGGTCTCTTCCTCTTCTTAGAAAGGCACTAATCCCCATCAGAGGAGCCCCACCCTTATGACCTCATCTCAACCCAATGACCTCCTGAAAACCTGCCTCCAGCTATCATCATTTTGACAGCTAGGGCTTCAGCATGGGAGTTTGGAGAGGGGACATACATACTCCACCCATAACAGGTAGTGGGTATTATAAGACATAGCAGCAGACCCCAGAGGAGAGAGAGAGGAACCACAGTCTTCACTCCTAAGTAGGACAGAGCTGGGAAGGTGAATGGTGTAACAGCAGAACCCACGAACTACGAGCATAAACACACATTCTTTGGGATTCCCTTTAAAGCATCGAGCAGGAGCACTTGGGCAGCCATACCAGAGGAAGTTCCCAAATCCTCTCATTTCATGAGAAAATAGCATTAAAATTGCAGATGTAGTTGGTATCAAGTGTAAGGTTTCATATTAAAAAAATAACTCCAGAGCACCTGGGTGGCTCTGTTGGTTGAGTGTCTGACTCTTCATTTGGGCTCAGGTCATGATCCCCAAGTCATGGGATCGAGTTCTACATAGGATTCCACAATGAGATGGAGCCTGCTTTGGACTCTCTCTCTCTGCCTTTCTCCCCTGCTTTTGCATGCTTGCGCTCTCTCTCTTTCAAATAAGAATAATTAATAAATCCTATTTCTTAGTTCCACACATGTTCAGTTTCTTTTGCTCAATCAAGTTACACAGACTTATCCATCTGGGTTTTCCAGACTTTATTTTTCTCTTTTTAGATTACTTTGTGTAAAAAGATCTCCCTGGGCCCTTTTCCATGATGTTTACCCAGTAGGATCTTTGTAACTCTTCCATCAGGACATTACAGTAATCCCTTTGGAATTGAACAGATTTTAGAGATTTTAAAGTGTGGAAGCTGATCTGTGTGGACATTCACAGTCCTGTTAGTATACATGAAAAGAGTTCTGTTAGGATTACTTGGATTTTCATGTCTTTGGTTCATACCTAGAACTGTCTCGATGAGATTAGTCTCATTACCCTGTACATGGATTTTACTAAAATTATGTCATGATCTAATCATTGAGACACAGTTGTGGGTACATGGTTAGCAATGGTTAGAATCAGGATAGTCTGGAATGTTGGTGATGAACTGTATTTGCCTGATTAGAATTTATTCATAGCAGAAGAGGAAAGCTGGGGGCTTAGCACTGGATTGATACATCAGGAAATTACCAAGAAGTTGGTTTTCTGTTTTGGGGGGAAAGAAAGGAGATTTTATATTTACCCCTTCTGTTCATTTTGCTGTTAGCATTCCATAGTAGACCCTCTGTTAAATTCAGAGATTTTTAAAACCTGACAACTTTGCTCAAAGTTACATGACTTGACACCAGGTGCTCAAAGGTTCGAGTTGCTTGGAGGCCAGGGTGGTGGTTGAGGGGGACCTGGGCACAGCGTTGGCAGGGGTCACAGACATCTCAGCTCACAAGTGACTTTGTCATCCCTCTCAACTTCATGCTGAGGTTCTTTCCACAGTACATTTCAGCCTGCTTCCCTTTTCTTTTCCTCTGAGAAACCGGAGGAATCTTTTCTCCCCCCTCATATTTTTCTAGCATGTTTGGTGGTTTTATTTGAGATACAATTCACATACCGTAGGAGCCACCCTGCTAAAGTGTGCAGTGGTTTGAGTATGTTGGCAAAGCTGTGCAGCCGTCATCACCCCAAAAGTGGACTCAGAATACTTTGATCATCCCACCCCCCAAAGGAAGCCCTGGATGACCCTCTCATCGCCCCGCCCTACAGCCCCCTGCCTTTCCCCTAGGCAGCCACTGCCCACTGTCTGTATCTGTGGATCTGCCAGTTCTGAATATATCCATGTAAACACAGCCCTCCCATACGTGGACTTTCGTGTCTGGCGTGCTGTTTCCAAGGGTCACTGCACTATTGCTCTTGATGGCTGAGCATTCCTCCACTGTCTGGATGGACCCCACCTGATCACCACCGGCAGATGGGCGTTTTAGGTGGTTTGGGCTGTTAGGCTAATGCCGCCACGAACATCCCCACACAAGTGTTGGTGTGGACGTATTCCTGGTTAGGTTCATGCTCAGGAAGGCGGCTGATGGGCACTGCCATAAATCAGTGGTTAACTTTTGGGGGAGCCGCTGAGCTGTTCCCCACAGTGAGCACACCATCTGGCATTCCCACCAGCAGGATGGAATGAGCCTCTGGGTTCTCCACGTCGTCACCAACGCTGGTCACCGTCTGTCAGTGACTTTCCTCGTCGCGTTTGTTTTGTAGACAAGAAGGGTAGGGTACAGAAGGTAAACCCGAGTGTCCTGGGCAGGGCCAGGGCTAGAACGTGTGTCTCTGGCTATACCCACCATTCTCTCTGCCACACTGCCTTAAGGAGAACTGTGTGCGGAAACACATGAAAGAGTAATCGTTCTGGAATCACCGGTTTATATTGGCCCATCATGAGAATAGGTGGCTGGTGTCCCCATTCTCCGTGATGGCCTCCGTTGTGTCTCTAACTCAGCCTTCTCTCCCAGAGCAGCTTCAGTAGCCAGCCGCCTCCTCCTCTGTCCCCACTTGGATGTGTCTCCGGCATCTCAGACTTGTCCCAGAGCAAACTCTTGATCCCCTCCCCACTGCCGTCCTCATCCCCCTAATTACGGGTACCCAGCCCCCCAGGGCAGAGCCCTCAGCTCGTCCGTTTCTCTCATTCTCCTCATGTAGCTCATGGGGACATCCCGTGGGCTCCATGCCCACCACACCGTCGTTCAGGCCCCTCTGCTCTCAGCCGCACGCCAGCCACAGCCGTCTCCCCAGGATATGGTCTTTCATGGGAATGTGGATCATGCCAGCCGCCTGCCCAGTGGCTTCCCTTCACACCTACCAAGAAATCCAGTGTCCTTAAACAATCCTGAGGCCCCTGACTGTCCACTGCTCCCAGTCCTGCCTTCTCTATCCTCTCTCAGGTGCCCTGCACCCCTTCCCCCAGACGCTTTGCGCCAGCTTGTTTTCTCACTTCCTTTAAGTGCCTGCCTGAAATGTCACCTCATTGGAAGACCGTCCCTGACCCCCACTGTCAAAAATAGCGGCCCCATTCCTTTCCCCTTACCCTCCTTCATTGCCCTGAATGGCACTTCTAGCTGTTTGACCCAACAGTGTATATTTGTTTATTTGTCCATTTTCTGCCTTGCCCTCCACGATGTACGTCCCCCACGCGGCAGAGGGCCCCACTATCTGCTCTCGCCCGACGGTACTCAGCACAGGCAGGGCCCTCCATAAATTACTGTGCTGCCCCCTGGTTATTTTCTTCTTGACATCACTCTGATCTTTTTAGCTGTCAGCCTATATTGGATGAGCTTTTAATCCTTCCTACCTTTTGCAAAAGATTTCCAAGCATTTATGCGTAACTTTGCGTAAACCTTTTCTACAGCACAGTTTCTTCATGGACACATTTTCAGTAATGCTAGCCAGGTGCTCTGGAGGCCTCCTCAGAAAAATGTTTTTCCCCCCAAGTACCAAAGATTATGATTATATTATTGTCATTTTTATGACTCAATCTGGCTTTAATACATTATAACAGTATGGACCCTATTAGCCAAGTACGTGATAATAGCCTTGTATTATAATACCCTAGGATGTAATATTGTAGTAATATCTTATTACTGTGGTTCTACTAATAAGGACCTCACTTATATACACATAGAGTTCTAATAGTTTTATAATAAATATCCAAGGAAAAGAATCTGCTGTTGGGAATCTTACCTAATTGTGGTCCTGAGATACCGTAATACCAAAAGGGATATTGACAGAACATGTCCATATATTTTTGTATATCAGTTTTAGTCTTCTTGTGGTGCTGTGCATTATTACCTACGATTCCAGATTGTTCAGGTACCTTCCAGGCTTCCTCTTGTCTGTTTATTCCATTTCATGCAGTTGCCAAAAATAAGTGAGGCTAATATTAACTTTGGTGAAGCTGATGTCCCAGTGCCTTCCAGTACACTAACTAATTCAGGCGAATATGATGCAGTGGTTAAGGACTTGCTCTCTAGAGTCTGGTTCACCCGAACTTGAACCTTAACCTCACTCTTGAGGGCACCGCGTACCAGTGAGACTTCATCTCTGCAAGCTTCAGTGTCCTCACCTGTACAATGGGATGAATCACAGCTACCTTGTGAGTTTGCACATTCTAGGAGGTGGTGTATATCAGGTACGTGGCACATAATAAAATGCTCAATAAATGTTAACTGCAATTATTATCGCTATTATTATCTGACAACATTTGCACAGTCTGAAGAAATATTCTTGACCAAAGGGATGTTACAATGGCTGTCAGGTAAAGAGTAGTAAAAAGGCTTTAAATAGGGTAATAAAATGCAAATGTATTCCCCCAGAACAGAGAACTGTATCTCATTCCACTCATTGCAAATAACAAATATAACGCAGATAGAGACCCCCTTAAGGTACCATATATGTTTATAGCCTATTTAAAGAATAGAAATTGATGTTTCTGTAGTGCCACATCTGGCCGAGTCGCTCGGGATACCCATTAGCTTGTGTGTTCATTTAGTTGTAATGAGAGTCCACGGTCTTCTCTCTTTTTGCCTAAGCTTCTAGGGGTGGTGGGGAGAGAACAAGAATAGAATTTAAAATGCCTTGGGTTTGTCTTTAAAGGAATCGGCTTGCTCCCGAGGAGCCCGTGCCTCGAGTGAGACCGAGCGGTCTGAATTTTTCAGCTCCATTTTGTCACTTGCTCCTCTTGAAGGGGTTCCTGTGTCCCCCACCACACTGTAGGCCAGCGGTTCCCAAACATCACTGCACACCAGCATCAAACCACATGTGCGGAAAGCGCTGAGTGCCAGGGCCCGTGCCCAGACTCTCTGGGTCAGTGGGCCCCCAGCAGGGCTGAGAATTTGCATTTCTGGGGAGCTCCCAGGGGGTCCTCCTGCTGCTGGTCAGGAAATCAGACACCACAAGCCACTGCTGCGAGAGATTGGAGGCCTCCCTAGAGCGCCGGGCCCTGGGGTCGGCCACTGAGTATGCACTCAATAAATACTTGTCGGTTCGCTGCATCTGATGACACCAAAATGAAATATAAGAGGAAGATAAAGTATATTAAGGTTCTCATTAAGTGCACTGACTGATTCTCATTAAGGCCGTCCTGATTTCTTTTATGTCCTGGGCATGTGGGCTCAGTGCTAATTTTCATGGCTTCTGTGTCCCTGATGTGCTATCATTTTCATTTTCTCTAAGGTTCTCCTCATTTACCCTTTCTTTTCTTGACTCATTTTACAGAGAACGCTAATAATAGCCCACAGAACCCTCAGGACTAATACGTGAATGAGAATCTTCATACCTACCTCCCAAAGAGTTTTTTCCAAGCCGCTTGTCATTAATCTCCTTTCACTCTGTGTCTCCACCCCATTAGCATAAAGCTGAAGCTTTTGGCTTGTTGCTGCTGCATTTTCTAAAATTTTAAATTTGAAATTGCGTCTACTGAGCTAACATTTGATTGAGTCACTGGGGAGAAGGAAAAGGTTTATAGAGAAATGATAAAAAAAAAAAATCAGACTTGGAGAGGAAGGATTGTTTGGAATTATTGTATTCCCAAGTTCATTGTTTATTTCCTCCTGTTTTCCTGAGTTGTGAGCACTTGAATATATCTTCACCAGAAAAGAATTTAGGGGGTGGTGGTTGTTTTGCACATCCTTTAAACTTCCTATTTGACCATCAAATTACGGAGGAAAGTGATATTTTCCTTCATTCAAACAGAAAGGAAAAAAACCACTGAGTTTCAGTTTCCCGTGACCCCTGGGAAGGGAGCCTTCTGTGCAAAGATATTGAAGACCTTTAAATATGTTTTCTACGGAGTCTCTCAGTCTGACTTTCACTCTTTGCTCTCAGCCAACACCTGAGGTGGTTTTAGATTAGTGTGTCCCAAAGTGGGTTCCATGGAACACCAGGAGGGTGTTGGCTGAATGAAAAGGATTCTGGAGCAAAAAAGGAAGCAAGCTTACAAATGCAGGCTTAAAGTGTCTCTAATTCTTTGATTCAGGACTGTCAGAATGTTTAACATGGCTCTTAGCCATGTGAACATCGAAGAGGGGTGTTTCTAGAGTGTCGGTGGTCCTGGAAACTTTTGGTGAAGCATCTTCTGGTATCTCCACAGAGCATAACTTGGGAAACCGTATGAAAATCCTTGATGGTATCATCATCTCTGATTCCTAAAGAAGCCTCAGAGATTGCGGATATAGAAAGCTGCTCTTTTCTGTGCAGTCAGATACGATAGACACAATTTGGGTTCCATTTCCAAAGCAGGCAAACATTTAATGCTTTTTAGAAAATTTATGATACTAAAGACACTACTCTGCCAATAATTCTGTCGCTACCCAAGGCCTCGGTGCCTGTAATGAATGCTGGATTCTGGTGAAATTTTTCTGGAATATAGAAATTTTCATTCTGTTTTATTGATATATGGACAAAATTTCACAACCTAATGCACTTGGCATTCTGTGGCTCAATTACTTCTAGGGTGAAATACTGCAGAAAGGTCACGAGTCTGGTTTTTTTTTTTTTACCCTCTCTGGGATGTCAGCTTCCAAATTTATGGAAAATTCAAGTTAATATTCATTTGAAGTCAGTCATTCATAATTTAAACAAGCCCATGAAGCCACATATCCAGATGTCAGAATTATTGCTTGCTGGCTCATACTCTTTCAAGTTCCTGGTTTTTCCTGTGCCCCCTTCCCCCAGGCCATATTCCAGTTAACAACACTCTGTGTGTCATGTTGCTTTTCTCAGTCACTAGAAAACACCAGGGAAGTCTAGTTTGAACTGGGGAGGCTATTAATCTCTGAGGCACTGTCAGAGGAAAGAGTGGAGTTCTCTAGCTGCAGGTTATTAGCACTACCGAATAAAGCAAAGTTGACTTTTTTCCCCCTTTGCATGGGGGCAACTGCTGCTGTTTTAGAATTGGCAATGAGCAGGATATCCATTTTTAGCCATTTCATAGTACGCGTGTAAATGTGGCACAGGATGAAACCAAACATGTCCTTTATAAAGAGATGGTTGGCTTTCTGGACTCCAGGCATCATCAGTTAACTCTGTGCAACTTAACTGCGTTTCAAGGCATTCGTTTGTGATGGCGGATGTTGCAATGCTCCCTAGTCCCGGTTTCCTGTCATCCCCACCTCCACCCCCAGCATGAAGCATAATGGCATCTGGAAGGAGTTACATCACCCACCCATCCCCACCCCCGCACAGCAACGAGTATACTCGTTAAGATCGGCCAAGCTGTGAAAACACATCCATAAAACATCGAAAGATAGAATTTAAGAACACAGTCTTCTTCCCTCTTCTCGAGGGGCAATCCATACTTTTTAAGGTGATATATTACAGAGGACTGTCATTTTCTGTTTCAGCCAATCTGGTTCTTATTCACTGACTCTAATTACCAGTGTAGGTACCTGAATTAGTTGGTTAAAAACTTCAAAATGCGCACACGGTGAATGCATTGCACATAAATGTTCTAAGCGCAGAGTATCTAATTTAAATGAATGACCAGGATCATGGCATCATTGAAATTGTCGTGAAAACTGAAATTAGGGATTTTACAGCCCTCTTGGTCTCTGCACGCTGCCTTCATGTATCGGAAGCTAGAAGAGCTGCAAAGTGAGTACAGAATTGAGTGGGATCTGGGGTGTAACCTATTACCCTGAAACATTGGCAAGAAGGACATCATTCCTTGTTTTCTGCATGTTCTTATGTAACCTTGAACAGACTGTTCTGTCTTTACTTTTTCCTTGCTGGGGGAAAAAAAAACAGATACCGGCCTTGTTTTTGATAGCTCCACTCGTTTGTGTGCCTTGTTAATTTTTTTTAGAAGCACATCTCTGTGCGTGCTCCCCCCCAACCCCCCAATTTCCTGAGTGTTGGCTTGCAGATGCAGATGTGAGCCTGCACTGAGAGTCCCAGCAACTTGACTTTGAGCGGTGTTTTAATTACGGGAAGAAAACAGTGTGTTCAAGTGGCCTGGATCCCACCATGGCTTCGCTCAGCCTCTGGTGTCAGCAGGACTATGTGGGTGTGGATTCCCTGCTTGTAGCTCATCGCTTTATGGCAGAAGTAGATGGGAAGAGGTGAAGCCACAGTCTGAAAAACAGCACCACCAAAACAAACAGAAAACCCCCAAATCAAACAAAAATGCCCAAAACTGTCAGCCTGGACCTTTGATTTTACCTTAGCCTGAGCCACTCAGGAACTGCCGTGTTCATTCCCTTTTTTCTCCCAGCTTGATTTATTTTTTCTCTTCCATCCTTTGCCTGAGTTCTCACGTCTTCCTGCTTTTTTCCTGTCCCAGACCAGCTTGCTTCGTCACTAAGTTTGTGCCCCCTCCTCCCAGGCAGCTGCGCCCAGAGTGTACTTAGGATGCAAAGGTCCACAGGTTGGAATGTCTTGACTCTCTCCTTCAGGTGGTCAGGTTTCCCTCTGTGAACAGGTTGCATTTACAGGCCGGGTGTTAGGGGGAGGGAGACAAGATGCTGGTGGGACAGCCTTCACAGACACTGTCACAGCTGAGGGGAGAACAGGGTATTGGGAACAGAACATGCCGGAAGGGGGACAGGACAGAGCACTGGTCAGCTCCTCTTGGATCTCCGCCATCCCCGTGCCCACTTATGGGTTTGATGGACGTTGCTGGTCCCACGTGTCCCCTGTGGGTTGGACGCTGGGGGTCCGTGGGGATGGATAGCTCCCGGGTGGTTACATCGAGGTCCGCAGCCCAGCCGGGCTCCTGCGGTTCTCGGCTTCCTCCGGGTTTGCTGCCCAGCTGGCCTCCTGCTAAGGGCAGAGAACCCAGTGTCATTGGGAGGAGTTAATGAGCAACAGAAAATGTGGCTCTTTGAGAACAGAGCATTGTCTGTGTCCTGGATGGACTCTGTCCCTGCAGTTCCCAGAGAGAGAGATCCAGCATAAGGTACATAGAAACATCCTACCTGTGTCGATCTCTTTTGAACAGCAAAAGAAAATGCACTCCTTAAAAAGCATTACAGCATGTTGTTGGGGCACCTTGATGGTTTGGGGGTTTCACAGACTTCTGGGACATGCAGGAGATGCTTGGACACAATCAAGGGTGGAAACTGAGGCAGGTAGAGGGCATTTATAGTATCAGAACGTGACCATTCTTGAGCCGGGATGTGGGTCTGACTTGGTTCTGCTGGGCTGGGTCCGCTGCCATGGGACCCTTCTCCCTGACCCACGTGGTCTCTTCCATGTGGTCTCTCTGTCCCTTCCATGCCCCCATGGCCTGACCAGTCCTGCTAAAGCCATCGGAGTGGCGGCAGGGCAGGTCTCTTCTGGGAACACCTGTGGTTGCACGTCTCCCTCTGGCGCTCAGCTCTGCAGCCCGTCAGTCGGTGTCTCTTACTACCTGTTGTCTCCTTCACCCACTAGCCAGGTGAACGTGTCTCTCACTTGCCCACCCCCTTGCCCGTGTCCTGGCTCCCTCTGCATAAAGCTCCTGTTCATGAGAGAAGGGGAGTGAATCCACCCCCAACCGAGCCCACCTGCTTCTTCCCAAGACCAGGTCTGCTTTCAGCATTTGGAAGCCAATTGGGGTCTGTACACTGAGGTCCGGCGTCTTCTTTAGGCACGGGGCATTCTTACGAGGGATGAGGTGCCGGGGGCTGGGAGAGGACTCCGAGCTACATTTCCATCATCTCTCGTCTCTGGTTTTTCTTTAAAAGGTAGCTCTGCTTGAAAAGGTTAGCCTTTTAGTCCTTCTTGAGAGAGAACAGGTACTGGGTTGAATAGGGGCCGTAGAATGACACAGATGCTAACTTGAAAACCTCCTTTCTGCCACGTGTCATGTGGAATGCTAATTTACATTTCAGATACTGAAAACAACGGAAACACACAGTTCTGTTACAATTATCCATTTATTATTTATGGGAAATATTTAAGCCCGGCAGGTCAGTAGCCCAGCCCGTATTCCTGTGGGCTTGCCTCTCCGGCTCAGCTGGCTGAGAATAAAATATGATAACCTAGCTAAGCAGTGCATGTTTATGAAACTCAACCCAGCGCCTCCCCCAGTCAGATCCTGCATTTGATGTATTGGTTCAGTGCAGACTGAACACCTGTTAGGGGACAGGCGTTGCGCTGAGGGCTGGGGAGGGTTCCAGGACAGAAACGACTGCCTTCGTGGCGCTTACATCGGAGAGGAAGACAGATGCTTGTCGGATAATGACATAAATCCGTAATTATGCACTAGTTTAAGATGTATAAGCAAGGGACTTGATTTAATTCAGGGTGGAGCTGGTGAAGGCTGTGCTGAGGATGAAATGCTGAAGCTTCGTGTAAAAGACCTTCCTGTAGGGACACCTGGGTGGCTCAGCTGGTTAAGCGTCTTAACTCTTGGTGTCGGCTCAAGTCATGATCTCCCAGTTTGGGAGCTCGAGCCCCACATTGGGCTCCTCACTGATGGTGTGGAGCTTGCCTGGGATTCTCTCTCCCCCTCTTCTCTGCACCTCTTCTGCTCTACCCTATCTCAAAATCAATAAAAAAAACTTTTTTTTTTTTTTAGTTTTTCTTATGTTTATTCATTTTTGACAGAGCATGGGAGGGGAAGAGAAAGAGGGAGACACAGAATCCAAAGCAGGCTCCAGGCTCTGAGCTGTCAGCGCAGATTCCAGTGTGGGGCTCGAACTCACGAACCGTGAGATCGTGACCTGAGCTGAAGTTGGACGTTTAACTGACCCACCCTGGCACCCCAAAAACCTAAAAAAAGTTTTTTAATCTTCCTGTTATTTACTATATAGGATTGCTATGCAATTTAATGACCCAAACTGATTCCTAGACTTTTAGATTTCATTTCTCATGCGTATTGTGTGTACTTGTTGTTGCTAATACTTTCGACTTTAAGTTGGGCCTAGGGACCATTCGGGGAACCGAGGGAAGACTTGAACCAATGGAGACCATTGCCCTTGTTCAGAGACATTGCAAAATTTTGTTCAGAGAGTCTAGTTTGTAGTTGCTGTGACCCGACCTTTCTTGATCCAGACAGAGATAGATGTTTCTTTATATGATTACCACTGTATGTTGTTTGTCCTTAGAAAGCACCAGACTGGAAGGCACTGATACACATTTGCTTAGAAGATGATCATTGTTGCAGGGGCCTTGGGTGCCATGCCATAGCTTTATCAAATGGACCTTTACCCTGTTCAGAGCCAAGCAGTGCCATATTTAAAAGTGAAAAACTAAACTGCAGATAGATAAAATATAATTCCCTTTAGATAGCATTATCGTCTTGTCGTTAGTTGGCACTTCTCTAGGTCCTTATAAACGTCGCTGGCACAGGGCAGAATCCTTCACAAAAGAAAGCTCTTAAACAACCTGTGTCTTGTCTGATCCAAACAACACATTGGTGAATTAGATGGTCCTGTTATTGCGGTGGGAGTCAGAGGAAGCCTGTAGCCCAGGAAGGTGAAGTAAGTGGGTTCAGGTGCCACAGCCCTCAGGTCAGGTAGCAGAGGTCGATGTCAGATTCCAGTATTTTTCTCTCACTAACACACTGCTCCATACTAACCCCTAAGAGCTCGTTCCTGTCCTCAGAGTGAAATCCTGTGTTATGCTACTTAACTTTCCTTCTGCCTGAAGCCTGAGTTATTCTTTTTAATCTTTTCAATATAATTTTGTAGTAGAGGGTTCATTACTTCAAAGATTTCTGAAACCAAGGTCATAACATAGGAAGTTGTATTTTCACAGGTTGGAGGAGTCCTCCAGAATGAATCCAATTCATCTATGCCTTTAAATGATTAACCATAAACACTATAATTATGTAACATTCTTTGGACATTTATTCTTATTACTATAGCCGATTTCCCAACAAAATGTCACACAGTATTCTTTTGTTCCTGGGATCAACAGTTAATTAGTTTTTCCTCAACAGAGCCTCTTCAGTTAAGTAGATGGGTGCGCTGGTGTGGTTCAGGGCTTCGCAGTGCATCATCCATCTTTGAAAATGGTGGCTGGTCTGCTGGTACACCTGAGAGACTCCCAAGGGAAGAAAACTATTCAGACACATTCCCAGTCAGTTTCAGCTGTGTGCTGTGGGTGGCTCAGGAGGAGACCTCTCATGTTCTTTGTCTTCCTTCCATTTGTAGGTTAAAGGATACTTTTTTTCCTTTTGTCAACAAATTTCTGTTATTTTTGTTCCAAGAAACACGTTTAAAAGAGACTGAACTAATTTATTTGAGCAGTCATAGATGTAGGCTGGCTCTTCTCCGTATAAGCTCATCCTGAATGTGCTGTAGGCAGGTTTGTTTATAGTTATTCCCGATACCATCGTAAATAATGGAACTACATTTGGATCATTTGGGAAATACTGAAAAACAACTATCTCATTTTAGTCCTGCCTAGACATAGCCACATTTACTTTTGATGTATAATGGCTGACATCTTTGGAAAGCAACAGATTCTTGAGCTCAGATCCTCAGATTGTGAGGAGTAGGGGCATGATATACTTACAGCACGGAGCTTGCACACACGTCGTACAGTGAGCGCCCTGCTCATGCCTATGAAGGTGCATATTTGTATACCAGGGGTCATGGGATCCAGCCATGCCTCACTCCATTGTGCCTTTCCTGCACCAGCGATTTCATCTTTCATCTTCCTTTGGGTTATTTTCCCATCCCATGGTTACTCTCATGTCATCAGGAAGAGGTGGTTGATGTTTAGGGCCATGGCTCTTACACCTAAAAGGAGGGATATGTATAAGGTACTAAGATTTTATTTTGACAAGGATTTAAGAAAATCAAGGACATTGAAGAAAATCTGACATCAGCTTTCATCATAATTTTTAAATTTCTGGAGACTATCTCCGTGAATATTAATAGGACTGTCTTTTAACTTAATTTTTGATTTATGAAAAATGTACTACATTGTCCTTACTGATCTTATTTTATAACAGACCAGGGAAGAGTCTGTGGATGGGCCCTGCCTAGGTGAAACGTGAAGGTCAAATGAATGTCTGAGCAAGAGAGTTAAGATACTATTAATGGAAGACCATAAACTCCCTTTTTCAGCTTATTCTATGAGACATATATCCATGAGCTAGCTATAGTAGATGGTGAAAATTGACTGAAATGTAGGTATTACCATAATGGTCATAATCTTTACTCCATGTGTCAAATATATCATTCATACAAATTTATAGTTGGCCAGAAAAACTGGGGTAAAAAATGTGTTATGTTAACTCATGCTTCACCTGTCTTTTTTCCCTGTGTCTTTTACTAGCATTAGGTAAATATAGGTGATGGATATACACACGGTCACACAAAACAAGTAGGTCTACTGTACATTTGTAGAAGGCCTTTAAAGTCCAATTGATAGCCACTCTTATTCTACAGTTACTACCACAATTTCATCTTAATCAGAGCAGGTTATACATACTGTAAATTCCTGATTCTACCAAGTTTCTGATTGGAATAACTGAAAGAACAATAAAGGGAATGATTGGCCTGACAAAATACAATCATTTTATTTGGAATAGTTTTAACAGGGCACCTGGGTGGCCCAGTCGGTTGAGTGTCCAACTTTGGCTCAGGTCATAATCCCACGGTTCATGGGTTCAAGCCCCACGTCAAGCTCTGTGCTGATAGCCCAGAGCCTGAAGCCTGCTTCGGATTCTGTGTATGTGCCTATCTCTACTTGCCCTCTGTCTAAACTCAGAAATAAATATTGAAAAAAATTTTTTAAAGAAATAGTTTTAAGAGAGATATGGATAATATAAGTTTACGTATTCCCTTGTTTCAGAAATTTCCTTCCTATCCAGGTGCCCTCATGCCCTAAGTGGGTGAGTGGGAAAGATGTGCTGGTCCTCAGTGGTTTTTAAGACCTGTTCTAACCTTGATACTCTCTAAAATGGATTCCGAAGAGGAAAAACAGTCTTTTTGGCAAACATGACCTGTTTAATCTCAGTTGCTCACTCAAACTCTTGAAAGCAATGAGAAAGTGCAGCCTATTCCATAAACCCAGTGCCACTGCTGGCCGCCATCTTGAAAGCTCTTCTGCCTTCCGTCTCCCCATCTGGTCTGTCCCCTGTCTAGCCATTTCTAAAGGTTCCTTTTCAGCCCCAACTGCTGTATTATTTAAATCCCATCTACAGCACTCACTCTGAGCAATGCTCAAATCCGCTTTTGTATTTGAAAACAAAGCTTTAAAGGCAGCCAGGGGAGCCACACAGAAGAGTAGTGATTTTGTGACAATGGCCTAAATCCAAGAAATGCACTTAGAAAGAGTTTTTGTTTGTTTTCAGCAGAGCCACTTTGAGTGTGTTTGTCCATTGAAAATGGAGAATACTGAGCTCCCATGTAGATAAAAGATTTCTGAAGGAAACAGGAGATTTTTTTGTTGTTGCAGGTAGAAGTATATGCATATCATGGTATTTTATGTTCCATTATCCTATAAAATTATTGAAAATGTAGTTCATAATCATACGGAGACCATGCAGGCAATTCATTCTGCATAGAGGGTATGCCCTTTTACACTCCGTGGTATTTCTGGGGTTATTCCATAAATGAGAACTGACTGTTCTTGTAAAATAGGAATGGCCAGAATGAATGGTCAGATCTTCTTCTGCCCTTTTTTTTTTTTTTAAATGCACACTAGGAATACATGGCTATAGCACACTGTGTAGGTTGCACTCAGGTAACTTGTACAAGATTCTCAGCACTGTGACTGTCTCTGTATAAGATAAAAGTGTAAAATACAATTATAAGTATTATAAATTCAAGAATATGCACTCAAGATGCAAAATGAGAGAGACAGAGAGGGCAGGAGGGAGGAAGGGAGAGGGGATGTATCTAGATCTCTGAGGAAACCCTACACAGGAAGGGAGAGAATCTGCCTTGGAAAGGAAGGGGAGGCCAGGGTTATAAATTTTACGAATAAGAATGAAATAGTTGCCAAGAGTGTGGATTTATTTATTTATTTATTTTTGGATAGAAGCCTCAGAGAACATCTAAGAGGGATCAGAGTTGGAGGATTTCTCTTCATTAAAACAGTGGACCATGACTCTCAGAAGAGGTGGAGAAGGCGCTGAGGAGGGGCCAGTGCTAGAAGTGAATCATCGCAATCACTTAGGGAATGCGAATAAAAATTTTTGAATTCTGAAAAGGCATAGACATTAGAAATAACTCTGGAAGCTAAGACCCCCACTCCCCCCACCCCCAAAAAAAAGCCCTAGATTTCTTAGGACCAGGAGAATTTTATATACAGTGAAAGGTGAGGTTCCCAGGAGGAGAATCTAGGGCCAAGGCCAGCTCCTAAGGGCACACTGGGGAGGGAGCCTTCCCCCCACCCCACAGAGGGGGAGGGTGTCAGGACCAGCTGAGTGAGTGTATCCAGTCACCTGTTCTCAACTGAGTCCAGAACAGCGCGCCCAGGGGAGGCCATGCTAGGAAGATACGGCAGCTGTGCCAATAGACTCTGGAACCATCTGGGTAATAGGGAAGCCATCTGCCCTGATGAAAATTCCATCTCGAGAGGCAGCAGACTCAGCCCCTGAAGGAACAAGAGGTCCCAGACCTGACTTTTAGTGAGATGGCACGGAGCTACTGAGCCCCAGGGTGGGCAAGCAAGTCAGCTCCCACACCCGCTGCCCTGATTCTTGTGCCCCGGTGAGCGGAACCCCTCACCAGCGGGAGCCGTAGTGTTAATGAATGCCTTGAAATCCAGCCAGGTAATTACCTGGAGGAAATTTTCATTTTGCTAAATGTTCATCTATAGAGAAAACAAAACAAAAAGGAAAAACAAGTTCGTGGCATGATAAACAACTACTCACCACAGAGCTCTTCGAAAGAAGCCCCAGACAGGTCCTGTGGGGAGGACTTCATTCGGATAAGTGTTGATCCATAAATGTCTGGCCTTTGTGGATACAAACATTAATTACACACTCAAAGCCATTGAAATGTTATNCAGTGAAGTCCTTGAAGCGGGCTTTTGAAATGTGAGGACCTCACTAGGGATGATGATTGTTGGAGTATTAACTTGGGACACTGGAGCCAGAAAAGATTTCTCCTTAGCCTGCTTCCCCAAGTCTTTCCCCCCAACTGGTCAGAGTGATGCATTTGAAGATAGTGCATCCAGCAAGATTCTGAAATGTGCTAACAGTCCGTCACAGAGAATAATTAGAAAATTATAAGCAAGGCCACAAAAACAAAACAAAAACCCAAGACCAATTTTAAGTCTTACTGTTAGCAGGACGTATGTTAAATGGAAATTTCTTCTCCTTCCTATCAGATTGCCTGGAAATAAGGAGGAGTCTCCACAAAATGGATAAAAAAAGATTTCATTCCCAACCAAATGAGAATATATTATTTGAAGGGAAAAACCCACCTAAATCTAATGTTAAATGCCCTGCCCTGGGGCCCTGGGAGATTTCAGCATTTCCCACCGCCACCAACCCTGTTAGACTTTAGTATTTAAATGCAGTGCAAAAGAGCAAAAATGACACAGACCCATTGGCTGTCTGCACCTCATCCTGCAAGTGGTATTCATTCAGCTACAACTGCTCTCTTCCACGTTTCTTTGATGAGTTTTTAAAGGACGCCTTGAAATGAGTTACATCGTATTTCCTTTCTACTTCATTTCTACTGGCTTTGATAGTTTGGGGTTTTTTTTTAATTTCTTTTTTAATGTTTTATTTATTTTTGACAGAGAAAGAGAGAACAAACTAGCAGGGGAGGGGCCGAGAGAGGGAGACACAGAATCCCAAGCAGGCTCCAAGCTGTCAGCACAGAGCCCGATGCAGGGCTCAAACGCGTGAACCGCAAGACCGTGACCTGAGCTAACGTGTTGTATTAAAGTATAAAGAATGACTTTTCGGCCACTCCTGTGAGCCAGTTGGGTGACGCCCTGCTCCCTGTATTTGGGGTGTGGGAGCGAGCCTGCAGACACATGGGCCTGGGTGGGCAGAGAAGCCCCTAGAACACAGGTGCTCCGATGCCCTCCTCTTCCTCTGCTGAAGTCCGTGGTTTCACCCCTTGATGATGCAGTTTTAAGGAGCCACGAAAATAATCTGTGGTCAGATCCTCAATTCCTGAGTTTTTAAAGTGATTTGAGTCTCATGTCTGTTTGGGGATGGCTCTGCTGGTCGCTGTCTTCACAGTGGGCTTAGTAAATGTGCCCTGACTCGTGGGCTTTGGGGGGATTTGGGTACAAAGTGGAATGCAAGTGAGGAGCCCTTCGTAAGCAGGTGCTCAGGTGAGGAGACCCTGGCGTCACAAGGAGGGCAGGTGCGCTCACTAGGGAGTGTTGCTCAAGGCTCAGCTGGTTTGAAGGACCACTTGGGATCCGTTGTCTCTATTTCACCTGTGTGAGCGCTGTTTTTTCTGCACACCAAGGGCATGAAACCTTGGACAGAGGCCGGGAGGCAGGAAAGGTTGGTGCAGTCGCAGCAAAGCCAATGGCCCCGCACTCCAGGGTGCCAGCAGTGGGAGCGGGAACAGAACAGGAGGAATTCCTTTGGCCGGAGGGGAGCTAGGAGGGAATCAGAGTGGCTCTCTCACCTGAGGGAACTCAGGGCCTCGCAAACCCACCTTGTCGACTATCTGAAATCCCTCAAGCGTTCGCAGGGTTTCAGTGAGAGCCTAGAACCCTTGTCTTTCCATGATGTGACTTCATCCGATGAACCTCGAGCTTCAGGCTCCGGGGACTTAGGCAGAGTAGCAACTGGAAGACAGCTGACTGGGCCGCAGCTCTCCACCCTGGGTTCTCTTCCTCGCAGAGCTTCTCTGACCCCCTGGTCTTGGCCCCGAGTTAGAGGCTGGTGCTCCAGATGGAAGAGGAAGAGCAGAACGATGCAGTCAGGCTGCGGAGGGGGCTGTGGACCGGCTGGACCCGGCCAAGACACTGGGGTGTTTCAGGAGTCAAATTGCAGTTTGTCTCCTCAAGTCACTGAGCAGCCCTGTGGTCTGGGAGGTGCCCGAGGGCGTGGTACTTTCTTCCGGTGCACCTTGTAATTGGATTCACCTTCTAGATCCTGCGAGAATGACCCTGAACCTCAGATGTGCCAGGACAGGGCACCCGTGGAACCACTTCCAACTGGGCTGGCACCATTCACACCGTTGAGGCGTGACCAGTCCCCATGCCAGATTGGGTCATTGCAGTCAAATAACTACAGGAAAAGTATGATTTATTTATTTAATATTGGATGCTTATTTTTTTAATGTCTATTTTTGAGAGAGCAGGAGCAGGGGTTGGGTGGAGGAGGGGGAGAGCAGAGAAAGAGAGACAAAAAATGTGAAACAGGCTCCAGGCTCTGAACTGTCAGCACAGAGCTCAATGCGGGGCCCGAACCCACAAACTGTGAAATCATGATCTGAGCCAAAGTCAGATGCTTAACTGACCGAGCCACCCAGACGCCCCTAGGAAAAGTATAATTTGGTGTATTTTATTTTATTTTAATTTTTTTGATGTTTTTATTTCTAGGAGAGAGAGAGAGAGACAGCGTGAGCTGAGCAGGGGAGGGTCAGAGAGAGAGGGAGTCACAGACTGAAACAGGCTCCAGGCTCTGAGCTGTCAGCACAGAGCCCGACGCGGGGCTCGAACCCACAAACCGTGAGATCATGACCTAAGCGAAAGTCGGACGCTTAACCGACTAAGCCACCCAGGCACCCCTGGTGTATTTTATAGGATAGAGTTTCTTGATGTCATAATGTTCTCTGCCTTCGTAGCCTCAGACCTACCCCCTTTAGCTTTCTCCTCGACCCCTCCGAGTTCAAGTGCTCTCCTTGTTTGATGTGTTTGGAGACCTCCCTACTGCCAGTAGGAACACACTGCATGCAGGGGGAGGGGGCTGCCTTCTCGACGTCTGCTCCCCTTTGGGGATCGATGAAGTGGTTTGAAATTGTTAAACAAGAAACACTAGTTTTAGGGGGTCAGGCTGCTGCCACATCACTTGGGGATTTATCTATAAAATGTCGGCCCAGAAACATAATACACCAGTAGTGAAAACTGTAGGCTTTTACTTACCAGGTTTTCTCTGAAAGCATCGCTGCGTATAAGGCTCTGTGCCGAGTATTTCTATTTGAGTAATTTGGGAAACACATTTTCAGCTAAAGCATCCTAGACATGAGGGTCATTTCTTGACTTGATGGGAAATGACCTTGGAATATGCTTCTTGCTTGTCAATGTAGATAAAACGTTATAATATTAAGATGTTTAGGTTTGAGAATTCAGTGTTGTATGTAAATCAGTGGTTTTTATTTTTCACTATGTATTAGAATCTCCTGGGTGATTCTGTAAAAATACGGACACTCGGGTCCTGCCCCAACCTGTTAAGTCAGACTTACTGAAAGTGGAGCCTGAACATCTTTATTTGAGGGGAGGAGGGTGGAATTTGTGCCTTTTGCCTTCTGTGTGGGCACGCCAACATAGCTCCTGAAGAATGGTGTTCGCATGCCAGGGGGAAGAGGGCTCACTCGGTTAAGCGTCCGACTGTGGATTTCAATTCAGGTCATGGTTATGTTAGTGAATTCAAGCCCCATATCCTTCTCTGTGCTGACGGTGTGGAGCCTGCTTGGGATTCTCTCTCTGCCCCTCCCCTCTTCTTGCTCGCTTGCTCTCTCTCTCTCTCTCTCTCAAAATAAACATTTAAAAAAACAAAATAGAAAATAGTGTTCATCCAGTTGAAGTTGCACTCACTCAACTGAACTATAGTAAACATCATTCCAGAGTCCGTTCCACAAATATTTTAAGGGTCTGCTGTGCATCAGGCACTCTTCCAACACCTGCTGGAGGGAGTCTTGATGGCCTCCTCCTGGAGTTTATATTTCTTAGTTTTGGTAAAAGATTCTTCTTTGAGCCTTCTCAAAGTCTGAACGTACCCCCAACAGGACCATCTCATTCCGCTGTTAGATTGAGCCTAATCCTCAGGTCTGTGCTAGGCTGTCAGACTCACACAGTGCTTGGCATCTTTTCTGACCCTGGGATTCTGTTTCTCCTTAACCACATGTAGGATTTGGATTCACTAATTTTAGCAGGTCCATCTCAGGTGTTCACTCCTCATCGTGCTCTGTGGTCATTGAGCCAAAGAGTCATTTTTGTTAGCCTGTTACAAAGAAACAAGTAACGCATTGCTTGCTTTTTTCTAGAACCCTAAGCTTCAATGTTAAAATGAAGCAATACTTCTTAGTTAAAAAAAAAATAAAACAGTTTAACGCTGTGGAGCAAGTAGCATATAAACAAGTGATATCAGCTTAAATGGTAGTGATTCAGTTTAAAAGCAAACCCAGCATTCAAGAATGAAAGACTTTAAATTATTCAGATGTTTTGAGTTGTTCTGCATCAGACTGAGTATAATTATCACAGTCCTTCTGCATCTTGAAACCAATATTGTCTCTCTTCCGCATTCCCCAATAACTGTCTAAAATCCTGATATATAGAGCATGAACACCAAGGATAAAATGCACATTCAATTAGGCAGAGACTCTTAGCTGACCTAAATAGCAGTTCATTCATGCGATAATGTGACCTGAAGTCACAGAGATGAAAATCTGTCGCGTGAGCCTGGGGTAAACCTGGCACCGTGCAGACTGTCCGGTGGTCAGAGTACCGTCGAAACTTAGACCAGGCAGAAAAATACTGCAAAAGCTTTGCGGGGCTGGTGTCAATTCCAGGAATAGTTCTTCTTCGAGCTGTGTGTGTAATTTGTCACCTGCACGATCCCTGTTAATCCTTTAAAGCTCATCTTCATTAGCACGAAGCGCCTTGGTAGTAAAGGAATGGAGCAGCTTAACAATTTATATATTTTCAGGTTGGTTTTCTATTTAGGATTAGAGAACTGCACCTTCTGTTTGAGAAGGGTTTCTCTTTGGAGACAGCAGCATGCGCTGGGGTCTGGAGTGGTCAGGAGTTGGACAGCCATCTGCATTAACAGAGCATCTGTACCTGTCTAAGAAACGGGTACCCTGTTGCATTTGACATTAAGAAATGTATATTTCTTTATCATAGTGATTCCTCTTGCAAAAAAAAAAAAAAAAAAATTCCTTCAGGTTTCTTCCAGTAGATCTGACGGTAAATTCCTGTCCTGCTGAAGGGAGATCCCTTAGCACTGAAGTGACCTCCCATTTCCTTTGGAAAGAAATGGGGAAAAATAAATTTAACACATAAGTTCAGTTTACTACCTAGCAACAGTCTGTTGTCATGGTTAGAGATCTCCTGGATCATTTGAATAATAAGAGGTTTTGATGGATCCATGGCAAGATGAAAAAAGGATGACATTTTTGTTTGAGGCAGTAGTGAAAAACGTAGAGACGAGCTAAAGTATTAAGTTACACAAATATTTATGGAGCATCAGTAAACAAAACAGCCAAATTCCCTGACCCTTCTGAAGCTTATAATCCAGTGAGGGGAGAGGGGGATAGCAGATAGACACTGAATATANGGGGGTGGGGGGGGGGGAGGGGGGGGGGGAATAAAGCAGAGGAAGGGAAACGGGGAGTGTCAGATCTGTTGGAGAAAGGGTTGCAATTTTAAACAGATGTCAGGGTGAGCTTCATCAAGGGGAGGATGTGGAGATGAAAACAGGAAGGAGATGAGGGGTTTAGCCAGGTGGTTCGTGTAGGGCAGGGAGTAGAACGGAAATGTCAGGGGCGTGCCTGGCTGGTTGGAGGGAGAGCCAGGGGGAGCAAGGTGGGTGGGGCAGGGGGAGCAGTCGATTAAGTAGATTAGGTCACAGAGGTGAAGGACGGGGAGACCACATAGGGCCTGGCAGGCCTTGGAAGGACTGTGGCTTTACTCTCGGGGACACCGAGAGCCTTTGGAAGTGTTTGAACCATGACCGATCTGGCTTCATGCTGTGTCTCAGCACTCATCAGATGTCTGGGAACTGCTTTTTCTTTTCTTGAATTTCTTTTCAGGAAACGCAGGCTCCATTCTTCATTTTTATTTTTATGTCTGTGACAAGTGTAACAACGATAGCTGGCTAGCATTTGCTGTGTTTGGTAAGCAGCCGGTCACTGGATGTGGATGAAGCCTTATGACCCTTAAACAGGTCTAAGCAGTAGATAAGACCAGTTCCATTTCATTGGTAAGGAAACAGATCTTGAGGGTAGAAAGGACTTACCAAGGACCTTGGGCCACACGGGGGGCAGAGTCCATACTGATTCACAAGCAGTGTATCTGTAGACTTCCGGCACTTGAACCCCGTGGTGAAATACTCAAGCCTTCCCTGCCCTACGTCATCCACACACCTCCTGTTGAGCAACCCACTTTTTCCATCAGCCTCGGGACCCCTAGTCCTTCCCCTCCTCATACCTGATTGACTAAAGGAAGATCTGAGGCCAGCCCAGGAAGGGGAAGTCCATGGGTTGTACCTTATGGATCTGTGTGTGTCTTCCAGGGGTTAGGAGGGATACATCTGTTAGAGTCTTCTGTGGGATCATATCAAATGATAATCCCCCAGTTATGACACCGTGTCCTGTGTTCCTAAGAGTGGGGGTGGGGGAAAGCAAGGAGACCTGTGTATGTGTAATGAACCCCAGCTAATTGCAAGACCCCTCTCCATTGAAACCACCAGTGTGCCTGTTGCTGGGCAGTAAATAACACAGTCAGGGGGACACTCCTCTTGGGGTGTGCAGTAACCATCGTGTGGTGTGATTGATACTCTTGCCTACAGGTAGACATCATAATGAGGGAGTGGAATTTGCAACTTGACTTCACTCTCAATTTCCTCCTACATCCAGTTATTAGTCACTTGATGTCACTCTAACCTTTTTATGGCTAGTGAGGATGTCGTCTCATGAATTTGCCTTTTCATTTTGGAAGGAAGAATGTAAGCATCTAATAGAAATGGATGAGGCGAAGTCAGTTCTAAGGAGGGAGCCATTATAACCTCTTACAAGAGTCCGTAAATGTGTGTGCATCTGACAGATTTAAAAACACTGGGCTTTAAGTTATTTTGTTTTATGGAAATAAGCCTTATGCTAGCAACCAGAAATAGGTTTTTGAGGTGCTGGTAAAAGGCAAATCCCTCACTGGAGAACTTTTGACTTTGCTGAGGAAAACTTGACAGATGTGTAACATCTATGCCAATATGGCTGTCGCTAATATATCAGAGCTGACTTTCTGTTTTCCAAGGAAAAAAATGCCACCCAGGGCTTGTGTAGCATACACTCCGCTTTTAAATAAGACTCCACACAAAAGGCAAGGAGCATATAAGCTTTGCTTCCCCCAGTGTATGTTTCAGTGGGTGGAATGGGGAGGACATAGGTTGGAGTTAGATCAGCTATGAATTTGAATCTTTTTTTTCCCGTTTGTTGGTTCTGTAACCTTGGGCAAGTTATTTAACCT
Organism: Crocuta crocuta; assembly: GCF_008692635.1. NCBI lineage: Eukaryota > Metazoa > Chordata > Mammalia > Carnivora > Hyaenidae > Crocuta > Crocuta crocuta. The sequence continues at coordinate 4,544,199 of NW_027529424.1, read as the reverse complement.
CTGGATATCAGTTTCCCATCTATAACATGGGAATAGTATAATATTCACTTTGCAAGATTTTGAGACTGTAAAAACCAGTAAATGGAAATCATCTGACCCCATTAGGTACTTAGTGAATTTTCCTTCAGGATGGTTGGTGATCACATAGTTAGGGGTGGGGTGGCAAGAAAGTGATGAAAACAGATCATCTTATAGAAACTATGAAACAATAATGGGTAATTATAGTATTTCATCACACAGTGGGAAAATAAACACAGAACTGAGTTTGGACTTTTTTCCGTACGATCCCTATTGAGAACTTATTGTATGCCGTGCCTGACTTCAGGTGCTGATATTACCCTGGAGATCAAAATCACAAATAGTCTGTGCTTTCCTCATCTTGACAATTTAGTGAAAGAGCAGACACTGAGTAAATACTCTAATCTGACCAATAAATGTCAAAACAGAGCTGTGTGTAGTGGTCAGGAAGATCGAGAAAACCTTCCCTGAAAATAATAGCAACAATGCTACTTAGAATATCAGCTAGGTGCCCTTAACCCTCAACGTACCATCAGGGACCGTTGGATCCCATTTTTGGTTTTGGAACTTCATTTATTTTAATTTTGAGAGGGAGAAGGAGGGGGAGGAACAGAGCAAGACAGACAGAATCTCTAACAGGCTCCACACTCAGCACGGAGCCCTACGTGGGGCTGTATCCCATGACCTGGGAATCATGACCTGAACTGAAATCAACATTTGGGTGCTCAACTGACTGAATCACCCACGTGCCCCTGGGATTTCTTTTTTGAACAGTCTTAAGTATTTGTACAGATTGCCATTTCATGAATTTTAGCTCTCATAGAAACCTGCCAAGGAACAGGGAGAAAATTTACTTATTTCTTCTAAAGCAGAAATAACGGATTCTGTCTTCTCATTAGCATATATTTCCACTGGACTCTTATAAATCTAAGATACATTATAGGATCAGAGTGATCTTTGCTTTCCTATATCTTGAAACATTTTGCTGTTTAATCACCTGAGTTCACCTCTACTTATCAATTATTCCCATCCATGCTAAAAATCCCCAGAAATACTAAAAGAGTAAGAAATGGCAGGGAATGATGGAGTAATCTATAAAGATGAGGCAATACTGAAATGTTAACTATCATATTATCCTTGAGTGTCTCACTGCATTACCTCCAGTTTATATCTTCTCTCAAGACATAAAAGAAATCTAGAGAGATGATCTTTGTACCTTTTTTTAAAAGAAAATTTTAATGTTTATTTGAGAGAGACAGAGAGCCAGGTAGGAGCAGAGATGGAGGGAGACATAGAATCCAAAGCAGGCTCCACTCTCTAAGCTGTCAGCACAGAGACTGATGTAGGGCTCAAATTCACAGACTGTGAGATCATGACACAAGCTGAAGTTGCATGCTTTACCAAATGAGCCACCCAGGCGCCCCTGTACCTATTTTTTTTTAAATCTTGGGTTGAACATAATTGAGGTTTCAGAATTGACATTTTCTCCAATGACAGTAAAGAAAATTGACAGAGGAAGTCATCTCACGATTACTTCGTGAATCAGAAAGTAAATGCAGAAAGATCTATAGAACCACTCTAGTCACTGGTGGCGATGGTCAAATTGATTGTGAAATCTCAGACTGATTTTCCAGATAGCGATATTCTTCATGAATTTCCCGGACTTGGGAATCACTGAGCCAATAGTACGTTTCACAGGACAAAAGAAATAAGATACTCTTATCTAGTCAATCATCCAACAAGATGTACTGTACCATGCATTTTGTAGCAGAAACCTAGACTGTCCCATTTGTCAGAAAGCTTGTGTGACAGTATCCTCTCATCTTTGAGATGTTTCTGTACCAGACATTTTTTCATGTGCTTCCTGAGTGGACAACTGTGATGTGCACACAAAGGTGGTTAGAAGAAATAGATGGTGTGGAAATGAACAAGATAATCATCAGATTGTCACTGTAATCGGTGTGACTAAATCTAAAAAGGAAAATGTTGTGCAATTAGGCCAAGAAAATGATTGTGCTCGTAGCAAAATTATGAGCCATCAAAATGTTCAAAGATACTATGATGAAGCAATTGGAAGAGGAAGCAAGTTAGAACTCACTAGAGATGGGTATTTGAAAAGTAGAATCAGCATTTGCAAGATGGGTTCAGTCCAGCTCCTTTAAGACTATTGATGGGCAGTTGGTTGCAATCAAAGGAAGCTGCCCAGTTGGGGGGGGTCTGTACCTTCAGAGTCAGGAAAATGGGGAATACAAATGTGGGTTTGCTGTTGAAACCCTTACTGACAGTTCTAATGTTGTTTCCACTCCCCCTTTATTCTTTTGTAAACTGTTCATTACAAAAAAAGTAAAAAAATAAAGGCCTCATTGGATACAGATGCTAAATGGTGATGACCACTTTCTTGGAATATGGAGGGTTCAGCAAGCAAAATGTGAGGGAGGAGGAATTAAGAGGAATCGCATGTACCAAAGCCCTGAGGTAGGGGGAGAGAGTTTTATTTCAGGAACTCAGTCAAGCTTGTGGGGCTGCAGGGCAGAGGCCGGGAAGAACAGACTGTGAAATGAGGCTGGAAACCAGAGCGAGGGTTCCTGATGCATGCTGGGTAGGCCTGTGGGCGATTTTTGTCTTGAGCCTACAAGCAAGGGAAGCCAACACACGTTTTAAGCAGGGACCAGCCCTAGCACACTTGCATTTCACAGGAAGATGGCCATATTTGAGGGAATTTTTTGAGGCCTCCAAGAACAAGGTATTGAGTAGACATTCAGGTGTAGGGGACTGGACCTCAAAGAGATTTCTAGGCTGGAAATTTAACATTATGGTTCACTTACATCTAGTTGGGTGGAAGATCTTTAGTTGTTAAAATCGTGTGAGTGCGCAGTCAGCCCAGGGGAGGGTATAAAGTGAGAGAGGATCTGCGTTTGGTCTCTGGGGTGATCAATCATTTGGGCCATGAAGAGGAAGAGGAGCTTAGAACGGAGGAAGAGAAAGGGGTCCCCAGTAGACCTAAATCTTGGGTCACACAACCCTGGGGGCATTGTGTGAAAGAAGATGGAGGGACAGATATCATGTGAGTGAGTTGTCTACGAAATTGTTGCTTGTCAGGAGCAGAAAAGAGTGACACCTCGGTGGCTTAGTTAAGCGTCTGACTTTGACTCAGGTCATGATCTCAAGGTTTGTGAGTTCAAGCCCCGCATTGGGCTTTCTGCTGACAGTGCTCAAGGCCTGCTTGGGATTCTTGCTCCCTCTCTGCCCCTCCGTGACTCATGCGCTTGCTCTCTCGCTCTCAAAAATAAATAAACATTAAAAACTTTCTTCTTAAAAAGCTGGTTTTGAATTGAGCAGCTTGGAGATTCTTGGTAACTTCAGTGGGCGTTGCTTCAGTAGAGCGATGAGGTTACAGGCCAGGTTTGGGTTCGCTGTGGAACCTGGAAGAGAAGAAAGAGGGTGTGGATAACTTCTGAGAAATGTGGCCCTTGGATGGGGGATAAGAAGACACGGAATATCACATGGCCCCGTGATCCATGCACCAGGCAACTTCCCTTAATCCCATTTACACTTTATCGAGTCTCATTCTGCTTTCATTTCAATCAAAATGTCTTCCCTTTATCAGAGACTTGATTGTTGATGATTTTGAACTGTCAGGAGTTTTCTCAAATTCCATCTGGGTTTGGGGGGTTTTGTTGGGATCGAGCCCCTCGCTGAGGCAGACGCTCATTCCTGTCCTCAGGCTGTGAAGGACGCACAGGCCTGTTGGACCCGGTGCCCAGCCTGTTCCCTGGGTTTGGTCCTCAGTAGGACCCCGTGAGGTTGGTTCATCGCCTGCATTTTACAGATGCCACAACGGCGGCCCAGCAGTGGTTTCCGGCTCAGTTGAACCTCTCAGAGGACGCAGAGCAGCCCAGCCGATCAGTGATGTGACTCCTCCCCATGGTAACATAGGAGTTACAATCACAGGGGCGCCTGGGTGACTCCGTTGGTTAAACATCAGGCTCTTGACATCGCTCAGGTCACGATCTCAAGTGAGATCGAGCCCCGTGTCAGGCCCTTTGCTGACAGTACAGAGCCTGCTTGGGATTTTTCTCTCTCCCCCTCTGCCCCTTCCCTGCTTACTCATACTAGCTCGCTCTCTCAAAAAAAAAAAAAAAAAAAAAAAAAAGCATTTAAAAAAAATCTCAGTTAAAATAACAGGCTGATTATCACAAGAGATTCTTTAAATCAAAACCCAGATTCCTGGAGTTCTTTTTACTGTTGTTCTTTGCAACATATCCATGCGATCTGTCAGTACGGGACTGGCCGAAGACCGGGAAGTTCTCCTTCCTTCCTGATGCTGCCACTATGTGACATTCTCTTAATCTCCTTCGTGCTGGACTTTGTCCTTCTGAAGAATGGCACTAATAACGTGAGTTAGCTTCCTGGAGGCTCTGGGAGCTTAGAAAGGTGTAAGATTTGCTTCCACTCGCTCACACCCTAGATCGTGTCATCTCCACACTCTGTCCAGGAGCTGAGGGCAGGAAGAAATCCAATCTGAAATCCTGGGTACGTGGGGCCATGTTAGTAAACTGTTTTGACGTCTGTATAAGGAGAACCAATAGTGGACAGAAGTCCTAACCAGTGTCATTCCGCTGGGTGGACACCACACTGAAATAGAAGGGTTTCTGGGGACCACGCAGCTCCGCAATGGCCCCGCACACGGCGTGGATCCGCTTTGATGGAGCATCGAGCTGCCCGAGCGCGTAGAGCTGGATTCAGCTCTTCTGAGTAAAAGAGAAGAAAGAGTTGGCAAGAACAAAGTAGAACAATGTTATAGATTGTTTGCTTCTTGGCCAGTTTTCCTCAGGACCAAAGTGCCGGTTTCATACGCACTTGCAACCTGCAGGCGGCGCTAGTGTGATAGAGGTGCCCATTTTGCTCTCCTAGGATTTTGTTTTCTGCAGCTAAGGGAAACTTAAAAGACCCTCTTTAAAAGTGCATGTGACAAGGTGTTGCTCTGCCGTGAGGGGAAGATTGTGGTGTCACACCCACAGCAAATGGTGTTAAGGAGTTAGGTGTTTATTTTCTGAACGTAAACTCACATCTGTGTTCATCTGTGAGGTTGGAGGGTGACCACTGGCCTCTGCAAAGCCACCAGCCTCACCTCTGAACACACGGGTCTGAGAACTGACACCCTAACTCTGGTGGCATTTCAGACCAGGGGCTCGGGGGACAATCATGTCGATGTTACGTCCTGAGCCTGATCTTACCTCCCTCTGCATTTTAAAACAAACATGTATAAAGCGGCAGCCCTTGCCGCAGATAGATCCACAAGAGGAGACTTCTACCCAGATAAAGTCTGCTGAATAGAATCATTAAGTTTGAAAGCTGTTTTGGGTTAGCATGGCTAAAATAAAACAGACCGGAAGTAGCAAGTGTTGGCAGGACGTGTGGGAAAGGAAGCTTTGGGCACCGTTGGTGGGAATGCACATTGGCACGGCCACTGTGGAAAACCGTATGGAGGCTCCTCAAAAAATTAAAAATAGAAACACCATATGATCCTTTGGTTCCGCTACTGGGTATTTACCCAAAAGAAAAGGAAAACACTAATTTAAAATGGTCCCTGCACCCCTGTGTTTATTGCTGCAGTGTTTACAATAGCCAAGTGTTCATCAGTAGGCCAGTGGATAAGGAAGACGTGTGGTGTGTAAGTGTCTAAAGTGAAGTATTATGGACCCACAAAAAGGGATGAGATTGTGCAATTTGAGACAACATGAATGGACCTAGAGGGTGTTTTGCTAAGTGAGATAAGTCAGGCTGAGAAAGACAAATACCGTATCATTTCATTCATAAGTAGAATCTGTAACAACAATGAATGAAAAAACAAAAGGCAGAATCAGACCTATAAATACAGAGAACAAATTGGTGGTTACCAAAGGGGAAGGGGCGTGGGGGCTTAGGCAAAGTGTGAGAGAGAGGGGTAGGGGATACAGGCTTGTAGATGTGGAATGAGTAATTCACAGGAATTTAAAAATACCGTATTAAAAAGTACAGTCAAAGATACTGAAATAGACATGGATCAGGACAAATGGGGACTACACTTGCAGTCAACATAGCAGCGTGTACAAACTTGTGGAACCATGATGCTGTGTACTTGAAACTAATGTGACATTGTCACCTATACTAAAAAAAGGAAGAAAAAGAAAAGACACATCTGCTGAACAAGTATTACTGTCATTTTGAAAGATCCATTTAGGTGATGTCCTTTTAGGTGAGTTCTTTTTTTCTCATTATAAATCAGAGGTGCATAAATCAAAGGTGGAAACAAATGTCCCTGAAATATAAAATGCATTTTAATGTTTATTTTTGAGAGAGAGAGAAAAAGCGCGTGAGCGGGGAAGGGGCAAAAAGAGAGGGAAATACAATCTGAGACAGCCTCCAGGCTCAGAGCTGTCAGCACAGAGCCTGACACAGGGCTCGAACCCAAGAACTGTGAGATTATGACCTGAGCTGAAGTCAGATGCTTAACCAACTGAGCCACCCAGGTGCCCCTAAAATGCATTTTAAAATGGAGGAAAAATTAAAAAGAACATATTTTGAATAACTATAATACAATGCTCTGATAATTCATATGTTAATATAATTATGTTGTATTATGTATTTTACAAATTTTAATACTCTTTTGAGAATATAATATATAAAATATACTAACACAAGTTACAAATTCTGTATTATACAAAATATACACATATACAATATATAAATTATATAACATCAAAATATAAACTGTATCCAAACTATATAAAAATAGTCACATGTAATGTAATTAATTCTATAATATTAGCATACTTAAAATATACCAAATTGTAGCTACAATATCTTAATCATAAACATTGGAATATCTCAAAAGTTAGAAATATAATGCTCACCCTCATTGTGACCTCATTTGCCTCCAAGATTGCTCTATGGATGCAACTATCCCTTAAGCTTCGACCATTTGTTCTCAAAGTACTGTAGCATTTTCCTCTAGGAAGGCTTTTTGCGGGGAGATCTTCTCCTCCCCCCATTCTCATGATTTTGCCTTCCCAGATAACTTTTTCTGGGACTATTGATCCATTTATTTAAAAGTAGAAGGATGGCGGCAGCAGCAAGGAACTGAATAGTCCAGTGAACTCTGAGGAATCTCTGCAACACATAAGAGCTATAGAAAGTCTCTAGCATTTAGTATATATTGGTAAAAGCAAGATTCAACTGAGTACATTTTAAGATCTTACTGGCTTTACTCAACAATTCATGAATTGGGCAGTGTCTCATCCAGCAGATAGAAAGGAGCTCCACGGAGCTATACAATGTGAAAGACTTTTATAGGCAGGAGGGAGCAGGAACGAGGAGGTCACACTGGGCAGAAGAGCAGGTTGGTATTGCAAGGTCACTTGTCTTCAGGGGGTGGCAGGGGTCTATAAGGCAAATGACCTAAGTCAGGCTGAGCAGGCAATTCCTGATGGGACTAGTTTAAGGTTCCATTTCAGGGAGAGCTGAAACTAAGTCTGGGTTTGGTGATAGAGGGCTTAGTATAAGCAACTGCATTTTGGACTTGTCTGGTTTTTAACAAAATCCGAGTTTAATGAGTTAGACACTTACAGGACTAGCCAAATTTGCTGACACCTTCTGTATGGCGGGCACTGCGCCTAAACACTTGGGGTCCTGCATGTGTGGTTTCAAGTGGAGTGGTTTTGATATCTGAGTAGGTGTGGCTCACTGGTTGGGGATTGGCATGGCCTGAAAATGGCCTTGAGCCCTGCAGCATGCTAATCTTCTGACACCCACCTTGCAGAAGAGGAGGGCATCCCTCCAGGGTGCAGGTAAGAGAAGGGGATGGTCACAGATGGGCATGGGTGTCATGGCGCCCACAAGTGTGCTTTTGTATTTTACGTAGTTTTCTGAAGTAAAGTTGGGATTTAGTCGACAATTTCTTTACATTCATTATTTTGCCCATTTTAAAGTAATTTAAAAAGCATTTTCACAACATAACCAAATGTAAAGTGGAAATATTTTCCTAAGAGTCCTGGAACTTGGAATCTTGGGAATTAAAAAATTATATTAAAGAAATTATTTCCAGTGTCTCTGCCCCAGGTCCCTGAAGGGACTGCAGAGTTACTACCAAAAGTTCTGAAGTCTTTGAACACACCAAGCATTGGTTATAAACTCTCACATGAAGTATATGTGATATGCGAGTGTATCTGTGTTATAACATTTGTCCAATCTAGTTGCTACTTTGATCAGTTAAAAAAAAAAAAAAGTTTTACTGCATTACTAAATTCAACATGGCTTTAATCCTTTTGTATATTTTCAAGTCATCAGATACCAAAAGTTCAACTATTACCACCCTAGGGGTCTAAACATTTTTCAAAATAGACTCACAAAGAGTGTGTATTACTGCTCAAGGAACTTTTTTTAAAAAACCACCAAAGATTGGAAACTGCTTAATGATTTTGGTTTTTAGCCTAGGTCTTCATTCTTGGAAAGTATTTCCTCTTATTCTAAAGTAAAATTTCATCATGGAAGTTTTCATTTTTCAAACTATGTAGCACTGCCTTAGAAGCAACGTGCAATTAAAGGGGAAGATTTCTAGGCCATGTCTGGTTGCTGTTTGTGGTTTTCCTAATTAATATTCAGTGTGAAATAAATCACCTGCTATTCTTTGAAACATCCTGGAAGATGCCCTCCATTCCCTGCGGTCACCCCGTGCACCAGTGTTATTGGCATCATCTGTGTAAGCAGAGACAAAAAGCATGTGGTACAAAAATATATCAAATGCAATTGAGAGCGTGGTGGCAGTTCCGGATGCCACAAAAGGTATAAATCATGCATCACAAGTCTGAATGATCGAATGAGCAGAGTTCTAGTTGCATCTCTGCCTAGCAGAACCTCCACTTCAGTAAGACTCACCGGTCACCTTGCCCTGATGTAGGGATGGTGGCTTATTCTTAGGGTTAGTTTTCTAAAGTAAAGCGGTTTGATGGCCACTACGTGACAGATTAGTCAGAAGTTAAAGTCACGTATTTGAACCTTGGAATTTATTTTCTCATAAACGTGGTTTACATGTAGGTTCCCCAAGAAACCTCCCTGACTCTGAAGGAAACTGAAAGCTGTTTCAGATGATACTCTTCTAGTGTGGTGCTCTTAAAATGGAGGGATGTTCTTCTGTCCTAATCTTGTGGCCCTGCCAGTGAACGATGGGTCCCAATTCCACGGAATTGCCCCCTCCTTCCTTTGCCACTCCCTTCTGCATGGCAGAAACGTGGGTGACCCCACTGTGTGGATATTCTTTTGTAAGAGACACTCTTAAGTCGTCTGAGGATGTGTTTGCATTCTGTAAAATTATGAAAGAATAATGCCCACTCTGCCTCCACCTTCCAGCTCCCTGTTGACCCATCACGCACATGCACATTCACACACAGATTTTAAACAGAAAAGAGTGAATGCAGGTGTGGAAATTGCCCAATAATAAGAGGCTGATCTGTGACACAACACTTCATGAAGGGGTAAAAGTTCAGTGAGAGTGTGGAGTCCCAGGGTATAGATACCTGACAGATGCCATCAGAAAGGCTTGTGAGAGACTCCCACGTGAGCCTCAGCACCAGCCTGGGGGAGCTCTTTTACTCGAGAAAGACCCATGTGCAGCTCAAAGGAGGGTTCCTTTGTGAATAAAGCAGATTAATTCACATGTTCAGGGTCTAAAAAGCGAGTGTATATTCTCTCTCCTTTGTTTCCATTTGGTGTAGCACTTACTAGAGACCTGTCTTTTGGAGAATAAAATATGTGCATCCCTGATCCATCAGCAAGGAGAAATGGGAAGGGAGAAGCTGTAAGCATTCTTAGGCTCTATGAGCGGTGATCATCAAGGAGCCGGGCAAGCAGGTGCTATGAAATAATGGTTAGAAACTTTTTAGGGAAGAAAAAAAGCCTAGTATGAGAACAACAACTCCATTAATTCAGATCTTTCTTGTTACCATTAACAATCTTCGAATGAGCAAATCAAGAAAACTTCTTTTTCCTCCTGTTTTTGCCGATAGCTCCTTAAAAGTGATGTTCCAGACGTTTTTGTGTGTGTGAAAAAACACTGATTATTTCAGAACGTTGGTTTTTGTTTTTTATAATCTTGAGTTATTCAGAAATAAAAGTCTTGATTTCTTGGTTTGTTGTTTTTACGGTTCAGTTAGGTTGCTGGTAGACATAAAAAAGTAGAAGTTTTTTAGGTTTTATAAAAAGTGGATGGAATATTTATTGTCCTAGATGGGGTAAATTTGTTAACAATATTGCCAGGTGGATACATACCACACTTAACCTGAATCAAACTTGGCTGCTGATGGAGGAGGGGCACCGGATATAAAGAGAACGCAGTATGGGGCCCTTAGCGTAGAATCCTAAGTGATGGTCCAGGAGTTCACATTTCGCAACAAGCACAAGGGGGCAGAACCTGTAAAGAAAAGGCAGCCATTCTGAGGATGTGTGTGCCTTGCAAGGAGCTGGGCTTGATACATTCTACAGCCCGAGTTGGATAAATGTGGCCCAAGGGCTTTAAGTGTGCACTACTTGTTTTAATACCCACAGACAGATCTAGATCCGCGGCTGCTTTTCCCTGCTTGGTTGTTTCTTAAGTGAGCCTTATAAGGATGTTGCGCAGCCCAGAATTCGGTTAAGTTGTGACTGATAACAAGGGAAGTTCGAGTTGGCAATGTAACACGTAGCAACCAGCACTGGCTTGAAAGCACACCGGCTCTAGCCAAAAGGATCCCTGAGCCTCTCTGTGGTGTATACTAACATGACGGCATTCATTAAGTGAGACTTGATGGGACAACAGGCACTGCTCAGATTGTGGGCATTATGTGTTCTCAGCTTCCAAAGCCTGCGGAAAATGTAAATGTCTGGTTTGAGCTCCACAAATGAAGGTGTTGGTAACCAGTAGCAGAATTTCAGGCTTAAAGGGGATGGAGGAGGGGAGTGGCAGGGCACCTGCCTAGCCACTTTAACTTGATTATTGATAGCATATGGCTTTGCAGAAAGCAGGGTGTAGCAAAGGAGGAAGGCTGCGAGAGCACTACGGGACTTGTGTTTAAGATCTGGCTCGGAATTCTTGCTCTGTCATTTAAGGCACTGTAACCTTCGGCAAGTGACTTTATTTTTCTGGGCCTCACTTTCCTCTCCTATAAGGTGATAATTTCCTGAGTTCTTTGCAGTTTTAAAAACCATTAACTCTGAGACAAGTGAATGTCTCCGTGGTGACTATGGTTCATAACCACACCTAGAGTTCCCGTTATAAATCCCAGATTTTCAGTGTGCAGAAAGGCGGGAGGAGTGTGAGCCAGCACCAGGACACACCGGAGCAGCCTTCTCAGTGCCTTTTATTTTGATGAAAGTTTTTATCATGACTGTAGTGGCTCATTTTTGGTTGTTTTTTGTTTTTTGTTTTTCCTCCTCAAAGGCACATTCAGACAAAGTAAGGAGTACTACACTGGAAAAAAAAATTCCTAAGTAATTCCAGTGCTGTTAGTCCTGATTGGTCCAGGTTTTAAAGTGTTCTGTAAAGCTTTTTATAACTAGAGGCTTAACACGATAAATATGAGCAAAATCTCAAAAGTAATTAGGTCAACTTGCCGGCACTAGAAATGTCTGTCTTCCAAATAAGCAGTCTTGGATAGGTTTTCTTCTGTCTCCTGGAAAATGATACAAGTCTTCTGAGTCATATAAAAATAGGTATTGTTAGATCTGTTAATAAAATGTAATGTTGAAACTGGAAAGTCCCTATTTTCAAAGTTAGGTCTTTACTGCTGAGTGTGTTAAACAGTCTGATGTTCTTTCTCTGAGGTAGACCGAAGTGCAGGGTGAGCCTCTTGACAGCCGCCTTATGAACAGCTCACCCATAATCTTAACCCTACAGTGCACATAAACAGAACATTAATTTCACTCTTACGGACTCCTGTCCCAAAGCTCTAGAAACTCTGGGGTGAGTAGATGCCAAATTTGTAGGAATCTGATTTTCAAACTGTTCCGCCAGGATGTGGACATAAATAATACTTAGAAAAACCTATTAGGAGCTTTGCAATGAAAGCCCAAAATAATCCTTGAGTAAAGCATCCCACAGAGAATGAAGCAACCCAGGAGTAATGAGAGGTGACCTGCTTAGATAGACTGGAGCAGACCATTTTCTGCTAGTTCAAGGTCATTGTTGACAAGGCTTTATGTATTATCCATGTAAGTTTTGGATGCATTCCCTTAGAGGGCAGTCCCAGTCTGACAGAGGTATTGAGAGTTTCCTGAAGATGTTCGGCCTAAATTTTCTTCTAGTTTCCTCTTCTAGTTGCTACGCAATTGCTCTTTCTTGTATTATCCTAAAAGCCATTTGTGAGGAATGTATGCAGTGGGAAACGGAGTTCAGCAACGTTTCTCTCGTGGGTGCTACAAATCTCACCTTTCATAAATGTATGCTTTGCTCTGAGAAAATGACCGCAGTGGGAATGAGTCTATTGCTTTTCCACAGCTGAACAGGTTCTGCCCATCATAAAGGTGCAGCTAAATAGAGATTAACCTGGTCCCAAGTTCTGGAAGAGAGAGAGATTCCCTCAGTGTATTTTTCACCCCCCTCACTTTAGTGCTGGACCCATTTCTAGAGTTGCCAGTTCTATTTATCTCAAATAAATCCTCCCATCTTCCATAATCTGTCCATACCCCCTGCAAACTTAATCCTCAGAAAGGCGAGATAGAAACGTAACACCCATTAAAAGCTTGATGAATGAGTAATTGTACCAGATGGCAACAGTGTGGGGGCCTCTGTCTCTTCATACACTGCCTGCAGAAACGATAGAAATAATCCAAGGCAGAAATCCCATGTTCTTGACCTACAGGAGAAAGATTGTGAAGCTTCGGATGCTCTGCAGGCATACGTGGGAGTGATGGCGCACTTGGCCATGTCCACTGCCTTCTCGCGGGGAATCCTGCTACTCACATCTTTAGTAGAAATGCGATATGATTAAAGAATTAAGTAAGCAAACACTCTTGGACCAAAAGAGATTTGTTTTACAATTGATTAATTCACTTGAGCAGATTGCCTCCTCCTTTCAACTGTTATTTGTATTCTGTGAGGACAGCTGAGGTGTGATTGTGCGTCCTTCATGCCCTGAATGTAAAAAACTACCCTTCCTTGCTTCTTTTTTTTTTTTAACCTCCCTGCCGTCTCTGTGATTTTAAGGATCTTCTCTGATTTATTGGCCTGGAAGTAAAAACGAAAACATTCTTACATTTGTTCAAAGAGACTGGGAGCAGGGGAGGACTTCAGAAAAACAGGCAAATTCCTTAAGTTTTTCAGGATCGACTTGAAATAAAGTCCCATCACCTACAGAATTTCTTATTCTATAATTTCTTCGTATTTTATCACTAGACCTTGGTTTTAGCATATACCTAGCTTTTGGGTTGATGGACAGCCATCAATTCAACAGAAATATGGGGAACATGCAAATGAATGGAATTTAGCCACTCAGAAAGGGAAGCTGTCCCCCAGCCTTCTCTCCTGGGTTGGCTTTGGCTACCATCCGGCTGTACCATTGTGTATGATCAGAATTACCACAGTACAGTGCAAACAGCAATGCTATTGAGTGATGAAAATACGACTTTGGGATCTGTTAGTTGCTAGCCATTTCTATGACTCCTAATACTTAAAATTTTTTTCAAAAAAGAATCTGGCCAATGATCAAGATTATAAACCACAGTCATTTGCTCCCTGGTTTGTAAATGCTTTCTTCATGTGGATGAGAGCCAGTAACATAGAATGGGAAGTGTGTTGCACTGGGCAGACGGTAGTTCAAATGCTGGCTGTACTGCTGTGACCTTAAGTCAGTTAGCTTTTCACAGACTTCAGTTTTTTCACCTAAGAAATGGGAAAAAAAATAAAGACTCTTAAGGATAGAATTAATTAAATGGGACAGTATAACCAAAGGTCCATGGAGAGACCCCATCATTGTGCCCTTTGTTTTTTCTGTCTTTGTTTAAATAAATGTGTGTAAGCCTTTTACCATCTTTAATGAATTTTATTTCTTGATAAGTGCTCAGTTCCTAGCCCACCCTGATTGCTTAGTAAGTATTCACGGAATGAATGAGTGAATGAGGACACATATTTACAGGGATGTGACTATTATTATTTCCTCCATTAGGCAAGGAACATAGAGGTTGAAGTTTATCCAGGATTACCCAGAAGGTGGACTCCTGGCCTCCATGGGCATCTAGAGAAGTGTATGAGCATGTGAATTGCAGGCAAGAGCAGTATTGAGAAACTTCTATCTGTGTTAATCATTACCTTCCTCTCAAACACTCATTTTACGAGCGTATAATCTGTGTATGACATGGAGTCAGGTATTGAAGAGCCTTTTCATTGGATATCGAGAGAACTTCACTAAGTGCTTAGTTTAAAACTTAAGTGGAAAGGGGGTGCCTGGGTGGCTCAGTCAGTTGAGTGTCCAACTTTGGCTCAGGTCATGATCTCAGTCTCTTTGTTCATGCCCCTCATCGGGCTGGCTGCTGTCANCCGCCCCTGCTCTCTCAAAAATAAACATTTAAAAGAAAATAACTTAGGTGGTAACGAGAGGAAGGTGCTGTCCTGGGGGGTAGTATCCTCTTTGCTGGGATAGTGTTCAATTTGAATCAAAGTCCTAACATTCACTTAATGAAAAGGAAATTGTATGAATTGTGACTTCACCCATGTCTCTTGTCCTTAGAATCAAATCTAGCCAGCTGCCGGTTCCTAGAGCCACAGTGCTTCCATTTTCTGACCCTAAATTGGCTTTGTTCGATTAGTCTGTTTGGTGTTGATTTGAAAAAATAGGTGTCGAATTTCTGAAATGTTGCTTGAGTATCTATTGCATAGAAATCAAACATCCAACAATCATTCTTTAAATGGTGCTTATTTTTGTAGAGAGGGCCACCACCTTGTAAAAAAAATTCTATAGTAGAGTGAATAATTACCAATTAATCTTTTCTTCTTACAGATGAGGTTTTTCATATAGCAGAGTCCGGTCTCCTGTTAAGAGCATCACTTGCTTTTACCAAGTGATTTCCTATTTACTAGATTGGCAGAGAGACCTGACAGGGAAAGAGAGAAGAAACCTTGAGGGTAGAGGTCACAATCTCATTATCAAAATTGGAAAAGTGCCTCTTGAAAATTCAAGCACAATCAGCATCCAGGTTCACTCTCTGGGCTTGTCCACTAAGCTAAGTCACACCCGGGATGATCCAAATTTTCAACACTGGCTAATGAATGTTAGGACAAGAGCCTTGATGTTCCTGAATAGAATTTCTTCCCAGGAAGGACCCTGTGTCAGAACCCTGCTTTACTGTTTTGCCACCATTGGGTTCAGATTCCAGCCAGAACCTGGAAGGGTTGAGATGGAAAGAAGAAAAAAAGAATGCATTAAACAGACACATTGGAGCTTCTGTGTGAAGGTTTTCATGAGGTTCTCCATGTAGAAATCAATGGCAATTTGGACTAGGGTTACTTTGATTGGTTTGTTTTTTTCTGAAGTACTTGACACATTCTCTTACCCACTCTGGTAAATAAGTATTGCTAAAGGGTTTCTAGTGCTATTCATATGGGCATTCTTGATCTCCTATCTTAGGAAAGAAAGACTTTCAGGATATATTGGTCCTTAATGGATGCATTGCCCCTAGACTGATTACACCATTATAGTGGTGCTTTCTTTCGTACACTTATAATTCACATATTTTTTTTCTAACTGAGGCCAATACCACACTACCCAAGCCTACTTTTCTTTCCCCAGAACTTCTGAATTTTCCCTCTAACTTTGGCCAGTTTATCAGAAAATAGTCAATACTTCAGTGGATGGGCGGATAGGGCACTGGGTTTCTTGCTTATGGTTGGAGCCAGGGTTCCGTGGAGGAGAAGAGTAAGGGAAGTAAGACAATTCCTGGACTTCAGCCCTGTCTGCTCCCTTACCCATTTCCACCCCTGCTGTTAACCCCCAAGTGGTCTCTGAGTTCAAAACCGTACCTACTCCCCCCAAAAGCACACCCCAGAATGGTATCCAGCCTGTAGCTCTTTCCAACAGAGAATCCTAAAGCAAATCTGTCCGCTTGCAGCCACTGGGTGAGCTCGTGTCTTTCGTTGAGATCATGAAACGACCTGGCCGCCCAGATGGTGGTACCTCTCTCCAAACCCTCTTCCCTCCAAGCTTTCTAGATTTCCAGGTTACCCAGCTATTTATTCAGCAGCCAAGCATTGGTGCCTGATAGGTGCAAGCAATGTGCTCCATCTCCCTGCATGCTGGAAACCATGGTGGCCTAGGAATCGTAGAAGTTGGGTTCCAGACACTGTGAGCAGCAGAGTAATTATGTGTGTGAATTCACTCCTCCCGCCTGGCTTTCTCTGCTCTCCTCTGTAAAGGAAGGGGTTATTTAAATGAGCTCTAAGGTCCTTTCCACATCTAAAAGGTGGTAATTGCCTGGGGGCATTCTGGGTCAGTTGAGTATCCAACTTCAGCTCAGGTCTTGATCTGATCTCACAGCTCTTGAGTTCAAGCCCTACATCGGGCTCTGTGCTGATGGCTCAGAGCCTGGAGCCTGCTTTGGATTCTGTGCCTCCCTCTCTCTTTGCCCCTCCCCTGCTCACGCTCTCGCTCAAAAATAGATAAATAATGAAAAAAACTTTTAAAAAATGTGATTTCCTGATTACAAATCTCTACAGCCAGTATTTCACATCTGCAAATGTAAATTGAAAACTAAATTCTTTCTGTTCTTGGTGTGAAGCATGCAGTGGTAATGGGTAATCCTGTGGTTTGTGACTTAGTTGTATCATCCACGGTAGAATATACCTACTGCCTCTAAGATGCGTATTGCAGCCTACGAAGGATGCCACACCTCCAGGCAAGTCAACCAGATATCCTTCAGATAGTATGTGTTGAACAGTCCCTTTGCATGTAAGAATTAGCTGTTAGGAAATCCCTAGTGTCTTCATACTTAGAAAACCGCAAGAGTCCACTTTATACTAATGTCTCCAGATAGATGCCAGATAAAGAATCCCATTTATCCCAGGAAAAAATGTTCCTTTTCTCCTTTCATATAAACTGTCACCTGCGAGGATGGACCTTCACCCCAGGTCCTGTCCCTATATGCATCATTTCCTTGGGCTGTGCTTTTTATTCTGTTCTGACTGGCAGTGAGGTCAGAGGTCATAGTGACCCTTCTGTTCATACCCCAGAATCTGTTGAAAGCTGACACCTCTGTTGGGAGAAGAAAAACGAGCTAGTGAAAGCACTGTTATCATTTTGACAGATGCCCATTATCGGGGGCTATGCCAACTGGCAAATTCCTAATAATAGGAAGCAAATGTGTACTTGAGTTTCTTGGCTTGCTCTGCAAATGGCTTATAGGAGCTCTTGAACTTAAATGTAATTGAATTTAAAAAACAGTGAGGTGGAGAAGCCAGTGGAGACTGGTGCTCAGGGCAGTTTGGAGACTGTGCTATGTATTTGATTCTGTCACCGACATGAGTAGGAATGTGCCCAATAACTAGCCTGTGAACGTTGGAAAATTACTTGATTTGCACATGAAGGCTTTTACTGAGATGCTGTCACACACTCTCTAGAACCTTAGCTCTACCCTCTGCCTTTTTTTTTTTTTTTTTTTTTTNCTTCCTTTTTTTTTTTTTTTTTTTTTTTGTCTTTTCCATATTTCCAATTACTCTCTTCCTGCAGTGGGTGAGAAATGCATCTGTCACCTGACCCCTCCAGCAACACTGAGTGGGTAATAGCGAGGACTCTGCAGTCAGTTCAAATTGTATTCTTGGTTCCACCATTTATTTGGGCAAGCCATTTAGCTTCTCTGTATCTTGCTCAGTTCTGTTGTCTTTAAAAGAGAGTGAATAGGGGCGCCTGGGTGGCTCAATCAGTTGAGCGTTCGACTTTGGCTCAGGTCATGATCTCACGGTTCGTGGGTTCGAGCCCCATGTCGGGCTCTGACAGAGCCTGGAGCCTGTCTTCGGATTCTGTGTCTCCTTTCTCTGACCCTCCCCTGTTCATGCTGTCTCTCTCTCTCTTTCAAAGATAAATAAAACATTAAAAAAATTTTTTTAAATAAAATAAAAGGGGGTAAATAATGCTTTTCCCATTTTGTGGGAGGGAGGCACCAATTAGAGAAGGGACGGCTAGGGCTTCGAAACAGAGCTTGTCAAGTGATAACCATGTCTTCATGCTCCCCAATCAAACCAAAATAAGGACTGTTTTATTTCACATTCTCTAAATCAAGGGGTCCGAACCCCATGATGAAGGGGTTCAGAGTAGTTACCGGCTCACTATGAAGATCCAGTCCCTGTTGATTGTCAGCGGTCTAAGCAAATAACTTCTTGGCAAAGGAAAGAACCTACCACTTGGATAATTCATTTCCCTCCAGGAGAGGGAAGACCCTGGAAGAATCCACTTTCTTGTTCTCGAGTTGCAGATAACCCCGAAAAGTGGAATTATTGGATTCTACCACTTAGATTGAGCGAGGCTTTGTGGATGGTATGCATCAGGAACCATGGTAGAAATAAACATTAATGAAGACCTAGGGCTTGTATTACTGTTTTATCTAGTCAGACAGAAAGAGGAATACGCAGACACAAGGTTGACTGTATCTTTGAGCACAGACATGGTCCCAGTGCTTCTAGTCTCATTGGGCCGAAGGGCAGAATGCAGCAGCACACAGCTATGTGTGCCGGGCAGGATGCTACACTTGTGGTGTGAAGGCTCGGGGACTCTGCGAAAGGGGAATGAGCATCTTTTGGAAAGGTTGTCGATGATATCTTGGAATTAGATTAGGGCCCACAAAATGGTAGTATGTTAGTAGGCAGATCAAAGGTGGGGCTGGGAAACAAAAATGAAGAGGTCATACCCTTGAATTTGTAAGTGGAATCACCCACAAGCAGCAATTTCAGCTTTTAAGTTGAAAATAAATATATTGATGAAAAAAACTAGCCAATTTTCTGTTGGTGTTGAAATCTCAGGCTCTACCTGGTAATTAAGCAGTCTCTGGGAAGAAGAAAAAAAAACAATATTCTAAGTTCTGCCAAGAGAATGTGAAAATTATGGTCTAGATTATAAACCCCTTCAACAAAAAGGCCATTATCCTCTAACTGCTAAGGTCATCAGTATATATGCTTTTAAATAAACCCAATGGCCCTTTTAATATCATTATGGAAATGCAAGCTCCAGCACATTAAAAGTAGCCTATTGGGAGGCTTTGCTATTCCTGTACTTTGCAAAGTAGGTTTTTAGAGGCTTTGACTTACTAAAACATATACAAATAAACACCCTGTGGCTTTATTTGTTGGTAGGGGTAGTGATCTTCTGAACATTCAGGTATACCTTTGATAGGATTTGCTTCCATTCATATAAAATTTCAGGTGTGTGGCATTGAATTTACATTCACTACTGGTGCTGTTCCCCTAAAGAGTAAGGGGTGCCTGGGTGGATCACTTGGTTAAGCATCTGACTCCTGGGTTCCACTCAGGTCACGTCTAATGATTTCATGAGTTCGAGCCCCGCATCAGGTTGACCTCCTTGGGATTCTGTATCCTTCTTTCTCTCTGCCTTGCCCCGATTCATGCTATCTCTGTCTTCCTCAAAAATAAATAAATAAGCTTAAAATAAAAGAACAAGCACAACTATAGGTTTATGTGTTGAAATGTTTACGACCATTTAAGCATATTTGGGATCATTTTCCAATTCTGTATACTACGGATTAGAAAACTAGACCTAAAGATAGGAAGTGCCTTGACCAACATCAGAGTGTCGGTCAGTGACTGACCTGGGTCTAGACCTTTTAACTCCTCCTTGGGGCTCATCCCTTATGACTCTCATTCTGTCCGTTGAAAAGAAAAACAACAACAGGTAACATTTATGAAGTTCTCTGAAGTACTGGTACATGTACTAATTCATCTGAGCCATCCCCGCAACCTTGGGATTCCGGTTCTGTTATTTTTCCCAGTTTACAGATGGGCCAGTGAGGGTCAGAGACCTTACATGTGCCAGTTGAAAGACACCTTTGCCCTTACTGTGCACCTTCAAGCTTCACTGGGAGCTTTTTATTTCTGCCTCCCACCTGCCTCGTGACAGGGAAAAGTCCTTGCAATTTTAGATTAAGTGCATGGTTGGTACAACACAGAGGCAACCCTGCTGCGGTTTCATTTGAATCCAGGATCACTCTTCCATCTCCAGCGATGCACTGGGCACCGAACTGTCCTGAATCCAGACATGCAGAACAAAGGCACGCCTGTGCCGTGCCATTGGTATTGCTGTGTACGCAGCCCGGGAGCTGAAGGGCAGCTCCACAGAGAAGAGGGCGCCTCCCCGGGTGAGCAAGTGACTGAAAGTGCTTTGGCACAGTCCACGGTGGCAACCATGTTTCTCCCTCCAGCTAGAAGTCTTGACTTTGGGACTCAACGTGGACAGTCCACGAGCCATGGCAGGTAGGAGCTAAACACTCCCTACCTGGGTCCAAAGCCAGATGGGGACTAGACTGCAGAATCATTGTATGGAATAAAACGCTGTCACTGGGACAGAGAGGACTGAGCAGTCCTCAGTATTTGATAACATTGAAAGAGCTCTTTTCCTCTCCACAATTAATCCATGTCTCCATTTGCATTTGTAAAAAAAACTCCTGACAGCCCCAACAACACAACAAGAGAAATGCACAGGCTTAGCAGTAAATCTCCCGAGGCATTCAGCAAGTGCCACAGGGCTCATTAATCTTGATTATTTCCCGTAATAGATAACTTCACAAATCAGCTATTATTCCTAATCACGCACATAAAGATAACGGACGGGTAATAGCTTCCTGCATGGTGGGACCAAAATAAAATTTCATTTAAAAATATATTTCTGCAAATTCCAGGGAAAGGTGTTTTCAGCCTTCTTAAAGGGCCAGGAGAACCTGGGGGAGCAACTAGCAAAAGAGAAATTGATTGTCGAAGATCAGGTTCTGAAAAGAATGTAGGGGTTTGATTTTCTGGGAGACGCTGGCTCGTGTGTCGCTGTGTTGCCGTGAGATGGTTTTGAGAGACTTTGGGCCATAGGAGACCACGGAATTGTACAATTCCAGTCCCTAGAAGGAATCGAACCAGAATACCCAAGAAGAAATAGAAAGCACAAAAATGTCAAGGCTATTTAGTAGCTATAAAGTCCGCATTTGGATTTCAGAATTTTTGCTGAGTTTGGTGAAATCGTTTATCTTCATGGGGTACGTGGGTCGCCTTAGACACCAGCTACAAAAGAGAATG
Source organism: Crocuta crocuta (assembly GCF_008692635.1). NCBI lineage: Eukaryota > Metazoa > Chordata > Mammalia > Carnivora > Hyaenidae > Crocuta > Crocuta crocuta. The sequence goes on along the minus strand of NW_027529424.1, from coordinate 4,522,895 downwards.
AACAACAAAAAAAGGGTTCATAGGTGATGAGAGATGTGTTTCTTACATAGGTAGTGTGTGGATGACCATCTAGTGTCACCCATTGAGAAAGCACTTTATCTCAAACCTGACAACTCACAGCTCTTTTGTAAGGGGCAGAAACATGAATGTCCTGGAGTGCCAGAAAGAGCTGGCCAGAGTTTCCCAGGTGAAGGAAATTAGCAACCAGCTTCCCCTCCTAAATGATGCCTTTCTGAAGGCATCAGGATTGACATGGGAAACAGCCTTGTTATTATCCAACAAGCTGCATCTGTCCGTCATTTCATTATCAGACGCCAGTGCATTCCAGCGGGGTCTGGAATGAGATGCATCCCACTTATGATTGGATTAGGAGTAACTGGCCTATCACAACAAGACATAACCACAGAAATGGGCTCATAACGCATGCATTGTGTTTTATTTTTGAAAAAATTTTTAACGTTTTATTTTTTGAGAGACAGAGCACAAGCAGGGGAGGGGCAGAGAGAGAGGGAGACACAGAATCCGAAGCAGGCTTCAGTCTCTGAGCTGTCAGCACAGAGCTTGATATGGGGCTCAAACCCATGAACACGAACTCATGACCCAAAATCATGACTGGAGCCAAAGCCAGACGCTCAACCAACTGAGCCACCCAGGCGCCCCATGATGCACTCATTTTAAACCAACTATGTTACCAGACAGCTAGCAAATGTTTCTTTATAGATCTCTTCTCCAGGCACCTAAAGTTGGAACTACTAGAAGCTTTTCTTCTGACCTAAAGTGAGACAGCATTGTCTTCCCAGAACTTGTAAAGGAGGACAGGAGGTCATCATTCTGATGGCCTCAAACTTTATTTGGGTTTATTAATGTGAAAGAATTTCCAGACCAGATGACTAAGTGAAGTGTATGTTTCTGCCAGTGAAGTCTACATTTCTGATATATTCTCAGCAACAACAGAAAAACCAAATGGCCTTTATGTGCAACACGGTGTATGTGGCACTGGGGATCGAGAAATATCCAAAACAGCATCTGCACTGTTAATGAAGTTGGCGGTACAGCAGAGGAGAAAAGATGCAAAACCAAATATCCATACGAGATGAAAGGTGAACACGCCGGAATGGAGGTGATTAAGCGCTAAGGATGCTTGGTGCGGCAGAGCTGTGCATGAAGGGAAGTCTGGATGTATCCTCATGGTTGTGAGAAGAGACATTTGAGGCAGAGCAAGTCAAAGTCATGAAAGAATTTGGGGCATCTCTGGAGAAGAGTGACTAATCCAGTTGGGTTGCACTGGGCAGTGTAAAATGAGAGAGAAGGCGGGAGTGTGAATTTAACCCAGATTTTAGAGGACTTTGCATGCCGGCCTAGAGACTTTGGACTTTTCTCTGTAGACATTGGAGGTCTTTTAAAGGCTCTGTAGCAGGGGATTGACATGGTTAGGCCTGTGGTTTAAAAATATTAATTCAGCAATATGCAGGATGGATTAGGGAGGCAGAGCACAGGAGTAGAGCCAGTGTGCACATTGCTGCTCACCTACACCTGAAAATGATCATCTGCCATCTGCTGGGTGAATGGATATGCCAAGACCTATGCCGTAGGCAGCGGGGGCGCCAGACGGAGTTGGTGAGTTTATTGCGTGTAGCAGTTACCTAGTGCTGTGTAACAAATCATCCCCAACTTTGTGACATAAAACATGGCCCCATCAGTATGGAATCTGTGGATCAGGAGGATGGATGGGGCATAGTGACCCTTGCTGTCCCTGTTCCAGTGTCAGGTCCCCAACTGGCAAGGTTCACATGACTGCCAGGGTCTCATTTGGCTGAGGACTAGATTCGTCAGCAACTTCTTCACTTGCATGTGTTTGTGTCAAAGATGAACAATGCCCCACACCAGTTACAGTGGTCAGGGCCGAATTTGATCGGCAGTATACTGTTGCAGTAGAAAAGAGAGTCCAACATGGACTGAACTCAACTTTGATTTGTACAGAGGTGACTGGAGTTTAAAAGGGAGGTTAAGGTGGGGGAGGGTGGGGGAAGGGTGGTATGCCTAGGTGGCTCAGTCAGTTGAGCTGAGTGTTTGACTTTGGCTCAGGTCATGATCTCCCAGTTTGTGAGTTCAAGCTCCACGTCTGGCTTCCTGCTGACAGCACAGAACCTGCTTGGGATCCTCTCTCTCTGTCCCTCCTCTACACTCTCGCTCTCTCTTTGCCTATCTCTCTGCCCCTCCCCCCCACACTTTCTCTCCCCCCCCCCCTGTCTCTCTCTCTCAAAAATAAATATTAAAAAAAAAATTTAAAGAAAGGGAGACTAAGGGACCAGGGAGTGGGTGGTGGGGCTCAGAGTCAGGGAAGTGAAAACCTACAGAAAGGTGGACAGAGGAGGGATTGGTCCATGTGCCTTTGTTAACTGGTGCTTATGGAAGTCAGGCTTCTACTCTCGCCAGGGTCTGGGAGACAGAAACCCTTATCTTCAGGTGTTGGAAGAAATGGAAAATTCTTTCAGCAGTGTGAGTTTTCCCAGGCAGATTCTCTAAGGGAGAGCTAGGGTCATCTAGGGATAGAGCTATTAACAACTGTGTTTGTGTTTAAGTCTTTCTAGGCCAGGGTAAGGCCTAGCGGAGAAGGGACTCGGAGGAGAGAACCTTTGTCCCGCGGTGTGTTCGGTTGGGTCCACTACAAAGCCGGGCTCAGCTGGAGCTGGTGACAGGCCCACCCGCGGTCTCTGTGCTCTCTGGGCCTTCTCACGGCAGGCTGCCAGGATTTCAGGGAGATCCCTTCAGCAGGGCTGCAGGGGGGCGTTCCCCAGAGCCGGCGAGGGCCGCGCGCCCTTCTCTGACCCAGTCCAGCAGCACCACTTGTGCCACATAACGTGGGTCACGANGTCAAGAGAGAGTCCTGGAGGCCAGCCTGGACTCCAGGGGAGAGAAGTGGACTCCTCTCGATTGGGGGGTGGGGGGCAGCAGGGCCACCGCGGAGGAGCGGGTGGGATGGGGGGTGATGGGAAGACAGTCTGAGGTCACTGTCATCGCTGACAGCAGCAAAGACGTCTGGTCCAGTTTTGCACCTGTGAAGGAGGTGCCTCTGGGACTTTGGAGGTGAAAGGGGTGTGGTAACTGAAAATATCGGAATTAGACCCCAGTCTAGAGATAGCACAACATTTCAAGGAGGAGAGAGTATGTGCCAGAAGAAGGTCAAGGACAATCAACTCCTCCAGGCCCTACACTGGGAAGGGCAGGCTGAGGGGCCCCTGAGGGAAGGGGCAGGAGACTCGGGAGAATACGGCCATGGACACTGAATGAAGGACGAGTTTTAAAAGGACCCACGCTATATGACGACGAGAAGAGCCCTTTCGGTGGCTGGTGGAGGCGAAGCCAGATGGTCATTAGTCATTAGTGAATAGAAGGAAGCTGCCAGGAGTGGCCTATGGAACGTCTGATGGGGGTCAGGAGCTAAAAGGTGGTTTAGAGACCTGGCAGGCTGAAGAGGAGACTGCTGTCTACGTATATATTTAAAAGAATATAAATGTCATTTTCCCTCCAGAATACAGAGTAAATCACGTCTGATCTTGGATATGCCTCTTCTAAAAAAAAAAAGTTCTCTCCCTCTTCTCTCCCTCCTCCCAATTAAAATGTAAAAGAATTTCCTTGTTTCTTCTATTAAATATAGGTAAAAAAGAAACTGTGTAGTTTACAACGTTCAGACATTTCAACAGACTCACCTGAGAGAACACCAAAAGATAGATTTGTCCTTTGGAAATGTAGGTAATGAAGTTATGGCATTATGATTATGAAAAATTAGGAGCAAACTAAGTATCCAGCTTAATGGAATATTTTAAAGCCACTTATAATTAGAATAATAAACAGAAAAAAATGGGTAGTGTTTATTTACTATTTTCTATTTGCCAGAACTTGGCTAAGGATGTAAATGATCTTGTAAAATTTCACAAATGGCTCAGTCAGGGCGAGGCTTTACCCTCACTGATTTATAGATGAAATTGACAAAATGTAAGTGAAAAATTGGGGGGGTGTCTATTTGTATAAAACCTTTTAAAAATACAGGATGAAAATATATCAAAACACTAATAGTATTTTATCCCGTTACCTAAATTTTCTGTAATGTCCATATTTTTAAAATTTTACTTTTTACTTTTTAATAGAAAGTGTGAGTGGGGGAAAAGGGGCAGAGAAAGACTCTCAAGCAGAGTCCACTCTCAGTACAGGGCCCAATGTGGGGCTCAATTCCATGACCCTGAGATCATGACCTGAGCCAGAATCAAGAGTCAGATGCTTAACCCACTGAGCCACCCAGGTGCCCCATATGTGGTTATATATATATATATATGGATATATATATATCCATATGTGGTTATATATGTATTTATATGTATGTATATATGTATGTGTATATATGTATATATGTATGTGTATGTATATATGTATGTGTATATATATGTATATGTATGCGTATATATGTATATATATAATTTTATTTAGAAAGATGGAATTGTTATATTCATCGTTTGTCTTTTATAACCCTTAGTTAATGTAAGGTCGTGTGTAGACTTCCAAGTATCTATTATCTGCTTTACTCTCTGAAACCCCCTACTGGAAAGGATAATTTCAAGGAAAAAGGTATCCAGTAGTAAGCCTAAGGTACAGACATATGATTCGATTCTTGTCCTGCTATATTCCTGAATTAACGTGCTTCTGCTCGAGGACAGCTGGCCTCCCCACCCCACACATGCAGGTTACATCTTTTTTTTAAATTATCTTTAATGTTTGGGGCACCTGGGTGGCTTAGTTGGTTAAGCGTCCCAACTTTCACTTAGGTCATGATCTCGCGGTTCGTGGATTTGAGCCCTGCGCTGGGCTCTGTGCTGACTGCCAGCTCAGAGCCTGGAGCCTGTTTCAGTCTGTGACTCCCTCTCTCTCTGACCCTCCCCTGCTCACGCTGTCTCTCTCTCTCTCTCCTAGAAATAAAACATTAAAAAAACAAAACAAAACAAAATAAATTATCTTCAATGTTTGTTTTTGAGAGACAGGGGAGGGGCAAAGAGAGAAGGAGACACAGAATCTGAAGCAGGCTCCAGGCTCTGAGCTGTCAGCACAGAGCTCAACACGTGACTTGAACTCATAAACTATGAGATCATGACCCAAGCCTAAGTTGGACACTTAACCGACTGAGCAACCCAGGCGCCCTTGGATTCCATTGTTTGAACTAGCTGCTGTGGAGTCCCCACACTTGAGGGCACGAAGCGAAATCACTGGTGTCTCAGGAGATGGGGGTAAGGCAGTTGCCCCTCAGGACCCCGCAGCCAGGGAATAGACTTCCATGAGAAACATGGCCTCCTTTGTAAAAGTTGAATCAACCTCTTTTGGCCTTGAGAGAATACTGACCCACATGCCCATGACCTACAAGAATAGAGGACATGAACACGTGAGACAGCCCCTCAGAGAAAATTAATGTGCTCTGACTTTTCTTTTAATTCCTTTCCTGGCTTTTTTAAGTAACTAAACTATACTTGTGAGGAAAAAAGAAAATGTAGGTTCCTGCAGTCAAATGAGCATGTTCTTTGCTGATAGGGGAGCAATACAAGGAAAAGTCAAATCAAAGATGGATGAAAAAATGTGGTTTCTTAAAAAAAAATTTTTATGCCAGCCCAGTAGCTTCTGAACTCATTTTGTAAAATTTAACCTGTAGAAGAATTGAACCCATAGAAAAATGGAGACAGGTAAGCATTAGTTCTCCTCAGTGACTAAAAGTGACCTTCCTGTCAGAATTGTCTCAAAAATTGTCAAATGTAACTCAATCAAGTAGAGAATGAACAAATCAAAGATTTCTTTGACTTATCATTGAGTAAACCAGTAAGGTGGTCACTGAGGTGTGCAGAGCATTTGAGGAACTGGATATTTATAGGCATTTAGAAAAGAATATTAGAATAAAATGTTTTTAGTGTTTTAGTTATTTTTGAGAGAGTGCAAGCTGGAGGCGGGGGCAGAGAGTGGGGGACAGAGGATCCAAAGCAGGTTCTGTGCTGACTGCACAGACCCTGCTGTGGGGTTCAAACTCAGGAACCACGAGATCATGCCCTGAGCCAAAGTCAGATGCTCAACCTACTGAACCATCCAGGCACCCCTACAATTTCTTGATTGTATATAAAACTGATGAATGTCCTAGAAGGTAATGAACCACACCTTTGGGTTCTCTTTTCAATCAAACATGTATCTAGAAGTTAACCTGTACCATCTAATGAATTGCTAAACAAAATCAGATGCAGGTACATTCTGGAGAATTTAATCCTGGGTCAGAACCATTAAATGCTGCCTCAGTATGACAACATTAAGGACATGGTATGCTACCCCCGCCTGTCTTATTTGCAAGTTTAAGGCACCTTTTCTTACTACCACATGACATTCAAGGTTTGTTTTTTCCCTCTACTTTACGAAAAGTCTCAAGGAATTTAATACAACTTTTGGCTCATTAGAATGGTAATGGTGACCAAAACAGTCCAGCTCTTGCAAGAGGGTCCTGTGGCTCCCAGTTCATTCCTTCTCTCCTTAATTTCAAGCCGTGGCATCTCAGGCTGAAAAATGAACACTCAAGCTCCCAGCTGCCTGAGTAGCCATCCACACGCGAGACCCAGATAGCTTATTTTTAGCTGTGTTTCAATTTGCAACTTCACTTTCCTTTGCACTTCTCAGTTACAGAGGAGAGGAGATGTTCTTCCTGGCCTTCTAGATGCCGCCCTCCCATGGCTGTGCCTCCCTCCCAGTGTGTGAATGCAAGCCGTTCATCATGATTGGCATCAGTCTTAATTTCCTATTCTGTCAGGGAATTAACATGCCAATAGATGCAAAATGATGTGGTCACTTAAGATGGTCTCCTCCAGCTTTGTTCGTTGTGGCGGTTGCATCTATAGTCTGTTGGTTTTCTTGACAGAAGAAGGAGTTAATGCTGCTGTCAGTCGTCTTGTGGGATGCTTGGTCACTTCCCTTTTCAGAGGGTGCTTATCACATGGCAACAGTTGGGTGCTTGGGAATTAGTTAATGTGCAAATTCCAACTGACTATTCCCAGGATTGTAGTTGAGCCTTAAAAGTCCTGACAGGCAATATTGGTTGTCACCTCGGGGCATCTCTGCCCTCTAGAAGGGTACCGTGAAACTGCAGCTAGTTATCCATTTTAATTCATTTTGGTATTTAAAGTAAGTATGTGCCATGTAAAATAAGGAGGTAGAGGAAGAAGAGTATGAGAGATGGCATCAGACTGGACATCACAGTGACATTGTTCTGGTGTGGCATCCAAACTTGTAAACAAACTTGATGCCAGTGATGATCCACATACACAGAATGATTGAGCAATTTGGAATTCACTGGGAACAACAACTTTTTTACTTGTATTTACCCAGGCCTTTTTTTTTTCTCCAACTGAATCAGCCAGGCAGTTCCTTTAGCTCAACCCAAATTGTCCATGTGATCCCTGCTTAACCACTCCTTTCTCGATCTCTGTTTTACAGCTAGAATTCCAGAATGGCTAATTAATAAGGTCAGCTTGTGATAGAATTATGATGGCTTCAGACTGCATCTCTACCACTCAGATTAAATGAACCCTTCTGAGGTTGAGTCAGTATTTTCCATCATTGTCATGGACAATTAGTACCCACTTACAATTGGTTACAGTTCATTTCTGTTGATGGTATTGGGATGAGATCCTATCGACCACATGACAGCCCACATGAGTTTTCAGAGACCAAATGGGAGGTTGGAAGCCATTCTGTTTTTCACGCCAGTTTGGGAAACTACTTTTTGTGGATTCCAGTACTGTCTGTACTGATGTTTATGAAAACGTGTCTTTATGGCAGATTAACTTGCTGGAGACCTGGCTGAACTGAACTGAATTGCAAGGCATTAACTTTACACTAAGTACATAACAATGACAGGAACTGTGTGCTATCTGAGCAATCTCAGAATCTGCGTTCATTTTCTAAAATGCCATCATTCACGGGAAGAGCTTTGGAAAGAAAAGTGTGTCAGAAGCTGCCGTGGTGATGGAGACCCCAGTTACTGTGCTCTCCAGTCCATTTATGGGCAAAGAGCAAGGGTGGCATTGTTTTTTGAAACCACCTTGTCTGCCACTTCCTCATTCTCATTATAATGAACTTGGGAATGCTGAGTAGGTCAGGTGACTTGAAATGGTTGAATGTTTTCCAACCTTCTACTGAAGTGGTCGACAAAAAAGCTTCCATAGCAACCAGCCTTTTCCCGAAAACATTTTCTCTTGAAGGGGAAAAGAGCAAATGCAAGCAAGAGCCACGCCTCCATGTTAAATACATTTGATTTGTTTTGAAAGGTAAAAGAGTGTCTCAAGCCCTGTGGGAAAGGGCTGCCTGCCATGTGTCCATGCCAGAGTGCCTGTCATTTGGTATCTGAATCGTCACTAGGAAGAATATGTCCCTGGCAGATAAACCTTAAACATCAAATAAACATGTATAAGACTTATTGGTAGAAACTCCTAGAAGAAGGGTAGGAGTTGGGGTGGGGGGGACGTTGGTAAGAATTCTAGTGCAAAACCTTGAAGGATGGACTTGCACTCGTTTTAATTGAATATCATTTTGGCCATTAATTAATGTGTCCGTTCTCATTTCCCAAAATGGCAAATAATGATGTGTGAAAACAGCGTAATTGCATTTTGATATTTTTGGTCAAGTAATAACTGGATCCGATTTGCTTTTGATCTTGGAGGTTATTTATTATTCCTCTCGGTCATTCATCCTTTTTAATTGTGTTTATGTTCATTTCCTGTTGATATTTTTAATTACACACCGACATCAGCACTGGCCCTGCTACATTGCCCTGTGATACTTTGTGCAGGGGAATTTACAGAAACGGATGGTTTCTTCCTGTGTTAGCAAAATACTTGGAGATTCTCCACTGTAAATGAGGCACATGCGTGCACACACAGGTGCGGGTGTGCGCGTGCGCGCGCGCNTTTTGGTAGCAGCAAACTGGCTGTCTCCTGCCTAATTCCAGAATGTGTCAGCTGGACTGAAATGCCGAGCACCGGCCCCGAGTGGCTGTCTGTGGCTGTATACTGCCTGTGTGTCAGCTCTCTGTGTTGGTGGCTTTTTCTCCATCGTGATGGCTTACCTGTAGCCAGGAGGCAGCCGACGGGGTTTCATCCATGACCCACAGAGGGTCAGGGCAGCTGGAATTTACCCGAGGCTTGTAAACCCCCATGTCTTCTGCCCACATTTTAACTGTAACAAGAAGTTGTCACCTGGAAACAGCCTCTCAGCTTGGGAAAGAGGCCTCCTTGCCTTTCAACTTGAAAAAGGAGGTGGTGGAATTTTTGTTGGGAGGCCAGAAAAAGAGTGACAGAGGCAGACGTGTGATACTTCCCCAGTAGGAGAAGCCGGGCTCCGGCATTCATCATACTGACAGGAGACTTTGAGATGAAATTCTTACAAAGTAGGCAACCAACACTTAGGAGGAAAGGGGCGAAGCCCTTTGTGAAACTCCTTTTGTGAAAGAGGATCCGTTTGTTTTAGCTGATGTTTAGAGCAAAACTATTTAAAAAAAAGAAAAGAAAAAGTCCCCATCTTCACAATACGGCATTTCGCCGTATGTATTGTATATCGTCACAGAAGTGTGCTTGGGAATCTGTGTCAGATTTTTAGGTATTAATAGTCCCCTTTATCTCCTGCCTTTGTGCTCACATCACATCTGATTCTGCAGAGACAAGTAGCCTCACACTGACCTGCATTTACTCAAAAGGCATGATACACCCAGTGCAGATGTGAGTTTATCTCTCTCCCTGCAAACAACTGAGACTTAAATAATGCATTTCAGCAAGGTAATCTATTAGAACAGCTCTCTGGAGAAAGCCTGTGTTATGAATGGATTCTGCTTTGAAAAACCTCCATTTTGTTCCTCCCTTCTCCTAATTACTTCTTTCTTTGTCTCACCTCTCATTTGCATTACTTTCTCGTAAGAGAGGGAGTCTAGTTCCTTGTTTTCCCCTTCACAAACCCTTATCCCTAGGAATGGGAACTGTCATGTTGACTTCAGCTCGTTTCGGGAAACTGCACTGCCAAGGAAAAGATGCTTGCTAATCGCTACATCTAATTACAAAGAAGAGTAAATCACTAAAAACAAATTAAGTATCTTAAATAAAATGGAAACGAAAGCAGTTAACAATCAAGGAGGGAAAATGCCACCGTCTCTTCAGTCTGTTTCCTGCACTGATTGAAGGCAGCCTGAGTTTGGAGGGCCGGCCAGCCTGGGGCTTTGGCAAAGCTTCCTCTGTGGGACCTCTTTTCAGAGAACTGGACCAAAATAATTTAAAAGAATAAAAATCTTAGATCTTAGCAATTCTGTTTTGTAAAAGAGAAAACCACAGTTAACTCTTCCGTTGGGCTCTGTGGACCTCACACACTTTTCCTTCTTAGGATGATGGAGGTGACTTTCAAATCACAGCAGCCCTGATTTAAATAAACTGGGAACTAATGAGAATTTTATACTTGACCTTAATCTGAAGAGGTCTGAAATAAGCTTATTACTAACCAAATCCTCCTTCTCCTCCTTGCATTTCTTTATACTAGTTCCTTATGCTTTCAAATGCATGCCAGTCTGCTAGATGTAAAAGCCAACAAGGAAATGAAGTTTTTAATCACTGGTTCAAAAAATGTGGTCTGAGGAATACTATTGTTCCTCACAAAATTCTCTGGACTGTGTTTTATCTTGACAATTTCCCTATTTTTATGTCTTCGTGCAATTTAGTGGTTTATGACATTTCCTATTAGTATCCCAACAAAAGTTCGGCTGACCTTCCCCTTTGCATGGTCTGTGGGTATTGTAATAAAAATCAAGAGAGCGAAGACAAAATTATTTCATTGAGCTGTTATAAGAAACTTACCTTTAAAAATGCTCGTAGCTATGTATCCAACAAGTCGTTCCATTTGCTTTTCAAAGTGCTCTCTGTCTCCTCTTGATCTGTATGAAGAAACATCAGAAAGGTTTCAAAGCAAATTTACGAATAGGGAAGTTTAGGGTAAGAGATGGATGGGAGATAGAAATCTGTTCTGCGAAAATTTAAATACTCAATAAAATGACCTGCCTGGTTCTATTCCTCAACCTAGAAACACTTGCCTCGCGCTATCATAGGGTTCTGCTCTCCCCTAAAAATCCAGGGTTCCCAGTAGGAACCAGGGAATTTGAAGGCATCTGGTGTTCCAATTTAGTCGTTAGGTCTCAGGCTACCTTTACTGTTGTCTTGGACCTTCATCCTCAGTTCTCCATCTGAATCTTTGCCTCTCTTCGTTGTGACCAGTGCCTTCCTGTACCATGCGTGACCTGCTTTTCCATCCCTACTGTGATGGTCCCGCGGATACCTTAGTTTCTCTGAAGGGTTCTAATACTACGCCAGCCCACTAGGCTTACACCCCAACTGCTGAGTCTCTCATCATAAACAAACTCTGCCGTTATGGCTGTCTGCAATCAAGGCCTGCCCAGACCAGCCCTAGTTGGGGATCTTCTCCAGGCTCCAGCCTTTGGAAGTATGACCATCTCGCCACCAACCACATGAAATATTAACATGGTGAGTCACAGAGAGCTGAGTGTTGCACTTCTGTGATTGTGCTTTAGTTGTTAAAGGCTGACAGTGAGTGAACACTCATCAGAGGTGATGAGGCCTTGCCAGTAAATGACATGTTGTCCCCAGAAACTAACCGGGAAAGCAAATTCAGGATTCTTATTCAAGGGAAGAGAGTTGGTGAAGGCTTAGAGTTTTGTCTTTTGGAACCGTGAGCTGTTTTTCTTACATCTGCATGTTGGGTTGAGCAGACCAAGCAGGGCTGGGCTAAAGAAGGTGGTGATAGAAGGTTTGTTGCTGTGGACGGAGACAGGCCCCCAGGAACCGTTGCCTTCTCTTTCTGTGAAGGGTCAGGATCCAGTGGGCCCTCGGCTCTGGTTCTGCCTAGAGCAGTAACGCACGTGCACAAGCCTTAGCACTTAGAGGGGGATGCATCTGATTCTTCCTTCTGCTCTGCCCCGTTCGCCCCTGGGGAAGCACAACCTGGATGTCCTCTCAAACCCCAGTGTGCTGGAGAGAGATGAAGATGCTAGCCTCGTAAAAGGGAATTACAGAGGAAGGAGGACATACGGGGGAGGAGGGGGAACAAAAAGAAAAACAGGTAAGAGGAGGGAAAAGAGAGGTGGCTCCTGAAATCATAGTCTATCCAATAGAGAGGGAACAGTTATCGTGGACTCTTTTTTTTTTTTTTTTTTGAAGACAAGGAATCCACAATACATATGAACAGGTATAATGAGTGTACTGTGTTTCTCTGCGACAGTAATAAAGGCCCCACTTGGTAGTCTCTCCGATCTTTCTCTCTGTAGATAGGCTTTCCAGTCCTTCGTCAGTGTGGTTATTTTGGGGGCTGACAGGAGGCTGGTCACACCAAGGCTGGATTCTGCCCGCGGTGATTCTGCCTCATGGTCAGCCGGCCGGGGCTGAGAGTGGACGAGCCCCCCAAACTCACGCTTTGTGCAGTCCCCCAGTTTGTGTGGGGTGTTGAGAGTTTTTGTGCAGTGTTGGAAGAGAATATGCAAAAACATGTTTGGTTTAAAATGCTGATAACAGAAATACAAATAGGGTTATACTGTCCAAAGCACAGGGATGCCTTCACTTGGACGTTTGGCCAGAGAATGAGGACTGTGTTCTGGGGCAACATGACACCCCGTTCCTACCAACCAACCATGATTCAGGACCAGCAGAGTATGCAAGGAAGGAGCTGTTTGAAAATCCAGGGGCTGTATGACATGTGACTTGATGAGGAAATGAATGTACTCTCAGAATACCCTCACCTTTTTAATAGCAGTGTGTAGCATGGGCTGTTCTGGTCTTCAGTAAAAATGATTAATAGCCCCCATCCATCACATCGTACAGTACGGTACTTCTGAGTAGCAGAGAGCTTATAAAATAAACTTGGCAATAAGTCACAAAAACATTCGTATTTTTTAATAACATTTTTGAAGGAGAAAAATCTGGTTTTCAATAAATTCTGGCATGGCTTCCTTCCAGATTTTATTTCTCATTTAAAATTATCTTGGGGTCGATTTTTTTCCCCTCTTCATTGGCGTTTTACTAGGTTTCTGCCTGAAACAAACACATTTCAGAGGTGGATTAAAAAGGTGACTAGCACCTGCATACTATTCTTCTATTTGTGCTTTTAGTTAGTAGTGATAGAATTAACACCAGTGTAATCAGTTAGATTTTACTGAAATTTTATAGTCACTGTGACTCATGATCAAGTAAAATGATTTCTCAGCTCAACACATTCCTATGTTATTACCCCTATATATTTGACTTTTCTTCATGGAATATCTTCACTGCTGTGTAAATTACAGCCTCCATTATAAAGTGGTACATGGCTACCATCTTTAATGATAGAATTCTGAATTTAGCATGTGTTACCTAACTATCCTGATTGTTGGAAACTCCCAATTTCTACCTTTTCAGAACACAGTTTGTATTTATAATGTGTAATTGCCCAGGCCCAACGAGATAGTACTATGGAATGTCAGCTGAAGGTGATATTAATTGTAGGAACACTTCTCTCCCGTTTTCCACTCCTAGAAAGTGAACACATTCTTCAGAAGTGACACAGGGCCGCCTCCGTGTAGGGCCAAATCAGAGTTCCTAATAAATGTAGGTGGATTATACTGTCTAGGAAATGGAAAAGGAACTTTTTTTTAATAAGTCCATGAAATTCATTCTCGCACATGGAAGAAAAAAATGACCCTCATCCTCCATTGTTCACCTCCCAACCATGAGCTAAACATTCAGCCTAAGTCCATGAATATAATAACACACATGTTCTTGTCCAGAAAGAAGGCCCATGGTACTTTATATTATGGGACATTAGAAGTGGAGAAAAACTTGATAGCATTTACGTATGTTCAAACCCAATGAACAGATAGCTCAGAATATGTAGGAAAAGCTGCCTGTCCTTCTGTGTTTGAAATATTGGGAGGTTTCAGATACCAGCCATCTGGTTTTCCTCCCGTCTATGAAATGGAAAATTTAACTCAGTGAAACAAAATCTACGTGAAATGTAGATGACAAAATGTCAAAACAGCAGGTCAAGAAGTTCTTACTTCTTCCCGTAAGTACCTTGGTTTGCGAGTATAATCCATTCCGGAAACATGCTTATTATCCAAAGCACTCATATATCAAAGTGAATTTCAGGAACCATTGGCTCAGTTGTGATCACATGATGTTGACTACGTACTGCTGATATCACTCATCTGTCAGGTTAAAATATTTTAGAAATGTTTTCTCATCTTGCAGAACGCTTGCGGGACAAGTTACTTGCAATCCAAGGTTTTAATGTACTTTGTTTCTGAATCTTGAGCAAGATTGAGAGGGGAAAATCAATGGGACATGGTAATGGATTGTATTGGGAGGAAGAGATTGGGAGAGAGGCCTAAGTGAGGGCCCAGGGTTTCTTGAGGACCTTACAGTGAGTGACTCTGGTGCTGGAGCAGAGGGCTGATCTCTGGGACGGAGCCAAGGCTGGAAGAAAATGATCAGGAGGGCTAGGTGTTGCCTGTGTGGAGTGAGCAGTGCTACTTCGAGACGTCCAAGTGAAGATGTCATGTAGGGAATGGGACACCCAGGTCTGGACTCCATGGGACAGGACAGGCTGGAGCTACAGACTGTGCCTGATAGATACACAGGCATGATTTCCGTCCTGAGTGCGAATGAGTGTTTAACGACTCCTCAGCTGGTAGGAGGAAGGAGAGCCTGTATAGGAGACCAATAAGGAGCACCAAGAACGGAAATTCCAGAACAGCATATGTCCTAGACCTTCAGGCAGGAGAGCATTGCAAGGTCAGAGAAATTGACAACCTAGGCAGTGAAACATGTGGCTTTCTCTTTTAATTCGGGCATAGTCTAAACTTCTTTGTAGAAAATCAGCTGTGCTTTCTAAGCAGCAAGGGTTTGCCCCTTCTGACTGGCTGACTGGTATATTTTCACCTCTCTGACACAACAGAAGAACTTCCAACCTCTCCCTACCCAGCACAGTCTCTCCCTTGCCTGGAATAATTCTGCTCTAATATCATCCTGTGGGGAATGTATCTAGTTTATTGCTCCATTCTTTCTGTCTTATATGGGATCATAATGATCTTCCCTTTTGTTGACAATTTGGATAATGACGGGAAAATATCATTATTGCTGATGTATCCAGGTTTAAAGCCGTTTCCTAGGAGAATACCTCGAACTCCCATAATAAAGTTATAGTCTGGATTTAATAAATGTATTTTTAAAAGTGTGTTTTCTTCCATATGGAAGCAGTGGGGCCCTTTATTGAACTAATTATAACGGTAGAGCTCTTGATAGAGCCACCGTGGTGGAGGGAGAACATCTCCTCTCCCTTCTGTTCACCACACACAAGCTCTGGAGTTTCAGAGTTTGACACTTGCCACTAGACTCTAATCCAGTGGAATCCATTGCATAAGCAGAAACAAATTCACAAAAATAGCAATTGTTGTTTACTTAAGCTTTTTGGTCCGTGATAAAAATAGACTTTCAATGGATTGCAAGCTACTTTCCCTAATATGCCAGTTTTAAAATCATCGATTGAAAGAAAAAGGCATTAACTGGTTATTTTTTTGGGGCATGAGGTAAGAAAAAAAATTAAAACATCTAAGCAATTCTCAGTTCACAAAGTTTACTTTCCCTATGTAAACAGTTTCTGCCCTGGCTAGATAAGGAACAAGTGCATGTGCTATTGATTCTTTGGGAAATATAACTCAGTCTTACGGAGGCCTGTTTTATACTAGAGAGTTTTCAGAGTCTAAAATACATGGACTTCCGTTTGAGCAGCCTCGGCAGACAGGGGCCTGTAACTTTGGTGGGGCTGCATTGGTTGTCCATGAAGCTCTGGGCCCAGCTATCCCCGGATGCCAAGGACAGCCAGGTCTGTGTCTAAATATCACCCATATGACAGTGACTTCCAAATCTGTATCTCAAGCCCCACTTTATTTCTTCAATTCCAACAATTTTCTGTTAGAAATCTTCCTATGTCCCATAGGCTGCAGCATTCCATGTAAAATGGAACTCCTAACTCTCCCTCTAATTTATTTCACCACAAAAGTCTTAAAAAAAAAAAAAACCTCACCCATACAGTGCATTAGACTCCTGCTCACCTTCTCCTCCCTCACTCGACCACAGCTCACAGACTCTCAGTCCTGTGTTTTCTTACGAAATGCATTTTAAAACTTCGTTCCCTTCTCATCACACGTGAACAGACCCTGGCTCCCTGGCAAATTTGCAGTACTTTCTTCTGCTCACCCTCCCTGCCTCTAAACGGAAGTCACAGATTTTTCTAGAACCCGAGTCCCAGCATGTCGTCCCCTATTTGAATTTCTCCAGCACCTCCCGAGGCCTAGTGACTGCAGTTTCAACTGCTTCACATTTCCAGAGGCTTCTCGCGGTGTGGCTCTAACTTGCTTTTTTGCAACTTTTTAGTTAGCCACTTGCATACGCTCTTTACCCACCAGCAACACAAAACTGTTTATCAGTTTTTGAAAAAAATGTCAGCCTTCTCACAGCAGCCCCGCAGCGTGCTTTCATCTGTGAGTTTCTATTCATCATTTCAGATTCAACTCAGATGAAGTGTTGCCCTGATGGCTTCCTGTACATTCAGGGCTAGATTTTTTCCCTTTTATCTGTTTTCATGATAAGTATATAGCTGAATACATTTTTTGGTACATTTTAATATTCTACAAGAGACCATATAGCCTAGTGCCTTTTTAAAGCACACAATTTTTAATTACTTTAACCTGAACTTGAATTTTGCCATAAACTATGACAGTCCATTTATTTGACTTCTCTAAACCGCACTTTCCTCATCTGTAAAATGGAGGTCACAGCATGTACCTTTCTCACAGGGTCATACCCTAAATAACTCTATAAACTTGATAAAGCACTTGGCATATTAAACACTGTCCATGGTACATACTTATTTGTATGGTCATTCTCTTCAAGACTGTGGGTTCCAATATTGGTCCTATAAATATCCAGTGAATAGATAACAGTGGGTGAATTCACTCATGCATGTAGTTTTGCAGTCCCAGAGATCAATATAAAAGGTATTCTAAGTTATAGTGTTATTAGGATCAGAAGGATAAATTATTGGATCTTCTTAAATTAGGTGAGCAAAACTGAGTAACCCCTCTGTGTTCGTTCAGCCAAGCACAACAAATACTTGGACAAAGAAGTAGACACTGATCCCCAGGTCTCTTGGCCTTTCGTCTCCAGCCCTAATCTGTCATGGGTCTTGACTGTTCTTCACGTCATACCATGATTAACAGACCGTAAGTTACATCAGTGTATACAATTCCATGCGTTTGGAGGAAAGGAATTCTTAGAGTCCTATTCTAGTATTTCTAACTTCCTTGCTTGCATTTTGCCATGCGCTGTAAACTATTACAGTTTTCTTTCAGATAATCGAGTTCTGTAATCTTGATATAAAGAGAAAAAACTGGGTTTCACCTTCCAGGAAGTACTTATAAAATGTTCTGATGTGGTTTACTTTGTGAACTTCATGTATTTACCAAGAATAGTGAAAAAATACCCTTGAATTAAGAAAACAGTCCTCCACCTGCACTAAGAAAATAAAAGTCCTTAGAAACAAGTTAGAGTTCATTTTCTAATAATGCTCTTTGGAGTTGGTAAGTGTGGGAATCTCCAGGGGAACGCATAGGACATTCAGAGTGTGTGTAGCATCAACTCGTGTAGTTGGTGTGTGGCCTGGCTCCGTGGCACATGGCAGGCAGAGGTGACTTGGTGAAGGATGTGGGACTTGAGACCCTGTGCCGCTTAGAGGTGTATGATCACCTTCTCGAAGGATCCACAGTCAAAAGAATGAAAACCCTGGTCGACTAAGATACCGTGTCTTCTTTCCAATCCTTTGATTTCATGATTGGCTAAATGAAAACAGTGATCCAAACACACATCCGGTTGGGTTATGTGATGGGAAATAAAAACTCTCTACAGTCCAGGCTGATCAAGACATCGCTACATTTTCACAGAGTGAAAAATAAAAGTCATCCTTATAGAGGCTACATGAGCAATTAAGGGTCAGGGTCCCAGAGCCGGACTGTCTGGGCTTGTATCTGGCTTTGCAGGTGGTCGTGACCTTGAATCAGTAGGTTTGCTTCCTGAAGTGGGGTTTCCTCATCAGTGAAGTGGAATAACGAAGGCCCTTCAAGGGGGGTGTGGAGGAGACTGAGCATTGGTAAAACCACAGAGGTCACTGGTGCAGAGAACAAGCATCAGCTACCGCTGTTATCTTTCAGGATGAGTCAGCCATGACATCATCTATCTCCCAAACACCAGTGACTCCTGAACTTCTCAGCCCCTGCCATTTTTTGACATCCAGTTGTGTTTTTCAGCCACCCACTACAGGTCAACACTTCGTTTCCTTTTGGAGCGCTGTTTCATACCCTTCTGGGGAACATCTCTCGTTGACTCTTCTCATGTTCCCTGTGTCTCCCGCTCATTCCCACACCGGCCTTCCTGCGCTTCTTCAAGAGTCCCGTGCACACCTCCGCCCTGGGGCCTGGGGTCTGCTCTTCCCCAGATCTCCACCCAGGTTGGAGGCCCCTCTCTTGACCATAGACCACTTGCTACAAAACTCCAGTTACATGCTGGTTTCTCCTTGTCGAGATTTCTTCATCGCTTTTACCGCTACCTAATTATAGTATACTGTGCACTTACAGATGGTCTCTTACGGGACACAGATCAGAACAAAACGTGCATAAGTCATGCCTCAACTGTTTTAATAGAGCATTGCTGCTGGCACCAGGGCTTTCTATTTCAAAGAATTGACATAAGGTCCTTGTCAATCCCATATGTACACCTTATCACCTATGCCCTGGTCATTTTAAGAAGGTACTAGCTAGCCACTTTGAAGACAGACCGAAGCAGAAAAGGACATTTAAATTTGGTCATCTTGACACTTGTGATATTAATCTTAAAACATAAGCAATACTTTATGAGACTTGATTTCCGTACAACTCTCATAATAGGGACAAGACCCAGCATCTTCAGGGCATTTGAAGGAAATGTATTCAGCAAGAATGAGAAAAATAATTTAAACAGTGACTGCTGTATGGAGCAAAACACTCCTTGTTGGTGTTTTTGTCACCTTGATGCACGGAGCTGATACCTGAGCAGGAAACGGGATCTATAGTTAAATTTGCCGTGAAGGAGGTGCCGGCCCCCTCGGGGTTCGGGGTAGCCAGGATGCAGGCGTCTTCTCCATCTAGACTTGATCTTGCGTCCCTTCCTAGAGGTCATTATGGACCCCCATCTGCGCAAGTGTCTTCTAAACGCAGGAGAACTGGACCTCTTTGCTTTCCCTGCCCCATTTGCTCTGCTAATTCCGGTGCATTCCGAAGGGAGTAAAGCCGTTCCAGATGTCCCACTTGAAATGGGCTTGTGCTTGTTTGAAGCTAAGACTTACATTGTCTTCATTAGTGACTGCTCTGCTCCAACACCCAGGTTCCTCTGTGGCCCCGGTCTGCAGAGCCGCCTGTCACTTCCGGCAGTGACTAACTGGGAGCCAAAGCATCACCAGCGCAGATGTCCGTGCGGGCCAGCGCAGAGCAGGCTGGGAGGCACTCTGGGTGGGGCCTGTCGCAGACCCGAGGACGCACACCTGTGCAGGAAGGCGGCTCTAGCGGGCTGCAGCCCGTTGTCCTGGAGTTCTCAGATGCTCCACGTGGACCAGGAATCTGTTCTTGATGTAAAATGTAAATACTGGCCACTAACTCAGTAACGTTGTCCTAGCTGGATGTTGACTCAGGGTCCACCAGCCTATGACCTTTGTTCTTGAAAGCAGGCTTCTCCCTTTATCCAAGTTTCACACTGACTGGAAGTATTCCAGGTCCTCACATGACTCACACAGGAAGTCCTGTCGATTTGGGAGCTTAGGCAGCTGGGCTGTCAGAGGACTGTGGGAATCCCAACCCACCCGCTGTTAGTTTGAATCTATTACCTACTACAGTCGGCACTCGGTAAATACATATCAGTATTTGATTGAGGGGCTCAGTCAGTTCAGTGCCCCACTTCGACTCAGGTCATGATCTCGCAGTTCTTGAGTTCAAGCCCTGCATTGGACTCTGTGCTGACAGCTCAGAGCCTGCTTGGGATTCTCTCTCTCCTTGTGTTTCTGCCCCTCCCTTTCCCCCCTCAAAATAAATTTTAAAAATTTTGGTTGATATCGAATGCCATGATATGTTTTGACCACAGGTGTATTCTGGAAGTTAACATATCTCACTTCTTTGATGAATCCTTTTAAAGTTTTCCAGGCTGTCATTTTAGCTGCTTAGCCCCTCGCTTCTGTCCACATTCCAATAGAAGCCAGCAAGTCACCCTCCAGCCAGTTTCCCCCCTCCTTGCCTCACCCCTTCTGGTTCTCACCCCATGCCATCCAGGCATCCAGAGGTTGTTGATAGAATCCTTCTCTTTCTCAGCACATCACCCTCTTCAGGCTGCACCTCTCTCTCCTCCTCAGCCCTGTCCCCATGCCCGTGACCTTCAGAGGTCACTACTGTCATGCAGTGAGTGTTGGTTTAGGTGCATATGTGTCTTGGAAAATACATGCTTTCATGAATGAATTTTATAGTCTACATAAATGATATTCTAGGTATTCTAGATTCTGTTTGTTTTTTTCTTTTCTTTCCCCAGTCAGCGCCCCTTTTAGAGCTGTTTATGTTTCTGGGCGTGCGTCTCACTCCTTCCCTGTGGCTACGGCGTGGCGCACCGTCACGGGAATCCCCCCACATTTCATTCACTTCTGTGGTGGTGTCCCCTTGGCTGCCTCCAGTTCCTGGGTCTTCCGGGACGACGTCGGGATGCACGACCATGTCTCCTTCTGGTTTTGTGGGAGAGCCTGAGTGGGGCAGGAGCACACCAGGGCTCACCAGGCACGGAGGACGCTGTCCAGAACGGCAGGGCCAGCCTGTCCTCCCACAGCTGGGAACGAGCCTGGCTGCTTCCCTGCATTGCCGCGTGGCTCTCTCTGACTGTCCAGTTCTAATCCGCTGCTGCCTGCATCCTGGTCGTTTAAATTTGCATTTCTCCGATTATGAGGGAGCTTGAACTTCTCTTTACATTCTTTGCCATTTGGGCTTTTCCTTCTCTGAATTGCCTGTTCCATATTTTATGTAAATTTTTCCATATTTTTTCCTTGGGGACCTCCTCTTATAATCTACATATCCTTTCTCTGTTTTTTTTTTTTTAATATTTTTATTTTATTTCTAGGAGAGAGAGAGAGACACCATGAGCATGGGAGGGTCAGAGAGAGAGGGAGCTACAGTCTCTGAAATAGGCTCCAGGCTCTGAGCTGGCAGTCAGCACAGAGCCCAATGCGGGGCTCGATCCCACGAACCGCGAGATCATGACCTGGGTGAAAGCCGGACACTTAACCGACTAAGCCACCCAGGCACCCCCTTTCTCCGGTCTTAGAGATGGCCGGTATCCTCTATCAATTTGGTATCTTTTGTGGAAGGCAGAGCCATCAATGTAGTCCTTTGTGACTTGGTAAAGTCATGCTTAAGACTCTTTCTCATGCCCAGTTATCAAGAATACTTTCCAGTAGCTCTTTCTG
>NW_027529424.1:4438304-4501144 GCF_008692635.1 Crocuta crocuta | reverse complement strand
GGGATTCGCCTTTATGGTGGTGAGCTATCGATCCAACATTTTCTCTCTGTGGAAAGCTAGTTCTTAGAACACCATCTCCTAAATAACCCATCTCTTTCCCACTTATTGCTGTGGCTCAGTCATATAACAAGTTGCCACATATGCATGGATCTTGGGTAGGACCCTGTTTCTGTTTCTAGAACAGACACCCCTAGGCATCTGAGTGCCAGGGACTCCTGGACCCTTACACACCCCGTGTATGGACTCGAGTTTCTGCCCAGAATTTTTACGGCTGTAAAGGCACCTTTAAAGCTGCTTCACGCTCTCGTCTTTATACGAAGAGTCTGAAACACAGAGTCACACACAGGCACGTGGCAGGTGCAGAGCAGTGACTCAGGTGTGCTTCAGAGCAGCACGTGTTCTCTGAACCACCTCAGGCTACCTCCCTGTTCAGGGCCAGCGCAGACTGGTTTTCGGCCTCGCTTTCCACTTTGGCCTGTCAGTTCTGCGAGTTTCTAGGGATTGTGTTTGGTGATCAGCTTCTTTGCTCTTCAGGCCTATTATTTTTCATAACTACTGGGTGCCGACATGTTGTATTCTTCTACCCTGTCCATTTTTTCCTCCCTCCCTCCCTCCCCAGCAAAGGTGACTTATTGGTACAAGTCTAGGAAGCAGGTGAGAGTCCTGGCAGACTGGAGAGAAAAGATGACATGATTGTCATCTGGATGCCTTGTATTTTAATATATGTCCCAGAAAACTTAATCTGTTACTGCTTTCCTGATGCACTGTCTTTAGAGATATTACAAAAATCTGTCTCTCCATATGAGAGAGAGAGAGAGAGAGAGAGACCAAGACCAAGAGAGGCCTCCTCTCTCTGAGAGGAACAGGAAAAATACTGTGGAACAGAATGATGTTTTAAGCCACTCTCCCTCTTGCATTTTCCCCCCATCTTTTACCCAAAGCTGGACCCGCCCCAGGGGACGCTCCTGCTTCATTGCCTGGCTTGATCTAGACACTGGGAGGTTTGTGAATACTTTGGTTCACTAAGTAGAAGCAGAAGAACTTCCATCAGAGGTTGCGTGCTGAGGCAGAGCATCAGAGACGAGAGCGAAGGAGGGCGGCCTGGTCACTTCTACCTGCTGTTTGCTGGGGGTGGGGGTGGACAGGAGGGCAGCCAGGGTCATATGGAGGAGGCTGCCTCAGCGGCGCAGCAGCAAAGGGCCACTTCTTCTAGAACAGCAGAGTAAAACATGCCAAAGGGAGAGCCTCATCCAGCGTGGAAGCCTGACCTTAATCAACGCGTCATGTCACGCCTAAGGGTTTGGCCACCATAGCTGTGACTAAGAAGGCACAAGGCATAAGGTAGCAAAGCACACGTTTTACCGCATCCACATGTTCAAAGCTGCACAGCTCTATGGGTGTGTAGGAGCCGTGTTGGGGGACGAGGCTGGCGTGTGGGAAGGTAACGTGCCGTTAGGACGCCTTCTTGAGCTGCTCCTGTCTTGTCTGCCCCTGCGGTGGAAGCTGACATTTGCGAGTGATTGGGACTCCTTTGATGAAATACTAATATAGAGCATTAGTGGTCTTTTTTCAGTCTGGGGCTCCTAAGGTTAATCTTCATCTTGCTGTGGGGCGTGTTACGTATTTCTTGACTTTCTCTGTTAACCAAGCAGAAAGTATAGAACCGCTTACCTATCTACCAGGTAGGCCTTCGAATGATCTCTAGAAAAAAAACAAAGATAAGATGGCAGCGTCTTGACGCTTTTGTAAATGATGAGCGTTCGTCAGCATAGGTAAGACTGATTCCTAAGAAGAATAAGCTTGGTTCTGCTGTGATCCACATTCAGCGCCATCTCCCTCATCAACTAAGAAACGTTTCTCTTCCCCGCAAAGCCTAACAGAGTTGGAGAGGAAGGCTATTTTCAATTATAAAGAGGATTTCTTTTTCTTTTTCTTTAAATGGGAAACTGTTCTTGGTCTCTGGATTGAAGAGGATTGTTAAGTGCTTGTCTGTCGGACGTGAAAGCCTTCTCTCTCTCACGAAGCAGCTTGCCCTTATGTCATAGAGGTTATAGATGAAAAATGATTGAAATCGTATGAAGGAGTCTTCCTCTGCTGGCATCCGTAGTGCAGGCAAAATGCCCCGAGTTTGCGGGGGAGACACTGAAACTCAGTGTTTCCACAAGCAATTTGAGAACAAATCAATACTTCAAACAGTAATACATTTTGGAAAAGGACTTCTCATATAAAGCAGAAGCTGTGATTTAGGAATTTGTGAATTTGGTTGACTTAAAATAATCAAATATTTTGGGTAGGAGAGACCAGTTCTCTGACAATAGTTCTTGCAACCTGTATGATAGACCTGGTTTCTGGAAAGTAAACACGCCAAGTATTTTGGGGATACCCAGGGTAGCTTTTTTGTTTAGACATACTTGTTTATTTCTTAGGTGCATTTTTAGCTTTCAAGGGGACTTTTCATATGTATACAAATACACACGAATTATTCAAACACACAGGGAATACCACAGCAGAATTTTGGAAATTTCATGCGTCAGTACAGATTCTGAGCTGATGCTCTGCTCCATACCACATTTTTATTGGACATTAATGTCTTGTCTTTTTTTTTAATTTTTAAAATGTTTATGTACATTTTGAGAGAAAGACAGAACATGGCTGAGCTGTCAGCACAGAGCCCCTCGCGGGGCTTAAACTCAAGAACCACGAGAACATGACCTGAGCTGAAGTCAAATGCTTAACCAACTAAGCCACCAGGTGCCCTGCACATTAACGTCTTTTCAAGAAAATCTTGATTCCTGGGCTCCTGTATGTTACTGTTCGTCTCAACCATGGGGGTGAGAAGCCTGTTAGTTTCTTTGAGATCTGAGACAGGAAGTGGAAAGCCTTCACCAGAGATCAGTAACTAGGGATGCAAACAAAATTTGAGGTTATGGGTAATCCTATTTTAGAAAGAGTAAGAAACTACAGAGGTTGAAGAAAGATGAAACCAGATTGATATTTCCAATTGAAGTCTGTGCGTGCGTGTGTGTGTGTGTGTGTATCCCTAACTCTGATTTCTCTTTCTCTTCCTCTCACTCCCTCTCTCTCCCTCCCTCTNAGAGAGCTGTTGGTTGAGGTACTACAGGTTTCTCAGTTTTCCTACTGGTGATGGAACTGTACAATTCAAAATGGACATTGCTTCCGTCTTGTTGCTCTATATATTTTTAATAGCAAAGGAAGAAGTACATGTGGCGGAGAGCCAGAGAAATGCCTTTATGTTTATCTAAGGAGAAGGAATTCAAGTGGCAATAAAGGGGACAAGGCTTACTCAGGGGAAAGCACTAGTAATAATCAGCTCGAACGTAGGCATCTGTGAGGCAAAAGAAGTTCAGTCAACAGAAATGACTTAGAGACAAAGATATGGCAAGTGAAACGAAATGATGGTGGAGGGTAGTTTTGAAACTGAGACTTAATAAGTAAGAGCGTTGCGTTTTGACACATGGAGCCTGTAGCTGAAGGCTGTGCCCCGACTTCAAAAACGCCTTATTGTCTTACTACTAGTATTTGGAAAGCCAGTGAACAGGGAAATGCAATTTTCAATTGCTCAGTGAATCAATATCTTCTTATTTTAAAATATAGATGGCTTTCCCTTGCATTCTAACCTAGAGACCTTGGTGATTCTTATCAAGGTAACATGAGCAGTTCGTTCTTGGGAAATGTTTCCAGAAGGAAAATTCAAGATTCTTTTCCACTCACTGTTAAAATGGCCTTTTTAGGTGTTTTTAAAATTCACTGAGAATACCATCATCAGCCTCATCATTACCATTAATATAATTATCATCACCACTAGATGGTGCATGGGGAATTGGGGGCACTGGATGTTAGAGGATTCACTCTCCTGTATGCTATCACTAATTGGTTGGTAAGGGAATATAGAAATGTATCCGAAGGTGGAAGGGGGATGATAACATTCGATGGACTTTTCTCATTAATTAAAATTATGCTAAGGACAGAGTGGTGGGGATAGCCACGGCAGGAGAGGCGGTCTTCCACATGTGCACCTGTATGCACGCCCGGCATACTAAAGTAGGGAGATGATGTTTACGCTTCATAAGTGTCCTGTAGCAGAAGCAGGTGTTGTTTTAACCAGAGTTGGGAAGGACCTCTGCTGTCCTAGTAGGGCTGGATTCTTGAGAATCCTTACTAAACATGGCAGTCTGTCTGCACTTAGGTCCCTGTGTGCAAAATTGTCCCAGTCGGGGTCCTGCCTTGTCCCCCACCCCCATGCAGCCAGCCCAGAACCATAAACGAAATCACAGTTCTGGATTTGTCAGATGTCATTTTCAGAACCATCACGTGTTGATTTCCTCTTCCTTCTGGTGATTTTAATAGACTTAAGGGAGTTTCTGCTGTCAGAAAATGCGCTGGCTTCTGGCTTCATTTGTAACATCTTGTGTCTGGCTTCCTTTAGACTAAAAATATAAGTGGAAGGAATTATAGATGGTTCAATTAAAGTAGTAATTGGGCAAAAACAGCTCATAACAAATCCAATTCTGGGAAATGCTTCTATGCTTTGATTATTATGTTCCTCCCTATTTCTCCTGCTTCATTTTTTTAACATGATATAATAGCTCAATTAAAGATGCTCTGTGTCTCATTTGTCTTTCTAGTCCTGGTGCCTAGCAGAGGGCCTCTTACACAGAACATACTGAGAGGAAAAACGAGAAATGAGCTTGAATAATCAAAAAGACGTCTAAAAAGGTTTTTAATGCAAAAATAATAACTTCTTAATATCCACAGTGTTAGAGGCCAGTAGTATTTGTGTAAAATGCCAGGGTAAAACAAATGTGAAGGGGTGTCAGTGAGAAAAAACTGACAGTATGAGTAAATATATAGTATGTTGGGGAGAACTTGACCATTATAGATGTTACATCAAATCTTGTGATGACCTCACATTTGGATTTGTCATAAGTCACGTGCAGCTATTTAAAACTAGCTAACATGGCCACTTAGCTCTACTCTCTGTCATAATCAGAGGAGTATGTGAAGTTAATACACATGGGTGGGATTTCCGTGCAGTTGAACGCTGCTCTTTGTGTGAACTTGAGTAAGTGGATGGTGGGGGTGGGTTTTGAGAAGAAATGGTTCCTATTACATGACTGTCTAGTTGTCATGGATTGGCAGAGGACCTGTAATTCTCTTGACCTGAAACTTAAATGTATTCCTGCCGTTTTATACCTCACAAAAGTGTTTCTACTCTAGCAGGACTGTTTCCTTGTCTAAGCATCTACAGCAGAAAATGCAGTAATCTTAGAAGTATGTAATCATAAGCTCTGACCGGCCAAAACATACAACCAGCACATCAAAATTATGTTTTGTTTAGGTCAGCAGTTCAGTGGGTAAATAACTTTATGTATTTCTGTCCATTTCGTATCACCACTGAGTTCCCAACATGTAGTGTAGAGTATCCGGCGTGGTATCAAGGGCTTAATAAACATTCTCGAATGGGTGAATCCACATTACACGCCTAGAGACTAAAGGTGGTCCTACGTAAATGTGTGGTGATCTGTGTATTCCAAATTCTCCAATATGCAGATTAGCCACTTGAATATCTGGAGGTCACTGAAGTAGAGCACTGAGATGTGTATACATACAAATTCATTTGCTTTCAGCTTCATTTTGGTTGGTCCCATTAACTCAGATAGACTCCTAAGCCACATACTCACAGACTTTTAATGGTTAAAAGGATGTGTGTCTTTTTCAGTTTCTTATATCCAGCCTAGAAGCTTGATAGAACCTGATACCACAGGCATTTAACAAATTTTTGTTGGGTTGTTGCAAGGGGGAAGGGAAGAACGTACTGAGTCATTAAGAATCCTTGCCCTTTCTCATCTGGAAAAGAAAGGGCTGCTTGTAGTAAGAGGGAGTTGCATTCGTGAGTCATAGGGATCCATTATCCATATCTGCTGAAGGGCTGTCAGATACGAAGTAAATTTAGAGACCTACTTGTCCCTTTAGCTATTTATCACTGTTGATTGGCTCCAGTGGCAGGCAGCAGTATTTTTAGAGAAGCAAATGATATGGAATTTCTTCATGTACAGAACATTAGCTGATCCCATTACTCAAAGCTACTCAAAAAGTCACAGCTGACACTTGACTGAGCTGCAGAGGAAAAACAATAGCCCTAAAAAACAAAATACTGAAATGTGTGATGAAAATACACGTAGATTCAAGTTACTCATCACCACTGTTAATCCAGTTTGATGCTGCTAGTTGTCAGTGGAATGAAAAATAGAATTTTCCTAGGAATCGATTTTGTGAATATGTCTTCACCCTATCATAGAGTGAAAAATTGGTTGATTTTTCACTCGTATGCCCCTCTCCTTTGAAACCTATTTGACATTTATGCTTTGACAACTGTTACATGAAGACAAAGCCTGAAGGACCCTTCTCTCCTATAGCAGCCAGCATGGTGCTAGGTTATCCTACTTTTCGAATGATAAATGCAGGAAAATAGTGAATGATGTTTTAAACAGCCATAATCCTGTGGGCTGGTGTTAGTAATTTCTTTTTTTCTTTTTTTTTTTTAATTTTTTAATGTTTTTTATTTATTTCTAGGAGAGAGAGAGAGAGAGAGACAGCATGAGCAGGGGAGGGTCAGAGAGAGAGGGAGTCACAGACTCTGAAACAGGCTCCAGGCTCTGAGCTGGCAGTCAGCACAGAGCCCGACACGGGGCTCGAACCCACGAACCGCAAGATCATGACCTAAGCGAAAGTCGGATGCTTAACCGACTAAGCTACCCAGGCGCCCCTGGTGTTAGTAATTTCTAAGATAAAATCCTTTCAATACTATAAATTAATGTATTTGAATTGCTTCTCTGCAAGAACTCTAGAGCACAGAAAGTGACAGATAACCCTTCACAAGATCAAAAGACCAAGCTATATGCAGTTTTAACTAGCAGTAAATGGCTGGGTCTTATCCAAATAGATCATTTTCAGCACTCTGTCTTTGACATAGTTTTTGAGACTGAATGATTTTTAAGATGCAGAGATTTCTCTGATGAGTCTGATAGGCTCGTTCCACGTGAGGTCTTTTTATTCGTCGATATGCTGTACACGTGAGGGCTCAGGGACTTAACCAAACTGACAAGTAGGGCTGCACGCCTCAAGCCATGAGGCACTTGCGTTACAGGGAGCCGTAGTGACCGCTTGGACTGAATGGGTTTCTTTCTCAGATCAACCTATGTAATTATTTGATAAAATCAGTCCTTGGTTTACCATGCTGTTGAGAGAAGACTGATCCTCCTGAGCCTAAGGAAATTGGTTGGATGTCAAGTAGTGAGAACAAACTGATGGTTACCAGAGGGGAGATGGGGGATGGGTTAAATGAGTGGTGGGAATTAAGGAGCATACTTGTGGGACGCCTGGGTGGCTTACTCAGTTAAGTGTCTGACTTCAGCTCAGGTTATGATCTCATTCATGGTTCATGAGTTTGAGCCCCTCATTGGGCTCTGCAATAACAGTGCAAAGCGTGCTTGGGATTCTCTCTCTCTCTCTCTCTCTCTCTGTCTCAAAAATAAGTAAACTTTTTTTTAAAAGTGCATGTGTTGTGATGAGTGCTGGTTTTGTTTGGAGTGTTGAATCACTGTATTGTACACCTGAAACTAATATTACCCTGTATATATTTTAAAATTTTTTTAATATTTATTTTTGAGAGAGAATGAGCATGAGTGGGAGAGGGGCAAAGAGAGAGGGAGACAGAATCTGAAGCAGGCTCCAGGCTCCGACCTCTCAGCACGGGGCTCAAACTCACGGACTGTGAGATCATGACCTGAGCCGAGGTCAGACGCACCCAGGCACCCCTATTACACTGTGTATCAACTGGAATTTAAATTAAAACTTTTAAAAAATAAATATTTTTCTTAAAAATTTGAGTTCTACATGTCAAGAAAAATTTTTTTAATAGTGTCAATGAGGAAAGAGGCCCTCTGTTCCTGGAGGTTCTGTAATTGCCCTCATTTTAAATATAAAGAAATTCACATACTTCGTGGTGAAAAACTGAAAGCTTTCCTGTAAGATCAGGAACAAGGCAAAGGTGTTCATACTCGCCACTTTTATTCAACATAATATTGGAGGTCCTAGCTGCAGCAATCAGACAAGAAAAACAAGGGCTTCCAGATTGGTAAAGAAGAAGTAAAATTGTCACTGTGTACGGATGACATGATACTGTGAATGGAAAATCCTAAAGACTCCAGCAAAAACTATTAGAACTAGTCATGAACTCAGTAAACTTTACAGGTTACAAAATTGTGTTTCTGTACACTAACAATGAAGTAGCCAGAAGAGAAATTAAGAAAAAATTGTATTTACACAGTAAAGAGTAGATACCTAGGAATAAATTTAACCAAGGAGGAGAAAGACGTGTACTCTGAAAACTAGGAGACACTGAGGAAAGAGATTGAAGATGACACAAATAAATGGGGAGATACACCATGCTCATGGATTGGAAAAATTAATACTGTTAAAATGTCTGTACTACCCAAAGCAATCCTCACATTCAGTGCAATCACTATCAAAATACCAGTAGCATTTTTCAAAGAACTAGAACAACGAATCTGAAAATTAGTATGGAACAACAAAGACCCTAAATAGTAAAAGCGATCTGGAAAAAGAACAAAGCTGGAGGTGTCAAATCCTAGATTTCAAAAAATACTACAAAGCTATAGTAATCAAACCAGCATGGTATTGGCGCAAAAACTAAACACATAGATCAATAGAGCAGAATAGGGAGTGCAGAAATAAACCAACACTTATATGGTCAATTAATCTATTACAGAGAAGGCAAGAATATACAACTGGGACAAGATCGTGTATTCAATAAATGGTGCTGGGAAAACTACACCCACTTTCTTACACCATATGGAAAAATAAATTCAAAATGGATTAAAGACCTAAATGTGAGCCCTGATACCATAAAACTCCTAAAAGAAAACATAGGCCTTGGACATTGGCTTTAGATGTGTCTCCTCAGGCAAGGAAAACAAAAGCAAAAATAAACTATTGGAATGACACAAAAATAAAATGCTGGTACGCCGTGAAGTAAATGATCAACAAAATGACAAAGCAGCCTACTAAACAAGAGAAGATACTGGCAAATGATATATTAGATAGAGTTAATATGCAAAATATATATATAAAGAATTTATACAACTTGACACTGAAAAAAACCCCAAATAATCCAATTAAAAAGAAGACCTGAATACACCTTTTTCCAAAAAAGACATACAGCAATAGATGTACAATAGACATACAGATGCCTATAGACACCTTAAAAGATACTCAGTATCACTAATCATCAGGGAAATACAAATCAAAACCACAGTGAGATATTACCACCAGTCAGAATGGCTAGAATCAAAAGGCAAGAAATAGGTGTTGAGGATGTGGAAAACAGGGAACGCTGTTTACCAATTTAAGTGTACCAATGTAAATTGGTGCAACCATTATGGAAAACAGTATGGAGGTTCCTCAAAAAATTAAAAATAGAAATGCCATATGATCTTGTAATTCCACTACTCGGTATTTATCAGAAGAAAACAAAAATGAATTCAGAAGGATGGATGCACCCCTGTGTTTGTTGCAGCATTATTTATGATAGCCAAGATAGGGAAACAACCTAAATGTCCTTTGTTAAATGAATGGATAAAGATTTGGCATGTGTATACACAGACACACATATATTAGGAACAGGACTCAGCCATAAGAAAGAGTGAGATATTTTGCCATTTGTAACAATATGGATGGACCAAGAGGGCATTATGATGAGGGAAATAAGTCAGAGAAAAATAAATACCATATCATGTCATTTATATGTGGAATCAAAAAAATAAATAAAACCCAACATGAAATAATAAACTCATAAATGCAAAGAAAAAACTCATGGTTGCCAAAGCGGGGGAGCGGAAAGGGGATGGGTGAAATAGGTGAAGGGGGAATTAAGAGATACAAACTTCCAGTTATAAAATGAATAAATCACAGAGATGAAAGGGACAGCATGGAGAAAATAATAATATTGTAACAAAGTATGGGGACAGATGGTAGCTACACTTACCATTGTGAGCATTGAGTAATGCATAGAATTGTCAAATCACTATGTTTTACAACAACAACAAAACCCCTCCCCCCAAAAAATCAAACTATCAGCCAAGATAGGGATAGTTGAGTAATTTGTCCAGGATCACACAGCTAATGATGGCAGAATTTGGGTTTGAATTTGGGTGATCTGGCTCATGACTCCATGCTCACCCCCTGTGTTCTGCTTCCTCCCACTAATTCAAGCCATGATTTGTAAATCACACTGACTGACAGCCAGTGATGGTTGCTCTCACCTGATGTATTTTACCCTATATCCTGTCTCTCCACTTGCATCTTTCATAAAGACCGTTAAGAGATACCGTTGAGTGGGAAGTTTGCTGGTTTCGAAGACCTGCTTGAATTCTGACATTGACTACCTGTGTGGCTTTGAAAGAGTCACCATTCTGAGTCACTTTCATTGCCAAATGGGTAGAATGATATAAATCCCGTCTCTATCACAAAAGCCAGTGTTCTGTAAAACATAAAGCACCATAGAAATAGGTGAGGCATCATTCAAATAGACCAGTGTTTTTCTGATGTTGAGACGTCCCCAGAGGGCCTTGCTATCTTCCTGTGGCTCCAGCCTACCTGTTACTCTGTGCTCTGGAGGTCACCTCTAGACCTGGGTCTCACTTGAGGTCATGTTGGACAGCCTGTGGAGGGTTTGTGTTGGACTCTTTAATATTTATGATAGAAACAAAGGCTGCAGTTTTGATGATGTTGGGACATGAACATGATTCCTAGAATGGGGTCTCTAGGTGATAAACAATGTTTTTGCCCAGATATTTTGAAAATCTCTGACTCTCTGGAGAAGATACCTTTGAGTGGCCCTATCACTGACCCCAGGTGATGTGATACTGAACTTCCAAAGCGTCAGGCTTAGGTGGAAGAGAATTCATCTTAGCTTCTCGTTCTGATCTTGTAAGAGCTAACTCATGCATGCACAACATGATAGACCATGTCACGCCTCACAGCCTTTTTCTCCTCTGTCCTCTTAGACGCTTTTTTTTTTTTTTTATAAGGCAGAATATATTCAAAGCATTCTCCCTTAAAAGGCATTTTGCTCTAATGGCTGTGTAGAAATGTTTACTCTCTGCATCTGTGTTTTTAAAAAACAAAAGGGTAATCAGAAGCATTTAATTGTCTTAGATGCTCCACAAATAGTAATTAAAAGCTATTTTTTTTTTCAGTTTTGCAGAAGTATAAGCATGTCTGTGAATTAAATAAGGCCGTGTGTCAGGCCTGATTTGCACAGAAAAAGGTGATCTATTTTAGGAGCGCCAGAACTCAGGGCTCCTAGCCCAATTGCGTGATAAGGAAACCTCACTTAAGTGTGTATTTATTACCCAGCCCTGTTCTCCATAGTCCTAACCCAATGTGCAGAGTAGTCATTTCAGAATGTCATCCTCTTGATTCTGGTTTTCATCATAAGGGAGATGCTCAGAAGCCTTGTATTCTCCACATCTTTGAATAACAGTACTCAAAGGTATGTTACACATGTTAAAAGGTTAGTATATTTGGTATGTGGTTCAGAACGTCCCCATTTCATGGAAAGATTGAGGTGCAGTGGCCTCACATTTTTTCCTAAGGTTATAGCTACTCTGTAAAGAATTTTTGGATTCTTGGCTTTTGGTGTTCCCCCAAATTCAACCACCTTACATTGTGATGTCCATGAAAAACGTTAAGCCAAAGAGGTGCCTCAGCTCATTCTCTTCAAGGAGAATAAAATCAAAAGCTTGTAGTAGTTTTCTTTTTTTTTCTTTTTTCTTTCTTTCTTTTGTTTTCTTCTTTTTCTTTTTTTTACAGCCCAGGAGTCACTTCTCCTGTCCTTGAAGCATTTGAACAGGAGACGAGGTCAGCAAACCCCGATTCTATTTTGGTCCTAACCAGTGACTGGTGGTTTGACCTTTCTCAAGTCACTTAACTCCTGTGTCACTCTCTGTGAAATGAGGATGAAGGTGCTCTGGGCTCCTGCCTTTCTTAGAGGGTAACTTCATAAGGAAGGGTGAGCAGAGGTGCTTGGCCGAGGTGGCGGGGAGGGGCTGATGAAGGCACTTTGCTGAGCCACCATCCATCCGGTTGACCAGATGCATAAATGAAGCTGAAGCTAGATGGGAACTAATCATCTTTCAAGAAGAACAGGCACTAGAAAGGCAGTGTAACCTTGACAGCTTCTGTCTCCCTGTATTAACAATGAAGGTATGATGGTCCAGAGGTATAATTTTTTCCCCCGAAACTTTAGATTTCTTCTGTAAACTGGAACAGATCAACTTAAGACAATTTGATAAAATAGAGCAGTAAATTGAGTTGGTGGAATTCAGTAAATGTGCTTCCTAAAAATTCAGATTTCACTTTACCATCCCCATATTTCTTGAGCAATCAGTGTCAACCAACTACCTCAGAGAAAGCTAGAAAAATGTCTGGGACTCAGGAGAGCAAACATAACTTTTCATGACAGCATGTGACAAGCACTCTCATGGACCTTTCCCTAGCATTTAAAGTAATGAAGAGAAAAAATTCTATTGCAACATGAATCAAATTTATGGTTCCCTCTAACCTAGTCTATTAATTATTCTATCAATTCCAGGAGAAATATCTTCTTCAGAAATGTCATGTTTGCACTGTAAATCTTCAGTTTCTTTTTATTGACAAAGTTAATATTTTAATATTTAAAAATCTTTTATAAATTATATCTTAGAATTCAAATACCCAATAAAGAAATGGGGTAAGAGAGAGAAATAGGCTTTTCACACAGATTGCTAATAGGCATATGCAAGTATCTTCAGCCTCCCTCTGTAATTGCTCACAGCACTAGAACCCTTCATGGTCAAGAGGATGGCTGATCTCCATCCAAATCCTGGCCGCACTGTGTAGTTGGCTATTGGATCCCTACCCCACCCCCACCCCCACCTTTTGTTTAAGGTATTCATTACATACAGTAGAATTCACTCTTTGATTGCACAGCTGATACATTTTGGTAATCATACGTAATCCTCTAACACTACCATGATCCAGTTTGTTCTTTCTTCATCCTTTCATTCCCCAACTTAATTTTCCTGGCATAACGGAACTTGATTGGAGGCAGGTACAGTGCTAATTCTACAGGTGAAAGGACAGATTCATTCAAGTCAGCAAACATTCTTAGAGCACCTGCTGTGTCCCTAGCACCTTCACTAGGGGTAGAGAATACTGACTTGGGTGAGTTTGTGTACCAGGAAGTACAAGCAGCTGCAGACAGAAAGTGTACATGTTTCAGTGTTCATTTATACATTGAAGAAAAACAGGATATCAGCTTCTAGTACCGGGGAGCAAAGATTTCCTGAGCAACTCATCTACCTAGTGGCAAAACTGTCCACATTCCCCGCGCTCCTGCCTTCAAGAAGCAGAAGGAAAAACTTTGTTGGGCTCGTTCGTAGGTTCTTGATGTGTTCATAGGATTTCATTTCTATCGTTGAGAAAGAGGAAATTTACCAAGAGAAAATCGAACTTGAAGCTTACTTGATATTATTTAAAGACACACTAACCCCCACCATCTTTGAAACTGAAATTCCTGTAAATATGAAGCATCCCCAAAGACCCACCTTCAAGTACCAGTTTGCATTCAGGGAGCGCTCTTGCTCTTCAGAAATCCCAAGGAAAACGGGAGCACTCCATTCAGCCACGAGACTCTGGAAGAGCCCATGCTTACACCTTTCCAGCATCTGGGGCCTCTTGATTCATCCTCCACCCCCACGCCTCACCCCCACCCAGTCCTTCTAACCCCTCCATCTGCTCTGGTGGCATGGGCCCTTGATTTCCTAGATTACTGTCTGGGAAAAGGCCATAGCAAGAGCTGCTCCAGCACTAGAGATTGCGCTCAGGCTCTTACACACACTTCACCGGTGCTCCTGAGTGAGCCTGCCGCCCTTGAAGTGCAAAATGACTGCAGGTGTGGATCAAACAGTGCATGGGTTGGTCTGCCAGTGCCTCTCCAGTCAACAGCTTTCAGCGCGTCCGTTTGTAGAGGTACTGGGCCCTCGCAGGTAGATGTGCAGCCTATAAAATAGCTCACTGTTTATAGTTTCCATGACGTAGACCCCAGGGCGGGTTCCTGCCAGGTACAGGAGTCACCGACTTCGACCACATCTGGCCCTGGAAGTTGATAGTCCAGACAATTGGACCTTTCAACCAAATGCTATTTTGCAAATTCAGAAATAATGAAATTCCCACCAATTTCCAGGCATAGCAAACCAATTTCTCCCTTGATGGGTCCAATTACATGGTTGGTATAAAGTTTTCAGACCCATCTTAGTGTTTTCGGAGCCTAGCCGCCCTCTGCGGGCTTTGAATACACAGCACATGCAAGGCATCTGAGTACTTGTAGGCCTGGACTGTTGGCGTGAAATAAAGTAGGCAGATTTCTCTCGTGCCGAATCATTAAGCAGTGTTTTCTCTTTAGCCGTACCCCTTCCCCCCTTCTTCTCTGCTATTCTCTGTCTCCTCCTCCTCACATGTATTTGAGACCCTACTAAGTGCCAGACTCCACGTTATGCTGGGAAAACAGTAATCAGCAAAAACAAAGCCAGATCGGGCTCTTGTGGTCACATCGAGAAGGCAGGTGTTGGCCAAACAAGCACACATCACAAACTCTCATTAGTGGAATGAAGAAACCGTGCCCACTGCTGACAGGTTAGAGTTTTCTCCCTGCTGCCTCTGCCAGGAAGAAGACCATGGTCTTTGCTCTTGGCTAGTGTCTGAGTGCACAGCGCCCCCACCCGGGGCTTTTTGCAGACAGTCTTTCTGGAGGTCTTGTTTCGGGTACACGAGCCCAGTGTGGTGAGAGAGGTGGTCTGAAGACCAGAGAGCGTGGAGATTTTTAGGTCTTTCATGGAAATTATTATGCCTTTGACTGAGGAAATCGGTTCCTCAAGGAAGGGCACATGCAGACAGGCTGGTGTCGCACAGACCTTATTTTATCTGAATTTACCAGATAACCATAGAGCCTAGAATGATGGCGGTATGTGAGCCCCTGTTAACAGGTCCGGTGGGCTTCACATCCTGCTGGGGCACCCCAGGTGGTCTGGGCGTCTCTGAGAACTACCTTTGGTTCCTGTCCTGCCTTGCATCGTATTTTTGAAGCAGCCACATTCATTTTTAAAATGCATCACACTGTCCAGCATTGGGAGTGGTGTTTTTCTGAAAATGGATCTCTGCAGCAAGGCCGTGGCATTATACCTGGATCCTTTCTGAATATGACATCCTGTCAGCCCCAATACTGTGCAGAACATTCTTGCTTTGCAGCCTTGCTCAACTATTTTTTTTTTTTTTGCAATAGCGATGGTAACCATTAGAATAATATAAACCACTTACTAATCAGTTTAGTAACCAAGGACATCTGCTTTACACAATACAGAGCCAAATTAAGGCGGCTTTTATGACGTTCAGAAATTGCCTGTTAGACAAAGTCAAAAAACCTAATGATAAAATCAATTGACTCTCTGTGCCTGTTTCCAACCAGCTGTACCCTTCAGACCGTGACTGCAGAAAGTCACCGATCTGTGCTCATTGGAAACGTCTTCAGAAAGGAATCCTGTCATAGATAATATTCCAGAACCTTCCTAACTTGATACTCAAAGGAGCGCAGCCCCCTTTCTCCCTTCTCTTACATTTGCTCATTTAAAACCAGGAGGAATGGGCCTCTTCAAGAAGTCATGGGGAAAAAATGGTCCCCTGCAGATCTATTCAAGCTGTACTGACACACTCCAAGTACTAATGGTGGCCAAGCTCATGCCTAACAAAACGGGATTTTTGTCCTCCAGAAACATACAGTGTTGGACACAAATACAGGAAGCTGTTGCAGAGCCTGAAATTGCTGTCATGAAATAAATAGCTGATATACGGTTGCTGGGAGCAACTGACCCCCACATAGGCGGAGGGAGGGAGGCTTCCTGGAGGAGGAGGGAAGGCATCTGTCCTAAGGCTTTCTCCTACGGTTGCAATGTTGGGCGCCAAAATGTACAACTTCGGGTGTCAGTACGTGGCCAAGTAAAAGAAGAAAAACAAGGGCAGATAAACTTGGCCTTCGGAGTTCCCCACATTCCCCAGGTCCCTCTGCTCAGTTGCCAATTTGTGGAATGAAAGCCACAGAAGTAAAGGGAGGAGACATCTTCCACAACCAGGAAGATCCATGGTCTCCAGTGCGCCCTGTCTTTGTGGCATTCTGAAAGGCCACCCTCAGATATGTAAAAAGGCATTTCGGAAGCCACAGCCCACTGTGCACATTGCCAAAGCTTGTGTACCATGCTTTCTCTCTCCAGGCATTTTCTTTCTTCTTCTTTTTTTTAATGTTTGTTTATTTTTTGAGAGACGCAGAGAGAGAGGGAGACACAGAATCTGAAGTAGGCTCCAGGCTCCAAACTGTCAGCACAGAGCCCTATGCGGGGCTCGAACCCAAGAGCCGCGAGATCGTGAGCTGAGCCGAAGTCGGATGCTTAACTGACTGAGCCACCCAGGTGCCCCTCTTCAGATATTTTCTGATGAGTCCTTTGTGGTTGCCGTTTCTGACACTGTTCCACTTTAAGTAAAAGCAAAAAATCAGAAAAGGAATCGAGAATCGTGGGTGCAAGAACACTCAGCCATGACTCTAGGCACTGCCTGGGAGTGTATGGGGAGCCCAGGTCTGAGGCAGAGGGGGCCAGGGAGAAGCATTTGGTGATGGTACTCTGTCGTGTTAGTAAGGCTTCTGCTGCTGGGAAGGAATGGGATTGGGGCAGTTCCTTAATATCGAGGAATACTTGCTCTTTGTGGAGAAGGACTGGCAGGAAGGACTGTAGCCAGCCTTCTCCAGTCCGGAGGACGCTGATAGGTCACAGTTCAGAAGAAATTCTGCCAGACCTTAACCTCTGGTGGAGAGCCTCTAACAAAGCCATGAGAATGAAAACAATTACAAAGCCAATATACGTGGGAACTAATAAAGGCAGGAACATGAGGATGTGTGCCTTCTCTCCATGTCTCTTTGTCTTTCCTTCCTCCGTTTTCCCTCCCTCCCCCACCTTGTCTCTGTCTCTCAATGCTAAAAGATGAGATTTAGATCTCTATACATACCTATACGCACTTAATGTGGCCGTGGTTATTATTCTCTTATTATTCTTGGTGACTTCCCTGTGAAATGAGATTGGCTCCAACTGTTTTTGTGCCTGTTCGAGAAAAGGATAATATCACTTAGCTTCTTTATACCTAATAAAGATGGAAATGGGTTGGGATAAATGTTGCTCAGTTGAAAATAAATCGCAATACAAATATGCATGTAATTCATTTGGTGTCTTCATATCTAAAACAGAAACTGATGCAGCATTTTAAAATGTGATGCTGAGTGACTCAAAAATCTTCTGAAATTTAGTGACCATTTATTGTGGGCAAATAGGAAAGTTAGTGAATCGTTACCGCTCATTCATTTATTGGTTGGACCCCTATTTGTTGATGCCTGCTTTGTGCCTACCATTGCGAGAAGTTCTGGGTATACAGTGGTTCATACAGTATTTCTGGTTCCTCTCATGGAGCTTACAGTCTCTCATTACATATGACATTTCAAAAGATGTTCAATGGATTCAAAAGCCCTTTGACAATGCATTCAGAAATTCCCCTAATAATTACTTTCTGTAGCCTGTGGGCAACATAATATTTCCCTCTGATTTACATGTGCTCATTTGGAAGAAAAGCACAAGGTGGTTTCTTGTAGATCTGGGTGGAGAAGGAAACCTGCTGACTGAAATTCTCTCCCCAGCAGATGGGTAGACAACAAGCAGGCTGAGGGCAGAGTTTCCCCGGGACCACAGAACATTGTTTTGCAGATAGCTTCTATCTAAGTGACTCACTGGAATCATTTAGTGGGAGTCACTACTGGTCCTGAGTGACTCGCTGGGAGTCACTTAGATGGACCGTTAAGGTCTCTGTGCAAATTGACCTGATCAGTGGTGGAAATGGCCGGACCTTGCCCAGACCCTTGTCCCCTTGTTGGGGACGTTGGGGCCCAGGCGACTGCAGATCATTAAANAACATTGTTTTGCAGATAGCTTCTATCTAAGTGACTCACTGGAATCATTTAGTGGGAGTCACTACTGGTCCTGAGTGACTCGCTGGGAGTCACTTAGATGGACCGTTAAGGTCTCTGTGCAAATTGACCTGATCAGTGGTAGAAATGGCCGGACCTTGCCCAGATGCAGTGTTGGGGACGTTGGGGCCCAGGCGACTGCAGATCATTAAGCAGCGTGCTACTGCTCACCAGGCAGTACCTACACTTGGCTTGGGAAGGATAGTCCTTTCTCTTGCCGGCTGTACCATTAACTGACTTGGACATCCATCGGCACTTATGGGGCCAGGAACTGGGATTATTCAGACACTTGTGTTCNAAAAAAAAAAAAAAAAAAAAACTGTTTTTCATGTGACGCTGACAGCTAGAACTATCTACCCTCCTCTGAGTAACCAGAAAGCGCAGTCTAGAAAACCACAACCAGGTATCAAGAATTCACCGACGATGGCCAGTGTCTTAGAGGACAGTAATACCTCTACCTGAATTTCCAGTTGTGTGTCCTGTATTAATTTCCATCACCTTTTTTATTATTGTGGTCTGTATGATAATGTAGGATAACAACATTGATTATTATTCCTGTGTAATAACTGAGGGGTCTTGAACCCTTACAGAATCCCATGCCCTCCCCTGACACCTATAAAGTGCTCACTCACACGTGACTGCTCTTAGGTTTTAAGATCCAAACAAGGGACTACTGTACTTACGAGAATCTCAAAAGAGCCCCTGCACATTAGATTCCAGTA
This sequence comes from Crocuta crocuta, assembly GCF_008692635.1. Classification (NCBI taxonomy): domain Eukaryota; kingdom Metazoa; phylum Chordata; class Mammalia; order Carnivora; family Hyaenidae; genus Crocuta; species Crocuta crocuta. The sequence goes on along the minus strand of NW_027529424.1, from coordinate 4,482,223 downwards.
TTAAGCAATGTAGAAGTAAGAGAGGAATCTGACATATCTCAGAACTCCAAGATGGCATTATAGGTACAAGTAGATACACATACCCACGTGTGTTTTTGTAGTATCACAGAATACAGGTATCAGCTTTTCAGCTGTTTTCTGGAAAAGGCAAACATCAAAACACCGACAATGTGGATAAAACACTGCCCTTCCCTTGGTTAACTCTGGTTACAGCTAATATTTACGTTCACAGAGCTGTGTCTCAATCAGTGTGGAGACACGAAATGCAGCATGTCAGTAAGAGAACAGAAGGAAGCTGTCCTATCTGTGGCCAGTTTTATGATGTGCACGTTATTAGTGGTTACTATTGTATGTTTCCTACAGCCATGTAATAATCTGAGTGTTTGACTTCACAGTTTATCACAGACCCCAGGGAACATTCTCGCTCTGCGGTCATCTGTGCTTATTCATACTTTCAGCCATTCACTCAACAAACACGTACTGTACACTGTACACCAACATTGTCACAGCTCAGTTTCCCTAATACGAAGCCACAAGAGGATACAGATTGTCTCAGGAGATCACTGAGGAGGTAGGAGCCATATCTGCTGTTTCTATACTCACAGATTGCCCACTCTTCCCTCCTGACTTGCCACGGTAGACTTTTGTTTGATGCCCTGTAACATTTTCTTCTTTTAGGGCATTTATCCCTACTTGGTATTAGAAGTACTGAGATCTGAAATGTATATACATATATATATTTTGTGTATATATGTATATGTAATATATATTTGTATTAATGGCCCTGAGTCCTAAAGTGTAAATGTTTTTCATATTTCTAACAAGATTACATACTTTTGAGACTACAGTGTATTTTTTTTTATTCCTCAAAGCACAACCAGGTTATTCTTTAACATCTGTAGTATATATGCATTATATGTGTGCATTTGCATATGTGCATTTGTATAGCCTGTGTACTTTTATATGTGCTTGTATGTATATATTGGTATTTGTAAATAAATGTTGAGTGAGTAAGTACTAATGAAACCTAGGCCATTATTAGTGCACTAAATGTCAGAGTTCCTTTCTCTTTTCTGCTCTTCCTTTTCACTGCTGGTTTATTCACAGCCAGATGTTGGCACTGGGAGAGAGGGGATCCATCCAACATTAGAAATAGGAGCTACCCCTAAGACTGCAGTTAGTGCATCGACTTACTAACAGAGAGATACTCACTGAACGTTCCAAGACAGGCCCAACCGTTGTTACATGTAAGCTACGGTTTTTAAGGAAAAAAGTGTAAAACAAAGTAACTTGCATCATATCGCAATTCCACTGACAACAGTTCACAGTAAAACAGCTTGATGGTGTGAATATTTGACTTTTTCAAAAACTGGGCAGGATAGTAAGTGAGCAACTGAGCTGGGGTCATGATGCCTTAGTAGAGGCTAATGTCCTGGATTGTGATGCCTCCCACTTTGCTTTGCTTTTTCAACATTACTTTGGCTCCTCAGGGTCTTTTGTGGTTTCATACAAATTTTAGAATTGTTTGTTCTAGCTTTGAGAAGAATGCCGGTGCAATTTTGATTGGGATTCCATTGAACGTGTAGAAGCCTAAGGACAAGAAGACAGTTTCAAAGATCACGGACTATGTACGTCCTAAAGGAAGCCAGCCCTCCTAGGCTCAGTTTCGTGGAGCGTACACTGTGCCAAGACGCATGAGAACCCCTTGGCTTCATTATGGGCATCATATACTTGGTCACTAAGCAAAAAATGCCATGCCATCTTTGTAGGACTTGGGTTGTTAACTTTTAAGCTCTGAGATTGATCCTCCTAGTTGAGAAGAGGCTCCAGTTAGCTGCTGGTAGTTATCTGAAAGCTGACTTGGATACCAGTCTTTGTAACTGTAAAGTCCAGGATAACAAATAAGCACCCTGATTTTTGTGGATAATGAATCTTCTACTGTTCTTCAGGCTCCGGCTACGTCCCCAGCATTGTCTGTGTGCTTTGTTCATAAGGATCCGTGAACTAGGAAGAGAGGTTCCCAGCTATGTCATGCTTGCTGCCTCATAATGAGTGACTGGGAAGAGCAAAAAGGTCCCCATATGATCTGCTTTCCCGCTAGTTGTAGCTTAGCAGCAAGTTGGTCTTGGTGAGTTCTTCAAGGGAAGAAAAGATTGCATGGTGAAAGAGATTGTGTAAAGAGTGGGCCCAAGAATCTAGTTTTGCAGCTGGTTAGACATAAGAACCAGCAACTGATTTTCTATTGCCAGTTCACAGAAGAATACATAACAGATTTTGAGTAATAATTTGGATAGATATTGAGGTTTTAATCTTGCAATAATGATAAAACTCTATTTTTTTTTTAAACAGTGGAAGATGTGATTATTATTCATTGCTTTTAACAGAAGGTATACGGGACGCCTGGGTGGCTTAGTCGGTTAAGCGTCCGACTTTCGCTTAGGTCATGATCTCGTGGTTCGTGGGTTCGAGCCCCGCGTCGGGCTCTGTGCTGACTGCCAGCTCAGAGCCTGGAGCCTGTTTCAGTCTGTGACTCCCTCTCTCTCTGACCCTCCCCTGCTCACGCTGTCTCTCTCTCTCTCTCTCTCCTAGAAATAAATTTAAAAAAAATTTTAAAAAAATTTAAATAACAGAAGGTATAGTTTATGTGTGTAAATATGGGCCCAGTTGATTTACCTCAGGTTTTCCTGCTTTATCCATGTCTCCCACATCACTCCCTCCTGCTTTGCTTTTAACAATTTCACTGCCATTCACATGTCCACCAGCGTGTAGTCTGTTACAAGGAAGAGAAAAATCATCCTTGTAAAAGATTTGTTTTTTGCCAAAGATCTCCTATCTAAAGCAAGTTTCTAGGCCAATTTTAATTATTGTCATCTTATTTGTCCAATAGCACCAGGTTTTACAAGCAGGTTATACTTTTACATGGGCAAGAGCCTGGTGTACATGAGGGTAGAATATCAAGGGGAGGAAATACAGACATACTTTTATCACAGCAAAGCTTGAGAGCATAGCCAAGGAATGAAAATAAACCAACTTTGTAATTCAGCAAATGTGGGCAATAGAGGTAATGTCGTAGAAACCCACATGATCCTGAGTACTCAAGGGACTGTGTGTTAAACAGTGACAGAGCCCAATGAAATTGTCTTTGTGTTATAAATTTTCAATTGCAGAAAGTTACAGCTCATTCAAGACCTAATATCCATAATACAGTCTGACGGCAGCAAAATCACTCCAGCGGCAAAAGACTTAAATGAAAAGCAATGCTAACTGCCTGCCTAGGAGAAAAATGGACACAGTGTTAACTAATCCCATGTCCAAAGGGTTTCCTAGAACACGGAAGAACAGGGCCACCAAGTGGACCCGGGGGCCTCTGTTAATCATGCATCCAAAGGACTGGTCATTTGTACAGTGAAATTTGCTCTTTTCAGGCACCAGCTAAAATCTCTCAGTCTCAAAACAGGCCAGATAAGGATTCTGGTAGCAGTAGATATACAAGCCACAGTATTATTACAAGCGATGGCAGAAATGTTGGCCCACATGTGTGTTGAAGGTGCCATTAATTAGCGCTGTTACATTTGAAGATCTAACACTATAAGGAGCCTTGATGAACCCCGCAGGGCTCCATGTATGCTCTACCCTAGAATTCCCACGAGCTTGCTGTCATTAGGGAGGAAACCCAAAAGTCTAGGAAGGAAGGCAGATACATCTTATTTCTCCTAAGGAGATCCTTGAGTGCATAAGGAACCATTACAAAAGAGAACAGCCAGTAAAATAGCAGTGTTTTAGAACGCCGAGTCGACAGGTGTCAAGAACCTAGATTTCTTACCTTTGATCATCAGAATTCGTTCAACAGTTAGAATCTGGAAAGCTAGAGCCATTAAATGTACCCCATTCAGATACGGATACCCTGATTCAAATACTCATTCTCCGCCAATGAAGTGCTGGTTCCTTTATTCAAATGTTGACCTTTATCTCCACCAAAATACTGGTTCTTTGATTCAACAGGATCTGCTTCGATACCCGGAACAGCAATAAGAGTACAAGGTTCTTCATATTTTACAGTGTAGAGGCCTGTGTAATGATGCAGTTTATGGTGGTCACAATAATGATGATCACAATAATGTTTCTATGTCTTAGAAACAAAAGGGAAGTAATATCCATGAGGTTACTCTTGGACACATTTGTATCCCCTTATTTAATCCAGTAAGTATCCAAATTGGTTGTGATCTTCCTTGGAGCAGGCTCCGCTTTGTAGAGGAAATTTGAATCCAAAAATGGCCAGGTAACTTCTTTGCTCCACCCTGGGGCATCTGTACTTTTTTCCTGACCTTATAGCCTTCCCTGACCCAGCCTCTTGTTTGGGAAAGACATAGTTGCCTCACTGACAAGAAGTCATCATTCCTTAGGACTGAACCTGCAAAGAACTTTGAAATCTTTGGAGATGCCCCTGCCACAGGTTAGCAAGTGCTAGGCAGAGACTGGAAAATGAAATATTTGTACAGCAAAACTTCTCATGGCTTCACAGTTGCCTTTTCTCTGACATATATAGGTTCTCATGTATGGTGTTTTGGTTAGATATTTTCTGTAGGGTGTAGAGTTATGGGCATAATGATACTTGTATATGTCTTCCTAAGGATGTCATTATACTCCTTGAAAGCAGTGAATACTACTCTCCTCCCCATCTCCTGCCTGAATGAAGGAATGTTACAATAAAGCCAAATATTTGAGCTTCAGAAAACAGTGGATTCTACCGCAAGGAGAACTGGCTTCTCCCACTTCTCTGTGAGCCAACAGTTGCTATTCCTAGAGCAGTGTTTAGACCCCATGGTTCTGCTGCTTCACAGTGAAAAGGTACGATGGACTTTATCTTGGGTGCTCTGAAAACACCAGTGGTGACAGAGGCAGTAGTCAAGTGTCGCTTGAGAAGATGTGCCGCTTGGAAATTTGAGATAGCCATAAGGAAGGCTTTCCATAGAATGAGTTCTTAACCTGATCGAAGGTGTGGGACTTGGTTTCTGTGGGCATCCTTGTTAGGGTCTCCTGAGGCATCATGGGCTTTTCCTTTCTGCACTCCATTTTCTCATACTTACTTGTTTGTGAGCCGGTCCTCCCTACTAGGCTTGTTCTCTGAAGGCAGGGGCTGTGTGTCACCTCATCACCACCATCCCGGCACCTTGATGATCATGCCTCCTGTATCACAGACCTTTGCAATGAAAGTTTATTTGTTAGCATTAGAGCTTCCTTCCATTGGTGGTGGGATCTGAAAAGTATGGCAAGAGGAGAGAACTGGGAATACTTGGGTAATTTGCCTTTCCTACAACCTCCACCACGTGCGGAGAGCCTCTCTCGGTTGGAGGAGGTGGGCAGAACTGGAAAACCTAAGCGGCGCGTGTCTGCAAATTTGAATTGAAACACTTTCCTTTTAAAAACTGCACGTGAATGCAATCTGGCTTGAGTGGGTAAAACCCAGAACACATGAGGTTCTCATATGACCCTCAAATACAATTTCTGCAGCTTCCCAGAGTCTGTAAAAAGTAGGTGTTCATACTGACTGATGCTTTGAATTAAGTGATCCCAAGAGCTAGATGGGTCAAGACTCCTAAGAAGTCACTTGACCTGCATCACCCAGTTCTGCTACAATGTACTGTGACATTTTATGCCCTGTGTTAGCTTAAAATACTGGCTAATCCCGGCCCCCCCCTCCAGTGGTGCCATCCATGTCTCTGTGGCTGTTTTAAAATAATTTATATGCATTTTCTATATTAACCTACACACCTCTTTTTAGCAATGTCTCCCTTCCCTGACTTGGCTTTCTTGTTTTGTTTTTGTTTTTGTTTTGGTGCATGACATGAAATAGCAGAGGTCAGGAGCCCAGACCAGTTACATGGCTTGTACATTGTGTTTCTTTGGTTTTTCAAAAAAAAAAAAAAATGAACTTTTCCCTTTGAAAAACACATTTCTTCCAACTTGTCCCCGCTGTAGTTCATGATTTAGCAAGCAGATTTTCTGAAAAGCAAAATAATTGTATCATTGCCCATGACTTAAGCTAGAAGGAGGACCCTTGTCTTTCTAAAAAATATTCTAAATTTCCACCTGTTTCTCTTCTTTCTCAAGAGATAACGGAACAAGATAGCAGAGCATGGGATGCTCTCAGCTGCTGTGCACTTAAAACGTTGCTCGTTGGTCTTCCCTTTATGACATTGGCCAGGACTTCCCCCCCACATTTTGGTCAAATAGCCTAGGCTGCTCCGACCAAAGACCTTTCACGGAGTCCTGGTAGCACATGGTTAAGGTCAGTGCTGGTCTGAGTTCTGTAAATACCAGCATCCCTGGGGCATTGAGGCAGATTCTAAGATCTCTCCCTAGACCCTCAGAATCAGATTCTTAGGGGTGAAGCCTGTGATCTTGGACTTCTAAGCTTCTAGGTGATTTGGGGCCCTTTGAGAACAGTGGCATCCATTGAGTAAATATTTATTATGGTCTCGCGTGTACCAGGCACTTCACTAGACACTGGCAATAGAGAAATGCCCAGAAGCAGATGTGGAGCCTGAATGTATAGCTCTACACTTGTTTAGAAATGTGACTCAGCTTTGGATGGTAAGGTTCAGGGAGATGCCTGAAAACCTGGAGCTGACATTTTCAACCAATCATCCAGTTAACCAGTGTTTATTCTGTTCCTCAGAGAAAGGCACTGTGCCAAACACTTGAGCTAATAGGGAGTATAACATGGTTCCTAGGCTCCAGGAATTTTACAGTCTGCTTAGGAAAACCGCATGTATGAACGTTAATAGTAATCAAATAATTCAGTACTGTGACAAAGAAACCACGGCCAAGTACATGGTTAATTGCTGAGTGGTACTAATAGTAACCATCAAAATTTGTGGTGTTACTCTTCTCTTTTTATCTGGATTTTTCCCCATACTGAGTCCATCCTACTTAATGAATTTTTTTACAGCTAATGGATAATATTAAGTAGCATTTAAAATATTTCATATTACACTATATTTTATTCGGAATTTTTGAAACAGAGGCCAAGTTGCTTCAGACAGCACATCATTCCGCTGCCTTCATGTCATCCAGCCGTAGCCTAAGGGCTAATCACCTAATTATGTAAGGGGATATTCAGATAAAATCAGCATTTTGGTTCTCTGAATGCTACCTCGTTTGAACACGTGTGTGTGTTACACCCACGTACATACACACATATTATACACACAAGAAAAACGCAAGGGGAATGAAGGCACATTTGGAAAATGTGTGATTCCAGAATATGTTAATTCAAATAAAAGTTATGATACAGGAACTTTTTTTGACCCTTGGAGATACTAGAGATTGCTATAGGTTTGCGCTGCCAAGGGTACCAGAATATCCTCTCTTGGGAATTTTAAAGAAGTCAGTAGATTAGAGTGAGTTAGAAATGTCCTATGTGATATGCCTCAGTAGGTCTCCTGAGATTGCCTTTCTGTGATTTAAGAACTCTGAATGTAAGGTGTCTTCTTCAGGAGTTGGAGGCTTATAAATCCCAAAGGGTAGAGGCCACATCAGTACGGAGCTGTGTGTAAGTACGATGCGATGCTGCACATTGTTTTTAGGGTCAAATGGTTCTGTGTTCGTGTCGTGTCTCTCTCACTTCACACTGTGGCCATTAGACTTAATTCTTAGGTTCAGATTTCTCAGGTATAAGATGGTCTCAATAATAGTACCTGCCTAATAACAATGTCGAATACATTAAATATGTTAATAGATGTTAAACATTCACCCCAAGGCCTGGCACAAAACAAGCTCTCAGTTAATATTAACTCTGACTATCCTTGCCGTGATTTATTGGTAGTTAGAAGAACCCAGCATGTATGTATTTATTTACCTTTCCCCCAAAGAAGTAAGGCAAATTAAGTCCTACAAAATAACATAATGACCTTTTTCAACAACTATATCTGTGCATATAGCTCACAGGCAGGTGAGCTTTTTGTAATAGAATTATCCGTATTCGTTCATGTATCCATAACCCCGGGAATATTCAAATGTGTTTCATTGTAATATATAATGGAAGGATGATAGAAATTTACAGATGCATTATTTACTGGCAGATCCACCAACCAGTATATGCTCCGTTTCAGCTGGAAACCATAATCTGAACAAAGGTAGCTCACTGTGAGGCTTTGCCGAAGCAAATTATGGCAGTCCCCATAAAAGAAGCATAGAAATATTGACAGTAGGAATTAGGAAATTTTCACTTCCCACTGGCTGTTGCTGCTTGGAGCTGTGTACTTTTTAAATATGGGAATGTTCCTAAAAAATGAACTGAGATACAAAATAGGGTTACCTTTGCCCTGAGGCTAAAGCCTGAGGCCCAGAGGGGACCGGGCCATGCTGGATGACACCTGGTGCTCCACCCAACAGCTCACCACCACCCAGGTCCAGCTTTCAGCTGACACACGGGGAACTCTGAGCCTCCTGTGCCTTTCAAGGCAACACGGCTCTTACATACTTGTCCTGGGTCTTTTCCTTTAGAAACTTTATTCCCTCTGCAGACACAAGTTCCGAGAGCGTAGAATGTGCAGGATGGTGCAGAGTGCAATGGTGGTTACCAAAATGAAGCTAACTCTCAAAAGAATTTATAATCTAACAGAAGAGATTAGCCTGAATAGATGCCGCTGGATTTCTATGGTAGAAGGATGTGGGCAGGTACAATGAACTGCTTTGGTTGAGTGTATATCATACCTTGTTCTCCTTTAGGAAGCTAGGATGCTAAAATGAATGGCGGTAGTTCACAAGGAAACTATCTCTTGAGCATGTTAAACAGACCCATATTCTCTCCCTCCTAAACAGTGTGTGATTTAAGAGGATGGAACCTTGGTGGTTGGAAAAGAGGGAAAGTCCATGCTTATCATGTAACTTGAGCCTTGAATGTATTGAAGGAATTAAGTGCAGCGGTATATAACGGAACTGATGGGAGTTAATAGGTAATTACTGTTTTTTACAGTATGGTTGGAGTGATTATATTCTATTTATCCTATTTTCCTTTGGAAATACAGTATAATGTAATTATAATTAATAACTCTAAAGATAGGCTCAATTACTTAAGTCATGAAAATGAATTACCATCATCACGTTGAGAATTTCACAACTACCCCGTCTAGAGAGTATCCACAGAAACAGCAGTGCTCCTGAGAAGATTTCTTATAAAGAAACCGAAATGAATAAATGCTGCGTTTGTGTTGAAATTAGTACAATTTTAAACAATGGGGGGAAAATTACTGGAATTTTGTAGCTTCCCAGTATCTTTAAATCCTTTTATTATGTTTTATGAATCTTCATACTTTAGTTGTAACTGTAAATTTTTAAATTATAAAAATTACATTTCAGGAACGCTTATCTTTGCAAAAAATATAGTTTAAAATAGTTTTAGAAGAATGAAACAAATCCTGTTAAAATTCAGGATGGTTTTTGAACTGCTGATGTACTTTTTGAGGAATATTCTTAAAAAACTAAAAAACCTGACATGAATATTAACAGCATTATGTGCTAAAAGGGACCATTATTACTGTTTCCCTATAAATATTTCAGTTACTTTTTGAGATGAAACTCATATGCAGATTATGTAATTTTTATGAAAAAGTGAGACCTACAGGGAAGAAGTTACTATCAACAATATTTGTGCTGTTTCAGTGCAATTCATATATATGTTTCTCTGTTATTATTCGGGCACCTCCTTTGGGGTACCATGACTGTCAGAAAACTAAGAGGAATCCTCTGGAATCTTCTAGATTATGGAACCTATCAAATCTTTACCTCTTTCCTCTTCTCTCTACTTGCCTTATCCTATAAATCCTAGATCTACAAATCCCTCATCTGTACCCCTGCCCCTTCCCATTCCCAGCACCCTAAATTAGGCTTCAGCATTCACTTAGGTCTTATCAGCAAATACTGCCTCAAGGCATAGACACCAGCCTCACTAAATCTCCACACTGCCTTCATTATTTGGTCCTCTGCCCTCTGTCACCACTGCTACACCTCTGGATTAAGCCACCTTCAATTTCTCATCTGCATTATTTTCTAGGATTTTAAGCCAGAGAGAGTCTTGAGATTTTACTTCAAGTAAATGTAAAAATGGACTCTTCTAGTATTTAGGGGATGGTGAACTCAACATTCTGTCTTGGATGACAGCCTCACTGCTAAAACAGCTAGTCAGAAATGCTGAACAGTAACTTGCCTTAAAAGAAATCTGGTTGGTAGGTTTTTACACTTGCCAATTTATAGGTACCCAAAAGAACAGGGATTATATTTTAGACTTCCTCCCTTGATGTTCAGGTGGCCTGTTTTGTCTCTCTAGCGTGCTTTTCTGTGAAATACTGTGGACTTAGAATCATCTTCCATTCTTCCCTGGTCTGCCTTTTAGCCTCAGGCAACCCTCTTCTTCATTGCATCTGCTTTGACAAGGCTCCTTTCATTTTATAAGAACATATTTTTAATCGTAAAAAAAAATGTGTTGAAAAAAATTACAGAATACTGAATTCTGTTTATCACATAGATTTAGTGCTTTGAGATGTAATGTCTTCACATTTGTTAAATTGCAATTTTCTGAAATAATGTCCCTCACTTACTTGCATTAAAAATAGAGTTGTGAGGCACCTGAGTGGCTCAATCGGTTAAGCGTTGGACTTCGACTCAGGTCATGATCTCTCAGTTCGTGGGTTTGAGCCCCATATTGGCTCTACACTGACAGCTCGGAGCCTGGAGCTTGCTTTGGATTCTGTGTCTCCCTCCCTCTCTCTCTGTCCCACCGCCTCTCATACTCTGTCTCTGTGTCTCAAAAATAAATAAATACTAAAAAAATTTTAAATAGAGTTGCTAACTTAATATGAAAAAATTCATCCATAGAGTCATTCATTCACTATACATTTAAGCTCTCGCCCTATGCCACTCACTGTGCTGGGCTCTCGGAATGAATATTTGAAGACATGCCCCCTTGGTTAGGCAGCCTAAGTCCTAGATCTGGTGCTGTGGTACTAAGCATAGTGTTCCCTAACCTTTTCTGGAGTCAGGAACTGGAGTGAGAAGAGTTTCCTAAAGAGTGCTTCAAGATCAAACAGGATTTGGCCAGATGAATGGAGCTGAGGCAGCCTCACACTGTAGGGCAGAGGAAGAGTGAGTGCCACCCACCGGAAACCAGTTGATCTGGAGCGTACTTTGAGGAGTGTGCAAAGCAGTGATAGCGAGGCTATGGAATTAGCCACAAATCAGCTCCTAAAAGGTTTTGATCATTCTGAAGAGTTTGAAAATTATCCAAAAGAGCTGGGACAAGAGACAGGTTTATACTGTCAAAAGATTGCCTGTGAGAGTCAAGTGGAGAATGAGTTAGTATGGTGTAGACCAGGCGAGCCTCCAGTGCCGGGGGTAAAAAGCAACAGACCTTTTGCTGTTGACTTTGAAGTGCGAAAGAATGCATCATTGCGTATTTATTCACTTCCTGATGCATTTATTTAGACCCTGATGTGCCTTGATAGATGAAGTTGAGAATCCCAAGGACTGTTAGACCTGGTTCCTGCCCTTGAAACACTGACAGTCTAGATGGGAAGAAAGTGAAAACACAGGATAGGATATATACAGTTTGTCCTTGAACAGGATGCGGGTTTGTGGCACCGGCCCCCGTGCAGTCAGAAAGGCATATACAACTTCCGACTTCCCCAGAAACTTAACTACTAATAGCCTGCTGTTGACAGGAAGCCTTGTCAATAACACAGTCAATTAACACATACTTTATATGCTCTGTGTATTATTTTCTATAGTCTTATACAATAAAGGAAGCTGGAGAAAAAAAATGTTACTAAGAAAAATCATGAGGAAGAGAAAATACATTGACGGTACTGTATTGTATTTATGGGGGGGGGGGGGGGGTTGGGGAATCTGTGTATAAGTGGACCATGCAGTTCAAGCCCATGTTGTACAGAGATTAGCTCCATAATATTGTCATTGTTGGAAAAGTTCTTACCTGTATCCCTTTTGATCCTTAAAGCAACTATGATGTATCACATTTTGACAGGCGACATTTTATTAATGAAAGAGCAAACCCCAGATGTATCCATGTTCTGTGGCCCTGTTTGTAAGCAGAGTTTTAACTCCAGCCAAGGTCTTTGTCATAGCATGAGCTCTTGCCGCTCTACCACACGGCCCCATTTGTTAAGTAATACAATGATTAGGTAACTGTTATAAGATGAAATTATACGAGATTATGTAAAATGTGATTACCCATCAGATGGCTTATATAGACAAGAACTGTATGGTTAGTTTGAAGAAGAATTAATCACTCTCTATATCTTGAATGGTAATTTGCTTCTTGATGGAGTAGGCAGCTAATTCTAAAGTACAGAAATGAATGAAGAAATGTGCAGAGGCACACAACAGGATATAAAAGCTTGTGCCTGAGGGTGTTTCTAGGGGAAATTGGGAAAGAACTGGAATTATCACTTGGATCCAAGGGTGACTCTTTTGAATGTCAAGATTAAAAGTGCGTAGGCTATCCTGGGGTTCCTGGGTGGCTCAGTCGGTTAGTCATCCACCTTTGGCTGCAGTCATGAGCTCGCACTTCGTGGGTTCGAGCTCCACATCGGACTCTGTGCTGACAACTCGGAGCTTGGAGCCTGCTTCAGATTCTGTGTCTCCCCATCTCTCTGCCCCTCCCTCACTCGTGCCCTGTCTCTCTCTCAAAACTAAAAATAAACATTAAAAAAAATTTATATAGGCTGTCTTGAAGAGAAGGTGATGACAGAGACTTAGAAATACATGCTCAGAAAAAAAGAACTCGACAATCATGCATAGAATGAACTGGCAAGAGAGATTTAAGGTCAGGTCAGTTAGGAAGAAGTTATAGGAAAGCCAAGGTGTGCCCTCCCCCGCCCAGAGAGTTTCTCTGCTCCTCCCTCCTTCCCTTTTCCTGCTCTCTTTGGGGTGCCTCAAGCAGTCACTCTTGGATTCCACATCACTTAGATATTTGAGATGCCAAAGGCATCCTCAGCCCGCCGATTCCTGAGGGTCTTCTTCCTCTTACTGTCTCTTGATCCTGACACCCAGTTCAATCAAGTATTTTGTTCTTGTTTAATAATTATGATTCTGGGGTGCCTGGGTGGCTCAATTGGTTGAGCATCTGAATCTTGATTTCGGCTCTGGTCATGATCCCAGGGTAGTAGTATCGAGCCCCACAGTGGGCTCTGTGCTGAGCGTCGAGCAGGCTTGAGATTCATTCTCTGTCTGTCTGTGTCTCTCTCAATCTCTCTCTCTCCCCTTTATCTCTCAATAAGAAAAAAATATATCATGATTCCTCTATATTTGAAAATCTTCCACCTCTTGAAATGCTGGAGACTTTAAGAAACCCGTGTGTACCTCCTTCCAGATCCTGAGGACTCTGCCAGCACCGCTTAAGATTTCTGTGCTTGGTTTTCTGTTCACTTGACACTACATTTTGGCCCGGCTTGCACACCCTCACACCAGACATTTCTTGCTGTTATTATCTCCTTACCTTCATCAGTATTTAGAATACATTTGGAGCAGTTTTCACCCCAGGCGAATTAGTTGGACGTTTTCTAACACGCATGTCATTTCTTCCCTCTCCTGATTCCATCCCTTTCATACTTCATATCTGTGACCTCAGCCCCACACATAGTTTAATATGCCTGCAATATGTTATGCTGTTTATTCCCCATTTCCAAATCTTTGCCAAGGTATCAGTCTTAGCAAGACCCTGCATCAACCTTTGCAGTGCCCTTTGGAGCACCTCTTCACAGTAGGAAGCCTCTTTGCTTTTATCATCTTCTTTTATTAAAATATATTTCTCTTCAAAGGCTACCTCTGACTTTTTTTTTAATTTCAGAGTGGTGAAATCTCTTTACCTTATTCTTCAAAAAAGGTAAGGGAGGGGGAACTGTTCAATAAAATGCACAGACTCGCAGGTGACCGCTCTTGAATATATTCAGTGGCATCCCTATGTGTCCCGAGAGCTCCTTGCTGCATTTCCAGTTAATGCTCGGCCACGTGGCACATCTCCTTTTCATTTTAAGGCCCACTCTCTAGGCCTCTGGTTGGCGCATTTAATATGGGCATTATCTGGTGAAAATGCCACATTTCATAATGTTGGAACAAAGTTTCAGTGTAATTGCTTCTGAAAGACATCCGCAGCTCTGCATTTACAACTCAGAACCTTGCTAATTTATGGCAAGGTCAGAAAAGCAGCAGGCTTGGGAGTAAGGAGAAGAAGCTGTGCCTCTCGTGCTCACAGTGATTGGTGGCATTGGGCAATTAGGTAAAATCCACAAATTGTAGTTTGATGCGGTAGCCGTGGCAGTTGGAGCCCCAAGGAAAGTCATCCTTCATAGTTGCCTCTACAAAGTGGGCAGTCTGTAGTTTCCAGGAGAATTAGGGTGCTGTTTTTAACTTGGTCCTCAGACTCCTTTGTTAGCTGGATGTTGAGAAAGCAGATATATAGTGGTAAAGGAAGAAAGAAACTCAAGGAACAAATTTACAGAAAAGTAGACTTTTTTTTTTTTTAAGAGTTCTCTCCCTCCTCCTCCAGAGTGAAGGCCCCCCCAGGGACAGGCCGATCAGGGCCAGGAGTTGAGAACACATGGCGCATCAAGGCTCCCTTGTTTATTTCTGTGTTTCCAAGCAAGGCGGCCCAACAGAATTGGAGTATGGCTAAAGGCAGCCACTTAGGGTAACCGCCTGCAACCCTATAATGCAACAGCCAGAGGTAATCTGCTTGTTAGGCGCTTTCCTTTATGATCCTACCAAGTCCCCCGTTCTGGAAGCAAATGTTGTATTTACCATAATCCACCAAAGGAAAAAGCCGGGGCTAAAAATACAAAACGGAACAAATGTAAAACACTGCTGCCGCTCCAGTCTCGTAATTGGTCTACAAATGAGTCTGCAGCATCTGTGTGGCAGAGATACTTTTCTGTGTCCCTGAGAGAGCTGGCCACGCTTCAGACAGACTTCCAGGGACGTCAGGATTCCTATACGCCTCCGAGATGGCGTTTTGTTCTGAGCAAGTAAATAATCGCAGGTTGTGTGTGGGACTCCCACCTTCGAAAGCGTGATTGCCTGGTGAGTGATTACATGTAATATGAGAATCAGGTAAGATTGTTCGCCCAGAGCCGTGTGCTGGGGTGGCAATATTAAAGGGGAGAATTGCTCTGGGAAATCTGTACGCTCAAAGCAGCCGCAGAGGAAGGGTAGTGTTGCTGAGGCATGAAGCACAGAGAGGAAGATGCAGGGGGACTGCCCAGAGAGAGCATGGCTGTGAACTCCCTCAGGCTGAGTGTGGCACAGCCTTGCATAAACCAAGCAGGGTTCAGAGGATCCAGCCGGTCCTCTCTAGCAGAGAAGGAGCGGCTTTATTCTTCCTCCTTTGGCATCATCTTCAATACTGGCTAAGCTTCATTTAGCATCTTGGGTGCTTGGGATTCTGTTGGACAATGTGGCCTCCTTTTAAAATGTGTCTTTTAGAGGGACCCCTGGGTGGCTCAGTCCGTTAAGCGTCCGACGTCGGCTCAAGTCATGATCTTGCAGTTCATGGGTTCAAGCCCCACATCAGGCTCTGTGTTGACAGCTCAGAGCCTGGAGCCTGCTTCAGATTCTGTGTCTCCCTCTCTCTGCCCCTCCTCTTCCCTCCCCTGCTCGCGTGCTCACTCTCTGTCTCTCTTTCATTCAAAAATAAATAGGGGCGCCTGGCTGGCTTAGTCGGCTAAGCGTCGGACTTTCGCTTGGGTCATGATCTCGCGGTTCGTGGGTTCAAGCCCCGCGTCGGGCTCTGTGCTGACAGCCAGCTCAGAGCCTGGAGCCTGTTTCAGATTCTGTTTCTCCCTCTCTCTGACCCTCCCCTGCTCACGCTGTCTCTCTCTCTCTCTCTCCTGGAAATAAATAGAGGTATTAAAATAAATAAATAAATAAATAAATAAAGATTAAAAAAAATTAATGTGATTTTCAGAGGCACCTGGGTGGCTCAGCCAGTTAAGCATCTGACTTCGGCTCAGGTCATGATCTCACAGTTCATGAGTTTGAGCCCCACATCTGGTAAGCATGAGCCCGATTTCTCTCTCTCCCTCTCTCTGCCCCTTGCTCACTCCCTCTCTAAGAAAAAAAATTTTAATTAAAAAATAAAATATGGCTTTTATCTACTGACACCTACCCACTGTGAGAAATAATTACTCCTTACTCATGTATGCACTTTTTTTGATTTTCAAGTTTTACTTCACTAAAACAATTAAAGACTATTGGAGAGCACCTGTACTCTTTCCAAGCGCCATATCTCATTTAATCCTGACCACAGTACAGAGACAGGCATCTCGGACTCATTCTCTAGCTAAAGGTTTTGGGACTCGGAGTAAGTGACCCAGGATTAGGCAGCAGGAGGGCCGCTGTGCTGAGGTTTCAGCTGGGGCCTGGCCAGCACCGACTCTCTCCCTTTCCCACTCATCACGCTTCTGAAAAGAGTTTGCAGTATTTTGTAGACACTCAGTAAATATTGAATGAACGAACAAATGAATGAATGAATGAATCAACCAATGGCATCTTGGTATCTTAACATGCATTCATATGAATTTTTCTAAAAGGGTCCCATGTATAATTGATTAAGCTCTTTCACTAGGGGATCTTCTTTTAACGTAACAAATGTGTCTATCTGTATACATGTTGTAAAAAAAAAAAAAAAACCCTAAATGCATAAAATCATGAATAGACATGAAAATCATGAATAGCTATGTTTCAGGTCTGAATCATCAGACTTTTTGGGATTTTTTTCCCCTGGCTTTATTGACATACCCTTGGCTCATAGCATTGTGTGTGTGTGTACAAGGTGATGATTTAAACAACCCAAGTTTCATAATAAAGGGAAGAAACATTTTTATTAAAACGCAAACAAGAAACTTTATTTTCCCTCTTTGCCTTCTTACCTTTTACCCCTCATGTGGCCTTTGTGTCTGCTCTTCTTCCTTAGCTGGCTCCAGAAACTTACACACAAAGTGCACTGGACACATGTCTCGTTGGGTCACCAAACAACATTCCATCATTCCCTGGGGACCAAGTGCTCCATGTGTGAATTGTGGCCATTCATGTTCCTACAGATGGAATCTTCCCTACAATCTGAGAGGTCTTCTCTGGATTCTTTGCTTCTGAATACAGAGGCCCTTTGACTATCTATGTCATTAGATAGCTCATCTTCCATTTACAACCCACAGCCGCGTCCCTAAGTGTGCTTACCCACATGGCTTTATCTTGGCCTGATCGCCATTGTATATCTTAGGTGAAAAAAAAAACTAAGACATTTAAGACATTTTAGGGGCCAGCCCAAAGCCATAGCAGAGGAAGACAGAACTGGATCAGAATGGATGTTTATTTAAAAAGAAGAGGATGGAGCCAAAATGATATAGATTTACATATTGGAATTCAGATTGAATGGTGCCTTAATGAAGATTTTAGATCAGGACCTGAAGAGACAGATTATTTCTCTCATCCGTCCATCCATCCATCCATCCATCCATGCCTTGTATGTGTCAGGCCCCCTGCTTAGGGGATGATGAGATAGAAATTAGCAGAGGGGCGCCTGGATGGCTTAGTCGGTTAAGCGTCCGACTTTTCACTTAAGTCATGATCTCGCGGTTCGTGGGTTCGAGCCCCGCGTCGGGCTCTGTGCTGACTGCCAGCTCAGAGCCTGGAGCCCTTTTCAGTCTGTGACTCCCTCTATCTCTGACCCTCCCCTGCTCATGCTGTCTCTCTCTCTCTCTCTCCTAGAAATAAATAAAACATTTTTAAAAAAATAAATAAAACATTTAAAAAAAGAAATTAGCAGAAAGCGATGGGTCAAAGAGATACTACTCCGTAAGATTTTCAGGTTTTTGTTTTTCACAAAGGAAGATTCCTTGGAGAGAGGAATTTCAACTTTTTATCAGTTTCCACCTTGTCCCGTCAATGAGAAATCTTCACGCCCACAGCAGCAGGTACGAGCAGAACACTGATGGCCAGCCAAGTCAAAAGCTCTATACTTGGGTTGGCTTCTGAATGTTTAAAGAATCCTTATTTTAAGATTGTTAGCTTCAGAAGTAGAAGTAATTAAAAACCAATGCTACTTCCCTCCCTTTTTGTTTCTTTTAATATGATGAGCCCCAAGAGCTTCTATAGTCATTAAAAAATAAAATGCTTGTGCGAAGCTTGTCCCCATAAGCCTTTTTGAGTGTGGCCCCCATGCATACAAACCAGGATGTCTTTGTTAAGTAGGGTAATCCTGTTAAAACGATTGAGCTCAGTGTTTCATAATCACGTGGCAATAGATGTGAGGCAAGTGGATATCTCTTGCATTGAATGTGGACTGTATTTACAGGAGTGTATATAATCACTGTTGGCTCCTTTTATTTGGAGGAAATTGCTCTAATCATAACTATCTTCATGGCGTGGGCTGGAGATTGCAAGCTACTGTGTCCCTTGAAAATTCATTTTTATGAACACCTGACCACAAGTGTGTAAAGCGGCCAAGCAGAGCGTTCCCCAGGCTCCCCACATGGTGAGACTTCCTCTCTCTCAGCAGGGGCAGAGGTCACACAAAGAAGGTTCTTCCCCATGGAGAGCCACACATCAGAATGGCTGTAGGCCTGATAATGTCCGAGATACATAGGTTAAAATAAAATTTACACTAAAGGGGTTCTAGAGCTGAGTGAAAGGTATTCTAACCATCCTAAAGTCAGTATTTTTAGCAACAAAGAGAATCCTATGCATCGTGCATCATTGACACTTTGCCAGAGGTGGTCCGGGGGCTCATTCACAACATACAGAATGGATGGAATTGCTTTTGCTGACTGGTTGGGATACGCAAAGTGTAAATAGCGGATGTGAAGTTTTGCCCAATTGCTTCTTTCTCCCGTCTTTAGACAGCAGAAATGTGGGGCTGTAACTAAACGACACTGAGACTCAGAGCGCTGGAGACCTACATGAATCATAATAAAAGTCAAGGATAGTTGATACTTGGGCCTGCCGGCAGAGCGACATACCTTTTATATTTTGGGTCAGAATAACATTGTGTCCTTTCTAATTCTTGAGATGCTTGGCTTCCTAAAATGACCACCTTTATTTAGATTAAGGACCCATTTAGAGTAGTTTTAATAATGTATGGTTTCATACATAAGTGACTCCATAATTTATTTCGCCATTATTCTTTGTCAGGGTCTTGAATGTTATTGTTAATTAAGGAGAAAAAAATTTTTTTAAAGAATAAAAGAACAGTATCTCCCCCCAGTCAGCCAGACAAGTTGCCCTCATTATCGATTGTTGTCCCCAGAACAAACCAAAAACAACCCTGGAGCCTGTCAATGGTGTTCACTTAGTGAATTACAAATTGCCTCAGTAAATACCATCTGGGTTCACAGGTGAACTGCCTCCTAGCTGGAACCCATTTATCACAAGTAACCCATTCACCAGGGGAACCTTCTCCTGATGGACGCCCAGTGCCTCCCTGCCACACCTAAATTATTAATGTGCATATTAAGGAAATCCCCTGCCTTTATTAGCTGCTGCGTTTTGACTTTGCCATGCAGCTGAAGCCGCGGATCTTGAGGTTTGATGTCCTCTAGGCGAAAATCCCCAAAGAACACATGCTTTTTGTAAATGCCATACACGTGACTGTAAGCCTCAGGGCCAACAGGGGTGGGATTTCCAGAAGCAGTGTCTGAGGTAAACGTGGATGGTTTGCTCTTCCTGAGCGTAGCTTCTGGACACATTTGGCATTTCTGTTATTCTATATCATACCATGCTTTACAGTCATGGTCCCTATGTGCTGAGGTGGAAAGTCGCTAAGCTGTCCACATAGATCCTGATGTCTTATGTTTCTAGAAGAACCTCTGCATGGAGACCTCAAAAACAAACTGATCTGAAAGCACATGTGCTGTTATCAGTACCTGATTAGGAAGTGACCTCACCATCTTGGGTTCTCCCCCCTAGGAAAGCACTGTGTCTTTAGGTGTTCACGCCTTCAGGTGTACTCTGTGTAGTCAGCTCATCTCCAGAATCCTAGTGCGTTCGTGCTGTTAAATATATTCCTGATACTGGAGACATGGGAAATCTCGCACAGTTCTATTTCCCAGGAGAAATGTGGCTTCCAAAATTGATGCCATATGACCTTGGGAGGGGAATTAAAATTGTCCTCATAGAGTTTTGGGTGGTGGTTTTTAAAATTCCTGTATCATCCTGTCCTTGATGAGTTTTTGGCTTTCAGTGAGTATCGAGACTCTCTTGTTGTTTTCGGTAATAGAAAGTCTCCAGGTACTTTCACTTTCCTTCCATCAGTTTTCTAGGAAAACAAACAGCTCGTGATTTTCAAAGTAAGCCTGGCTGTCTATGGCTCGAAATCTTTATGATTTTGGCATAGTTACTGACTGCAGTCCTATTTCCGTAATAAGAGTGTCCCATTTTCATATAAGCATGAACCCTGTCACCCCAAATCCTGAAGGAACTTACAATCTGTTCCACGTTACCTTGGAAAGACCTCATTTACGGTAATTTTTAATGGCTTGATGCCTCTTCCCTTTATTTGAGTTGATTGTCCTTGTCACATTGTCTATGAAAACAAACACACAAAATTGGACAGCTGTTTGTAATACCTTTCAAAACAGAGGGTGGGGCTCTGCTGATCACGGTAGGCACCTGTCCCCTGCCTGCACGTCATTTTAAGCTGAGCCACCTAAATGTAGTCAAACCTCTCAACATTAAGCAACAACAAGAAGAAAACAAAAAAAAAACGTAGGCAGCAATTTGTTTTCTGCTTTCGCTTTTGAACTCACCATTAAAAGTTCTGCTGCTAAATTATAATCCCCTATTTATTTCCCACGCGTATACCCTCTTTCTCTTCAAGGAGTCTATTTAGCAAATATTGTCAGTTCTGGAAAATTATGATTGTAATTTCGGTTGCCCCAGTTTGGAGCTGTCATTTTAAAATTGAAGAATTATTATAATACGCTTCGTGGTGTTGTTATTAAAGATAATACTAATTATTTCAATAATTTTAAAATACCAACAACAATCATTGCAGGTGACTTCCAGTCTCAAGATTGGACTCTCCAAAGCCCTTCAAAATTGATGGGAAATTGTGAAAAGTTCTAACGGGAACAAAAGGAAATGAGGGGTACTAGTCCAAAGAAAGCTTCTAAAAGGTTGAGGGTATTTAACTGATTGGGCAAAGCCATGCAGTTTACAGTCTTTTTGTTTCCATGACCATGGAGGCTTCCTCATCCAGTTTTTAGTAATGTAGTATTATGTTACTTGATTTACAGCTGAAAAGTTTTCGGTCTCAAGCCCCAGAGTACAAGTTGAGTTATTAAATTTAAACCTCATGACTTCCCCTTTGTATTCTCCGGATTCAGAAGGCCACCTTGGCCCTATTAAAGAATCCTCTTGCTAGCATCTTGGGTTTTATTTGCTCTTGAGTTATTTTTCCTTTCGTACCTTTTCCGTGGGTGGGTTAACAGGAAGAGAAATGAGAGTGTGTGATGATAATGATACAGGCTGTTGTTGTTATTGATAGTTTTTGGTCTGTTTTGTGTTGTTTTGTTTTGCTTTGAGATAAGGATGTAGTTAATTCCTTGAGGTTGAGTGACTGGGGGAGGATTTTGAACTCTGGAGTTTTCTGTTAGCTTCACTACTCCTACACGTGCACCACCATATAGGCACAGGGGACAGTGTGTGTGGCCACAGGCCATGACATGGAACCCCATGTTGCTGGAGAGCCAGAAGATCTTTATGTTCTGTGAGCTAAGACTTACGTCAAAAGGAAGCTCAAGGCCATTTCAGTTGGGGGATTATAGGGGAGGTTGTAAGGGGCAGGCTGTTAGGAAGAGTAGTAAGGGCTTTCTCCTCATAACCAGAGCATCTAGCATGAGCCATTCATTCTCTTCCCCCTGCCCCCTGGAACTCACTCTGTTGTGCTAGATCTTACAAAGCTAGGAGAGGTCCCCACCCCTCCGAGCCTGGGCAGCCCTGCTACATGGGACACCTGCCATGTGTAGTCCCAGGAGACATTCTAAAGCGAAAAAGAAAAATGCTTGCTGGGAAAACAATAAATTGTACTTTCTTCAAAAGGTGCACCATAAGTTTCTGCCATAGCACCACAGCCCGGTTGCATCCTGAACCTTGGGTTTGACCCCATTCATCTTTCTCCTGGAAAGTGGAGTGGAAGGAAGAGGGTCAAGAGTAGTAATCGGTGTGCTTTGGACTGAATGTTTGTGTCTCCCCAAAATGCAAATGTTGAGACCTAATGCCCAGGGTGATGCTATCAAGAGACATATGGGGCCTTTGGGAGGTGATTAGGTCATGAGGGTGGAACCCTCCTAATGGGGTTAGCGCCCTTAGGATAGTTCCTTCACCCCTTTCGCCGCATGAGAACACAGCAAGAAGACAGGCATCTGTGAACCAGCAAGTGGCCTCTCATCAGACCCCGAACCTGCCAGTGCTCAGATCCTAGATTTAAAGTCTCCACAACTGTGAAAAATAGATGCCTGTTGGGGCGCCTGGGTGGCTTAGTCGGTTAAGCGTCCGACTTTCGCTTGGGTCATGATCTCGCGGTTCGTGGGTTCGAGCCCCGCATCGGGCTCTGTGCTGACTGCCAGCTCAGAGCCTGGAGCCTGATTCGGAGTCTATGACTCCCTCTCTCGCTGACCTTCCCCTGCTCACGCTGTCTCTCTCTCTCTCTCCTAGAAATAAAAAAAAAAAAAAAAAATTAAAAAAAAAAAGATGCCTGTTGTCTATAAGCCACCCAGTTGATGGTGTTTCTGTTAGAGCAGTCCAGACAGAGATATGGTAGATAGAGGAGAGTTTGTGTAGAGAAGTAGAAAAACAGTGGCTTTCCCCTGAAAAACATAGTCATGTCATTACTTCAACAAGGACCAAACATGGGACGGAAATAAGACGTATGTTATGATACCTTGTTCAAACCCTTGGCTGTTGGATTGCGCAAACCCTGAAACAATGAGAAATGTAAGAGCAATGACTGTGTCTTACTCATCATTGTGTTTTGACACACGATGGTGCCTGGCACTCTGTACCCAGTTGTTCCATAAATGAAGGGAAAACTGCGGGGCAATGAAAGCAGTCCTGGCGGACGCTGCGGCAAGCTCAGAGAGCCCTGAATGGTGAAGAAGTTATCACGGCCAGGTCTTCCTTTTGTCTCTGATTTCCAGAATGATCACCCTTTTGACACTTGCAGCTGTTGTAGGGTGTTCATGACGAGAATATAAAAAAATGTGTTCCGTGTCTGAATCATCTTTTCCAAACAAAAGGAAACTTATTTTTCCCTCGGTTCCTTTTTATTAAATGCGTCCTTGAACTGAGCTGCGGTTCACCCTCGCGCAGCCTGAACCTGTATGTTCAGAATGCGTCCAACTTACATCAGTCTGCGGTTGTCAATTTTTTTTTTGACCTGACCTGTCCCTTCCTGGGAAAATTTCAGTGGCACGTGTTTGGCCGTAGACTACTCAAAGGTGGATTTGGATTCTAGATTCTAGCAATCTCATTATAGTCTTCCAACAACCAGGGTATTGGGCGGGGGGTGGGGGGGCGGGTACAGGAGGCCACATCAATCCTGTTACCATGAGGCTGCTTATAGCATTTATGTCTCTGAAGTCCCCAGTCTGCCAGAGTCAGACTTAGCGAGCTGAGCTCTTAGCTTCCAGAAACAAAAGAGATTCTTCACCTTATAAGAAAAAGAGTCCATCCATTACTGGAAAGTAAGGCATTTCTTCATATCAGCTAAAGCCTCCTTGGGAACCATGACTGATACCTAATTTTCCCCAGAAACCAGCAATTACTTCCCCACCCCCACCCCGTTCAGGTTGACCCACCACATTTAAGCCACTCCAGGGGGGGGTCTATCCCCTCTCCTCTTAAATATACCTAGATAGATATTTAATTTTTAATACTCTCTTCCAGGTTTTTTGACAGGTTATACATATGCTAATGGGAATAAGCTTATTATTTGAAGCACAGAGCTTCTTGTCACCGAGGCTTCATTAACACTGTTATCACCACCTGACATTTATCTTATAATTTTGTAGAGCTGACTGTTGGGTCTCCATGGAAACTCAAATTGCAATTGAAACAAGTACAGTAATAAAGGCATCCCGGGAGATTGACAGCATGCAAAGCCTAGTTACATTTGTTTATCGTGCCTTCTGTGGCTACAGCCAGAGAGCGAGAATGCACACTTGGGGTGTTGGGAATTACCTCTCTGGCTTCAAGAGCATCCTACCCAACTCTGTGTGTATAGTGAGTGTACCCCAACATCGTGGGTCCCGATGTTAGTAATTACGTCGCTCGTTTTTACTGGAATCATCTCAAGGTATCATGAACATTGGATATGAAATTAGCCATGATCCTATTTGTATCCAGAAGAAAATTCTTCCTGGATGATTCTGNTGGCAACCACTGACTTGGACTCTTTTTCCCCTTTTGATATCGAGGAACCTGTGCTCTTTCAAGTTCATGACTTCACATCAATTTGGTTGATGCCTCAAAGCAAAGAGTCATGAGACTGGAGTGAGTCCAGAGTGAATTAATCTGAAATTAATTTGATTCTGAAAGACTCCATCTGGCTGTGTGTGGGAGAGGCAGTTAGACAGATACATAAACAAATGATCATCTGTATTCATTGTGCCAGATGTAGTGTCAAAAAATGAAGAAATGGCTTTAAAAAGAATCAGCTATGGGGAATTTTGATATAATGATATTCAGCCTCTTAGAATAACAGCTATTATAATTTAACACATAATCCTATTTTCATTCTTATTTGTTTAGGGGGTTAGATCTGATGGTGTGTTTTTAAAGAAATAAGCAAATTAAATGTCAAAACCTATTTTAATTGGTGATTTAAGATGCTAAATGGAACTTATGACATGCTGAGGGAGAGAAGGGAGTGTTATAGATTTCTGAATCAAAATGTGGTATTTGGTATTGATCTCTAGATGTGATGTCAAGATTTAAAAACTAGCAAAGTGGAATGCCATTTGGACTTTGCCTCTTGATACGTGGTTTTGTAGCACGACCGCTGGTATTTTGTAGCATAGAGATACATGCCCATTGAGCTGCCATGCATACCATTCTGGAAGTCCTCACGGACTTGGCCATGTTTTTCCATTCCTTGTACCAGTGTCTTTAAACAGACTATCAGAGAGGAGAACATTTCGGATTGCTATCTAGGAATTCTGAGCAATCTCCATAGAGCCTCTCATTGCCTTTTCTTATGCTAGGACAGAAAGATTCTAGAAAATTCATGGTTAGTTCATTGAATGGGATCATAGGCATCTGTTAGGGGCCTTTTATTTCCAGTTTTCAAACCACAAACCTCATCTCTTTGGTGATGTCGTAAAGAGAAGGAATTAAAGTTTACTTCTTGAACAGTGAACAAACATAATTTACTTGAGAAAAACAAAATCCCCAAAGAGAGCCATTCCTGTCTCTCCCCAGACTCCCGCCCACCTCCCTCACTTGTACCAGTCCAAATGCAACAAGAACCATAATAACAAGCTGATAAAAATAGAGCAGACGACTCAGGGAAATTAACCCCCCAAAAGCCGAATTGTCTTGGCAAAATTGGTTGCTGCGTCTAATGACAGCAAACTAGACAGTACCCAGATCTTGAATTTTGATGTGCACCATGTGTTAGAATGAGAGAGTAAAGTCTCAGATACCTGGAGCCCCTGGGGAATGAGTCAGCTTTATTAGCGAAGTTTGCAGGAGAGTTGAAAGCGTATCCTGTAAGGCATGGGTTCTTTATTGTCTCATTTTGAAGGAATTGTTCTTAACAATGAATTCTATATCTCCCTGCCTCCTTAAACACAGTTATTGAGCATAATTTTTGACCCTTTCGACGAGACAAGATCACCATTATACAAATTAATTATTCCGCTGCACTGCTGTCCTTGGGAACTCCTGGAGAATAGAAGTCAGCCCCAGCTCTGAGCCAGCTTTCCACTGCTGTGGCCCATCAGGACCGCCTACCTGTAGGCTGTCACCCTGTGGGTGACCTACTGCAAACCCTCTCATTTGCTACTTCCAGTCTCCTGTGGATTTGAAAGGCAGATGATCAAGGCTGTGAAACACCAGCAGAAAGTATAAAAAATCTTTGAGGAATGGATTGAGAAGCCCCCCCGCCAAAGATTTACAGGGCATAAACAATAAAGGCAGGAACTTTGCGACACACGTTTTGACTGCTCTCAGGTCGTTCTTTCTTAATTCTCTTGCTGGCATAGTATGAACGTAGGAATTAGAGGGCATTATTCAAAAAAAAATACATCCGAATCTAATAAACTGTTACTCTACAGAAATACATATCTTCCTTCACGAAGGGATGCTGTTTTGTGATCTGAACTGTCATTAATATGACATAATTAGTTCCTCTATATGCCGTCAGCTTTAGATTTTCCAGATCAGTGGAAGGAAACATGGCGTCACTTACCTCTGGTGCATTTATGTAAAGCCTCATACTGCTGGCTGCTTCCCTTGGGCTGACATTCATTTTAACTTGAGTCCCTCGATTACACATCATTTATGACCAAGGAAGGTAGGCCAAGTGTGGGTTGCTGAGAGACCAGCCTGAGATTCAATTTTGCCATTGATAAATGATAAAATGAATAATGGATGGACAGATAATCAATATTTAACGGAAGGGTAGATAGAGTTCTGAGTACAAGGCCAAGCACAAAGGTCAGTGATGTCTTTGTCCTTTCATCCAAAGGAGGAAAGGCCCCCTGAATGGTTTTTGCAATGGTTTTATCACCAGAATAGCCAGCATCAGGACAGTGGCTTTGCTGGGGCAAGTGGACCCAGCGGGCATTTAGAGAGAAATAGGCGTGAGTCAGTAATTCATTGGTAATAGGTATATCGACCCTTAGATTCAATAGAAGAGTGCCAGATGGGATAACACGGTTCTTTATAATCATGGTGCATCATTGCATAACGTGTGACTTCAGTTTTACAACTTTAAAGACTTCTTGCTGTATTAAGTCTGTGTATTCCCAAAATACATGTTGAGGATACACGGAGACTGTCTAGGCACCATGCTTACCTTCCAAATGAAGCCCTCTCTGAAACTTTATTCAAAATTGTGCCCCTCTACCACACACTCCCTGTCTCCATCCTCTGCTTTAGTTTTCTCCATTGAAATGATCTCTCATCTCTTGGAAGACCCACTTACTTTGCTGTTCTATGCCCCCTTGTAGAAATAAACTCTGTAAAAGGCAGTTTTACCTCATTTTATTCATTGCTGTCTCTCCAGCACCTTGATTAATGCCCGGATCGTGGGGTCACTTTATAAATACCACTGAATTAATGATTGAGTAAGACATCCCTGTCATTGAGATGCCACAGTCTCACCATGGACCTGCCGGGGGGCTCTGTTAATTACCACGTCTGCAGGCTTGGCTGTCAGAGAAGGGGAGAGGTCTGCGCTGGCAGCGAACCAGCCTGGTGCTCTGTGGAAGACGGTCTTCCTGAGCTCAGATTCGGGCAGGGTGGGAGGCAGTCGGAGCTGGTAAGAAAAACAGGGAAGTCGAACCTGAAACCAAACTGAAGGGAAAGCCAACAGGAAGGGATTCTTGTTAGACGTGCTGAGGTCGAGTTGGTGCCAAGAGCCGCAGCTGTCCCAGAGCAGACCAGGAGGGAAGGGATCGCCCCACACCCGGCCACGGGTGGCAAGAGGCCTCCGCAGGACTTAGCGCGAGTGCTGGGAGCCACGGGGCAGGGACAGGGGCCTCCGTGGGTCCCAGCGGCTCCCACCCGTGGCATTGCGAGTGGAGGTGGCGGACAGGGCCGTGGCGCGCAGCCTGAGGGCAGCAGTGCAATGGTGGCCATCCCAGCCGTAGGTCCCTCCAGCGTGGTTCGATCCCCAGTGTCAAGATGCAAGCTCCGTGGGAGTCTGGGGCACCCGGGCTGTGCTCTGCCAAGTCTCAGCCCCCTTTTCTAGCCTTTTGTCTTTGACCCTCATCACCGACTCAGTGAAACAGTACACTCAGCCCCCCTTCCTTCACCTCTGGTTCCGTTCATATTCCCTTTCAAGCTTTGACCACAGGGCTGAGTCGTTGTTTGGCATGCCGCATGCCAGTCCCCGTGGCCAAATCAGTCCCTTGTTGCCGGCTTAGCGCAGGCCCCCGTGCACGGCTCTGTTCTGGGCATTACCGCCCTGTATTTTGGTCTCACGTTGTGCACTCTCTTTTCATTGGCCCAGAGCGGCTCCGGGGCACAAGTGACCTATTTTTCAACTCTCTCCTTCAAACCTAGCACGGTGCCTGACATAAAGCAAGCCTTCCGTAACTGTGTAATTTGGAGGAAAGAAAAAGAATTTGTGGGAGAATAAACTTGAGGTGGGTTTGACGTCAACCTGCAAAGGACAACCATCCACTTTCACCACCGGTGTGTCTTCAAGGGAGTGGCTGGTGTTGTCTGGCCACCCTGGTGGCTCCCTCTTGCACAAGTGACTCCTGGGAAAAAGATTTGAGCCAGTGGTAGAAGCAGGAGTTATTGGCCTCAAGAGGCGTGGTGCCTGGGACCTGGGGACAGAGCAGCAGACAAGATGCCCCTTATTTACATCATTTGCTGCCAGCAGGTGACTATGGGTGACATTTTAGGTGAAAATCAGTCCTCCATATGGGGAGTTCCCCACATTTGTCTTCATTTCACAATGATTCACATTTCATTTACTCGATGACACCAAACCAGTGTCTTCCCCATCATCCAGAAGGGCCATGTACAGTTACTTGCCCAGGCAGACGAGTGCATTCTGCACCACTGAGGCACAGGCAGGTAAATCAGACCAGGAAGGTACCTAGAGAGGGTGTGTGCCCAGAGCCAGTGTGCTTCCCCTCTCTGTTTTCCCATCTACAAAGTGGGGCCAGTAATACTGACCTCAGCCTTGGGGCGGGGGGACAGTTAATTAATGTGAACTCCTGGAGGACTTTGAAAATGTGAAGCCTGATATAAATCTTATATGTGGCTATTATTTCCCTGTTGCCATTTCTAAAAGTTCATCTAAAAGACCTCTCCCAATGCAAATGCCTTCTGCTCCTCTCTGAAGTCCACTGAACTATTTCTGATAAAGCACTGAACGAAATGAGTTCCCTAAGCAGGGGCCTCCAGAACCGACGCCTCGCTGCCTTCCCAGCCAGGCTTACTATATGTTCAGACTCCAGGTACCCCCTGGATGCCTCCGAATTTACTTCTTTGTGGGGGCTTTCCAGCTATTTGCTTTTTACTAGCAGTCAAGTTGAGAGAAGGTAATAAGGTTTCCCTTTTACTTGGTGAGTCCAGACGCCTGTGTTGTGTGGCCTTTTCTGCAGGAATCATTTCCTCTATGAGTCAGGCTTACATGTCACCCTGGGAAACAAATGTATCACCTGTAGACCTACATCCAGATACAGTCCAGCCTTAACTCTGGCCATCCGGCGGGAGGACGCCTGGCACAGGCGTCATCTGTGAAAGAGTTCCATGTCCTACATGTTCTTAATCAAGTATATATTTTTCCACCTTGTCAAAGCACAGAGATAAGCATAATACATGCATGTGTACCCACAGGGAACTTGAACTCTGTTCCAGAGGAACACAGAGTAATATATTTTCAATTTGACCATTTACAGAAAGGCTTTGTCCTCTTCAGCTACTTAGGGTATTGTTTGCTCCAGTTAATCTTCTGTGAGTTCACCAGCTGACCTCCAGATGTCTCACTTCAGAGATTTGGGGTCCCATCCTGTGATTGGTGTGGTCTTGACACACAGAGTTTTGGTGGTAAATGGTAACAGTACCTTCCAGGTGTAAATACAAGAATGTCATTGGTTTCATCCTATTAGTGAGACAACAGATATCTGGAGTTTTGCTAAGTTTACCAAAACCATCGAGCAGCTCGGAATCCCACCACAATTAAGATGTAGCTGCAGGGGCCCTGGGTGGCTCAGTCAATTAAGCATCTGACTTCAGCTCAGGTCATGATCTCATGGTTCATGGCTTTGAGCCCCACGTTGAGCTCTGTGCTGACGACTCGGAGCCTGGAACCTGCTTTGGATTCTGTGTCTCCCTCTCTATCTGCCCCTCCCCATCTCATGCTCTGTCTCTCAAAAATACATAAATATTAAAAAAAAAAAAAAATAGCTGTGTCAGCCTAACAGCAAAGATGCTCTGTTGAAAGGCAACCATAAAAGATGGAGGTTTTCTTCATGGTAACCCTGAAACAGTGCACTTTCACAAGGACATGACCTTCCCAGAGCTTGGGTTTGGATGACAGCTGATTCCTTTCCTCAAAGTGAGGGGCTGGGAAGGTTTAGAATAGAGGATTCTGAACGGGGCTGCATCCGTGTCTCCACTGGGTTAAATGTAATGCAGTGTAGGAAATTGTTGGTGCTGGACCCTGGGGCCCACATTGCCAGTCGATGGAGGAGAGAATTCCGTTTTAAAATTACTAAGCAACACCAACATGTGCAATGGAGAAGATTGTTAGTAGTACTTACTTGCATGTCCATCCTGTTGCCCATGCGCACCGGAAGGCTCTTGGCCAGCTTCCTTCTGACTTTGCCTTACACAGCTCAGTCTTGGACAATTTCCTGTGATCACCAAACAAAGCCTTTTCTCCATGTGCTGTTACTTAACTGCAAGTGATAAAAATAAAACCCAAAAAACGATTTCTGGGCCCTTTGAAAGAGCAGCCTGTCATCTGACTGAAATGATGGGACCGCAGTTGGAAAATTAGGAAGAATTGGCGCAAATGAAGAGAGATGGTGCTCGGGTACCAGCCCCGTCTGAGCCCGCAGGCCACACTGTACCGTGTAGGTGACACCTTGTCAGCTCCCCAGCCAGTGCCTCAATCACCTGCGAGCCCCAGGGGACTGCCTCAGAAGTAGATGGGGGAATCACCCCCAGGCTTAGGCAGCTGGTCATGTTACCTAAATTGTCTTCTCTATACATCATCCTCACAGACACGAAGAGCCAGATGAGAACTCTTCTCTTTATTTTTCAAGTGAGGAAACTGAGGTACAAGCTGGGTACAAGGTGTATTGGGGTTCCACTGTTGCTTTAATGCTGAGCCAGGACGAGACCCCAGGACCATCCAGCCCACAGACCTGCTGTCAGGTCCCTCCAGTACTGCTGTCATTGTCCTGGCCCTGTATTCTTGTTTTCCCAAAACCTCCTGATGAGATAATATTTTTAGTATATCTCAACTCTACTTAGTTTTTTGTTTTTTTTTTTAAGTATATTTGCAGTTAGAGGTATTTAATTAGGGTTAAAGTTAAAAATTGTTTCTCAGCTGCGCTAATTTCAGGTGTTTAGTAGCCACTTGTCACTGTTGGCTACCATGTTGGATTGTCCAGTTATAGAGCATTTCCACCGCTGTCCAGAGTTGAGCAGTGCGGACACAGGACATTCAAAAAAAAAAAAAAAGTGGATAAAAAGGATAGGAAAAGTAGGATTGTTTATAAACCCAGGGAAAGTTAGCTGTCTTGACATGAAACTTTTCCAAGACAAGGCATCCTTTTGTATTGTTTTGGGGTTAATCTATCTTCTGAAGGGGGCATTTTATGTCTCTTTTTTTCCAGCACTAATACAAGTACTTGTAGCCACTTTTCATTTCTTAGACCCATTTTGTAAGTTTGTTATTCTTCCTTTCCTACAGATTAAAGGAGACAGAATGCAGAAAGTTGCTTTCCAAGCAACAAGATGAAAGGATAGAACTATCCATGGTTTTGTTACCATTCTCTGGAAGGAAACCTGCAATGAACTGGGCCATGTAAAAGCTTATTGTCTTGGAATTAGTAACAATAATATGTCGAATGAATTATTACAATTTTGTAATATTGTACTGCTTAGAGGAGTGTCAGAAGATATTGCATATCCTTTGTTGATCTAGTTTTCTTTATGCAAAAATAGAGTAGGGAAGTAGGTCGGTGTCGTGCTAAAAGCAAAAAGCAAGTACTCAAATTTTTTCCCCCAAACATCATTATATTTTCGTCTTGGCTCTGAGACTGATACCACCAGTGCCTGCTGGCTTGCTACTCTCTGACTTATGGTCTGATTCCATATGGCATCTGTCCGAGAGGAGCCTTATATTTGGCTCATCGCCAATAGCAAACGCAGACTTGGCGTTCAGTGTCTTGTAGTTTGTAGGTGAGGTGCCAACAGAGATGTGTGTGGTTCTGTCGAGGGCCTGGGAGTGGCCACGGAGGCTTCAGGAAGCCTCACCCTAGAGCAACCCAGTTCATGGAAATACTAAGCAATGACAGGTGGCCTTCACATCTGTGTCCAGGCTCTGCAAACACCTCTTTTCAGGGGTGGGACATTGGAAAAGCCACTTTACCTCTGTGACTCTCAGTTGCGTCATTTCCAACACGGGGATGATAATGTCAGCT
This sequence comes from Crocuta crocuta, assembly GCF_008692635.1. Classification (NCBI taxonomy): domain Eukaryota; kingdom Metazoa; phylum Chordata; class Mammalia; order Carnivora; family Hyaenidae; genus Crocuta; species Crocuta crocuta. Next base: position 4,449,818 of record NW_027529424.1, on the reverse strand, counting down.
TTGTGAAGCTGTTTGCGATATTGTATGTCAAGTACCTGGCAGAGTTTTCTGGCTGAGAGTAGGCACCCCATAAACATTTGAATTTGCATCTAATTCCTGCATTATCCAGGTGTTGAGGATGGTCAGGGAATACATAGAAGTGAGCTAGTCTGATCTTCTAAGCCTGAAGTCAAATTCTAGAAAACAGAAGATCTTCCTGAGATTTGTGTTATCTGCTCCCATAATTACCCCTCTGTGAAGAGTACACCAGCTCTCCGTGGCCTCCGGCAAGTACCCCCGAAGGTTTAACTGCTGGACACATAATTTCTGGCTTCCCTAGAAATAGCAACGCGTTCAGCCTCATGAGGACAAAAGAAGTCAGTAAGTCTCTGCTAAGAATGAGCATCAGCCAGGAAGAAAGCCAAGAGTCCAAAGGAGGAGGACCTTAAGGGGCACATGGGTGGCTCAGTCGGCTGAGCTTCCAACTTCTACTCAGGTCCTAATCTCGCGGTCTGTGAGTTTGAGTCTCGTGTCGGGCTCTTTGCTGACAGCTCGGAGCCTGCTTCGGATTCTGTGTCTCCCTCTCTCTCTGCCCCTCACACTCTGTCTCTCTCACTCACTCACTCTCTCTCAAAATAAGCAAATAAACGTTAAAAGAAAAAAAGTCCAAACAAACAGAGGAGGAGGAGCTTGCATGCATTCAGGCAGAGTTAACCAGTCTCTTGTGGTACCATTAGGATCTGGGCATGGGATTCAGCAACATGGGGTCAGTGGGGCTAGAAACACCTGTCCTGCACCCAAGCTTTTGATTGAGAAGCTCTGCTGTTGTGACGATTTGTAGAATAACTAGTCGTTGTTAGATCGACTTCCGTGATGGTCATGCTCTTAGCATTTGATGGTAGTCATTGGAACAGTTGTTTGCAAAACGGCGAGTACTTGGGAAATGATGTGTACATATGGATGAGAGGGGTTCATGGATATGACCCTGTTGGGTATAGAGAGGGAGGGGATGTGGAGATGGAGACATTGTTAAGTGATGGAGAAAATGTGGCTTTTAACATAGTCTTCATGGATTGTCAAGTTCAACACTTGGCCCCCTTCTTTTCACAGATAGTAGAAAGGGTGTGTGTGTGTGTGTGTACTGCCTTTTATTCAGCAGTGTGATTCCAGGAACCCAGTAGGATTTGCCCTTGGCCTTGTCTGAGATTCACCCTGAGCTATTCACTCTCAGCCCAAGGGAGAGCTGACATAGTGTTTGGCCACATGATGGATTTAGAAAGATTTTGTGCTTCGAAGTCCATTGGGCCTAGGGTTGAATTCTCCTCTTACAATACATGAGCCAGTAATCTTGGGAAAGGAACTTACTTCTTAGATGTTTGTGTCTAGAAAATAATACTTTCTGATAGGATTGTTACAAGGATTACAAAAATAATGAAAGCAAAGCACCAGGCACCATAGGAATTGTTTGAGTCTCTATTATGAAAAAAATTGGGGTGGAGAAGAAGGCTTGTAATGGTCACTCACTCCAGTATATCAAGTGCAAGCAAGAAGAGACTTAACAGCAGAAAAAGCTAACACTTCTTGACACTTACTGTGTGCCGTGTTCGGTAATGAACACCTGACTCTGAGATGGCGTCTGTTGCTCCCATTTTAGAGATGAAGAGTTTAAGGCCCAGACTGGCCCAGTTAGGAAGCACTGGTGCCTGGATTGAGAGCCCAGGTCCTGAGCCCTGACAGCGCCCTGCCTCAGGATGATTAGAGGTCTGCAGGCATCTCTATAGGATGGATGATAGGAGAAGGGTTATAAATACATACTTACCGACATAAAGAGCAAAGGTATGGGGCCAAGCCCTCTTGTCCGCCTCCCTTCCTTTACGTGCCTCCATGAGTATTTTTCGAGGATGTGAAACTGGTCCCTCATTGGGAGGGCACTTAGGGAATGCTTGCTCTAGCCTAACTTCAGACATTAGGACTAACATCCCGGCACCCACCTCCTCCATTGCATTCACTGTGCTCTGTACAGATGAGATGCAACAGCCCTGTGTTTGGAACTTCCGTTCCCTGTTGGCTGAGACCTGTGGCAGTGCCTTCCTCTTTTCATCCTGGCTGACTGTCAGCAGCCGTAGCCACAGCCTTTCCTGTCCCAGAAATATGTCTTGCCACATTCTCCCTTCTCAAAGAGCTGTGAGCACCACATTCTGTTCTGCATGGAGCTTCACCACCTCCGCCCAGCCAGAGGTGGGTTACGGTGCTCATGAATTCTCAAAGGGTGATTGGTGAAGGAGCATAGGTGCCCAAGAAAAGATAAGCGGTCAACCTCTACTAGAAAGAAGCATTCCATTGCACCTAGATTGCTGAAAGAAGACGTTGTGCTCAATATTTTATTCAGCACATTTTTTATAACAATAAGGTTGATTACAGAAACCTCTGGAAGGGGTTCAAGTTAGTCTAATGGTTTATCTCGAGCATTAAAAAAAAAAAATTAAGTGGTAAAATAGAGGGAATGAGAAGAAGTAGAAATTGAAGCCAGGACCCTAGTGAGGAGTATTTGCCATCATTTTCCTCTCGGGATTAAATTAGATTCAGGATTTCTGCTTTCCACAGGCTTTTTGTTTGTGTAGCCATCCGGGAGGGTCTTTTTTATCCAGGACTAGCCTAGGTCCACAGCAGATTTAAGGTGCTCTGGTGCTGCTGGGCTGTTGGCTTTAACCTAATAAGAGCCCCCACTTGAGATCCTTGACTGTCTTCTAAATGATTACCCCCAAGCTACTCTGAAATGACACCTGCCATTTGCAGCGAAGTTTTAGCCCATGCAGCCCCTTTGTGGCCTTTCTGCCGCCTGGGCTGAGGGCTGGCGAATGGTCACAGACCTGGCCTTGCAGGTACCATGTCTACTGGCTTTGCACTTGTCTGGATGCATGTTATTTTCACAGGGTGAGATGCTAAACCAAGAGCACGGTACTACAGATGAAGGCTGCTCAGAGCATTCAGCCTTGTCACTTGGCAGAGTAGGTGGGTTTAGTGTGCTGGGCGGGTGGGGGCAGGAGGTGGATGAAAGAAAGAGGTAGGGGATTTTGCTTTACTATTTACTGCAGCTCAAACAGGGATCCGGATACAAAATGAATGCCTTCATCATCATATTACATGATGAGGACTTAGAATTGCAGAATTCTAAACAAGCATTCTCTCTTCCAAATGAGGGTTTTGGAAAACAGCATTAAAGAAGATTGATATGTAAAAGCTTATGGTCTTGCTCTTTGTATCAGCCCCAAATATTTACTGAAGCTAGGAGAAGAAAAGGCAGATTTTCCTCTTTTCTCTCCCAAACGTGTGATTGTTTAGAACTCAAGTGCAACATCTGGAAGTCAGATATACAGAGAGCAATTTATGGAGTGTGAAAGATTTGAAATATTCAGTGTCCTTTAGTGGGAACTCAACTTTCGAGGCTGCATTTTTCCCCCGGCACAAAGCAGGCATTTCTGAGATCTCCTTTGCCTCTCTGAATTAAACCCTTTGTGCCTGGATCCCATAAACAATGTGCTTTTTAAAGGGGAGCCCCCTCCCCGCCCCGGCCCTTTTCTCCAGTGTGGGTAGCCAATCAGCTGCGCCCAGCCGCATTGCTGGAGCACTTTCCATTCTGAGCAGCAACAACGTACTAATTTGATGCACACATGGATGCCTCGCACTCTGCAAATTCATCACCAGCATCTTGCATTAGTCATCTGACGGGCTGCCAAGTGTTTCATTTTCTTTTCATGTGACNGGAGAGGGGTGGGGGCCGGCGGGGGGTGGAGGGGGAGAATCCAGCAGAAATCCAGCCCTGCCCTTCTTTGCACACGAGAGCCAATGTGGGGCTGATAGCGCTGCGGATGCGTTGGTGGCAGCCTTGCAGAGCGAGACCTGCACTTAACTTGCAGCTGCCTCGCGAGCCGGGCTTCAAGATGTCCACGCCCCGGGTGACAGCCGGCGGGGCGCTGCCCTGTGCTCGGGCGGCGATGCTGAACAGCAGCCTGCAGTGAGAGCCCGCAGCCGCCGCCGCCGCGGAGCAACCTAATGGTGCCTGGGCTTTGTTTTAGTTCATCAAATTTCTCCGACTCATTAGGCACTCTGCCCCGTGCTCCTCTTCCTCCTCCTTCCGCCTCCCCGCCCCCACCCCCACCCCCATTTTTTTTCTTCCTGTCCCTCACCGTGCAGCCCTAACTCTGGCTCCCGGTTCCCTTTTTGACAGTAACGGCACAGCCAACAAGATGAACGGCGCTTTGGATCACTCAGACCAGCCAGACCCAGATGCCATTAAGATGTTTGTCGGACAGATTCCCCGGTCCTGGTCGGAAAAGGAGCTGAAAGAACTTTTTGAGCCTTACGGAGCCGTCTACCAGATCAACGTCCTCCGGGACCGAAGTCAGAACCCTCCCCAGAGTAAAGGTACNGCGGCCGCGCCTCCGTGCAGGCGCGTGATGGCTCTCCCGAGGTCACTTTCTAGGCTTCTCTCGGGTGGAGCAGCTGCCTCTCTAAGGAACCGTGTCTCTGAGCCTCGCGTTTCCCAAGCTAACTCTTTCCACCCCTGCCTCCCCATTATTGCCCGAGCGGTTACAATTGCATTTTACTTTTCCGTAGCCTGCGGGGACCCTGAAATGCCTTCTGAACCGTTAGTGTGCTAACGGTATTCCTGGTATCAGGAATAAAGGGCACACTTTTGAGAGGGACATCAGTTCTTGAGGTTTAAATGGGGATCCTTAAGTGAAATGTGCCTTTTCAGGCGGGAAGAAGCACCCTAGTGGCCTGAAATAGTTAGCACACCTTAAAATTGCTTGTGGTTTACGCCCTTACCGGTGGTAGGATTCAAGTGTACAACCTGCTGGTTTTTACTGCCTCCATTTTAAGGCAAGGGTGATGGGGGGGAGGGGGAGGGCCCAGTTATTAAAATAGAGAGCAGAAACCTCTTCACGGGGTGGTGGGAGCTTCTGTGTTTTGGAGTCATCCTCTGTAAGCTTCATGCAAACTAAATTTAAAATATCTTCTCTGCTGCTCCCTTTAGGTCTTTGTCGATGTTTCAGCCTTGCTTAGTATTTCTGTTCTTTCTGTTTTTGATTTATTGGGCTGTCTAACCAGGGCCCCCCGTCTTTCAGGGGATCTTGCACTTCCTTTTTCTCTGCACCTCGGAATTTCTGTCTGCCCTATTAATTGGTTTCTGTGTCGCCTCTCATGAGAGCTCCTGCAAACTCATCATGTGGCTTGTATGTATACTTCAGTTGAACCCATGAATGTTAGCACACACTTTTCTCTTTCTTACTGTCGAGGTGAAGGGCTAGGACTAAATAATCGTTAAGACTGATGCTCTGTGACTCTGAGAAATGCCGGGCTGTCTCTTGTTGTCTATGGTTGCTGAGATCTGAGCGCACATTTGGAAACCTTTGAAAGAATGTGAAAGCCCATACTCACTTTATAAGGCCGAGCAGACATGCCTTCAGATTACGTTCATAAGACTCCGTTCTCAGTCTTAGGCCATGTAACACCAAGAATGTTTTCAAAATAACTTAGGGGAATTTTGTCACCACAAATTTGATTGTCCCATAATTAAAAAATATATATATATCTGAAAATCGGTAGGAGTAAGACATCACAAATTGGGGCAATGTTGAGATGTTTGTGGATCATATTGCATTAATTTGTGTAGTATCCTACTGAGGACCAGTACAGTGTAGCAGACTAGAGCCAGAGAGTCACCAGAAAGGCCATCCCACCATCTAGAATAGCACTCATGGAAAACGAGGCCGGGGCAGCAAATCAGGAGTGCAGCAAGCATGAGTTCAACCTTGTCCAAGAAAACGTGCCTCCAGATTTCAGTGCTCAGTATTTTTCAGAACAGTCTTTGACATAGTGATCAAAGCCCATTTATTATTGCTTGAATACTTGGGTTTTAGCTTTCACACATGTCTTGCCTTAGCCAGAAAGATCCTCCTTTCAGTCAAGAAAGTGTGCATGGTCTAGTTCTACCATTTTCTCTCTCATCCCCCGTGTTCCTCTGAGCACTGTCCTTACCAGGCTACATTTGAGACTATACATTTTGTTAATTTCATTCACTGAGTCTTGTAACAAAATCCCTTTAAATAGTTTAAGCCCAGAGTCTTGGAGGGGCAAGGAGGCCCCATGAAGGAGTGAACTTCTTTGAGCACAAGCGCTCTGCACCAGGCCCTATTTTAGGATTTCTTTCATTTCGTTCTTGCCAAAATCCTGAAAGTAGTTGCTCTTCGTCACATTTTACAGATGAGAACATTGAGGCTCTGTGAAAAAAGTTGAGAAACATAGCCCAGTTGACCCAGCTAGTCAGTGGCAGAGTAGGAATTGAGGCATAGCCCGTCTTCATGTGCTCTCCCTCCGTGTGCTCACTTCACTCGGATGAGGCCTCAAACCAACCTCATTCTGTTCCATTTCGGGGTGTGGGCCAGGGACGTTCTCCTTTATCTAAATGCTCCCCGAATGAAAGGAAGGAATCCTGCCCTTCACAAGCAAGGTTGATTTGGTTCCTGCCTTTGTTTATTTAGTTTGGACACTCATGGGTTTAGATTGTACATCATTCCCACTCGTAGTATCATGGGATAGAAGTTACAGATGAAATCATTCAAATCTTACCTTTGGAAATATAGGTCAATTCCCACTACTGTGAACTCCAAATCTCACATCAAATATTGCTTGAAGTACATGGACTGTCAGCCAAAGCTTGAAAGGATTTTTGTTACACAGATTTTTCTGTTGTAACGGTATTTGTTGTGATGGGATTTGAGCTGCATGATGACATTCCCCTCAGAGGATTACAGCCCTTGGCCATGCACACACAGAGCACAGCTACCACTCCTCTTCCGCCGAGCCCATGTGCTCCATACGGTATTTTCTGGTACATGCATACAGTAGGACCTCACATTTACATTGGTCCTGACTTTTGTCAGCAGAGTGTAGTCATCGTGTGTTCCCAGGGCTGATGTCACATCCTCAGAAAACAGAATTTTGGATGCTCTCTCTGAACACGGTCTAAATGATCTAAGTAGGGCTTTTGGGGTGGCCTTGATTCATTGCCTCAATGACCTCAATAGTTCTAAGGACAGAGACAAAACCAGGTTATTCCCTAATCCAAGTGAATTAGATTTTTTTCTCACATTGCACCTGATGTTCTGTTTAAGTCTCAAGTAATAAAAACTTTGTTCTTTTTTTTTTTTTTTTTTTTAATCATCCTTTAAGAATTAGAGCCTGAGCTGTCCGTGCCTTCTCCCTGGTAGTGTACGTGTTGACTAGGCAGAGTCCACAACTCTGGGAAAGCCGGCTGTCGTACCTACTAGGACTCGTGGAGAAGATGTTTTATTCAGTAGTTATCAGTCAAGTCTATGGGTGGTGAGAAATACCACCTAGTAGTTAAGGGCATTGGTTTTGAAGTCAGACAAGCCCCTAAATTCAGTTTCTGGCTCTACCACTTCCTGGGTGTTGGCCTTTTCTCATGTTTCTAAATCTCGTCTGAGGGTAGACTGTCCAGTAGGGTTGCCCAGATGAACGTACATGCTTTGCCCAGAGCTGGGACATAGTAGAAGCATGTGTGCTGAGGGTTACCCTTATAATTGTTATTGTCCTCACTGTCCCCAAGAACTCGAAATCTAATAGCGACAGTGAGGCCGGTGCACAGGTAACAGTAATGTTGAAGAGCATGGGATAAAAGCAAGAAGGAGAGGAGCATATTTGAACTCTGGAAGTCTGGTGTGGGGTGTGGGGGGTGATGAGTGATGGGCAGCTCTGGAGATAGGAAGACATGGTGACTTCACCAAATCCTGAAAAAGAAAAATAGGATTTCAGTTAAGTAAGGCCCGTGTTGAACACTGCAAGTGCATGGACTGGCCTGATCGCAGGTGTGGGGGTGAAAAATGCGGGCCAGGTCCTGGGCACTGTGAGTCCTACCAGAACTTGAAAGAAACATGAAGCATATGAAATGAAATGGAAGAGCGGGGAGGTCATGACATCTGGAAATAGAAGCTAGAGCCAGTTCTCAGAAGGCCTTCATTCTCAGGCTAAAATACTAGAATTTTTTTGCCTAGACAGTTGAGGGTCAGTGAAGGCTTTGTCAGCACGGGGAACAGAGGAGAGGCCAGGAAGCTGGTGTAGTGTGTCGGCTGAAGCACATGGGGCCTGAGCAGAGACGCTAATGGCTGTGGCCATGGAGAAGGGGGTCCCGAGTGACACAGCCGTGAGAATGTTGGAAAGAAGGGGACTTGATAACTGAATCGAGGCGGGGACGACCAGGAGGACTTTGGTCTCACTAGGAGAAGTGGAAAAGCAGTCAGCAGGGAAGGGACAGGAAGGAGAGGAATATGGAGTCCAGGTTGGATTGTGTTGAGTCTGAGGTGTCACAGAAGAGTCGAGAAGATGGGTGTGGGCCAAGGAAAGCCACCGACGTGGGTGTCTGGGAGGCCGTGAGAGCATTTGAGAAGGGTGGTGGCCACAGACTGTAGGTTTAGATGTGGGGCTGTGAGTAGCAGCCGCCCTTCCTAGGAGTCTGGCCATTTTTGTGTTCAGCACAGGATGAGGAGGTGAAGCCAAAGGACACACTGAAAGCATCAGGAAGACAGGATCAGAGTCTTTGAGGAGACCAGGAGCGGCTGAAGAGCACACGAGAAAGGGGACAAGGGGACCTCATCTGAGGTGGCAGGGCAGTTAAAGGAAGTAACAACAGATCAAATTTCAGTCTAATGGAGGGAAGCAGACAGCACCAATGCCCTCAGTCTTCTCCGTAGACAGCCCGTTCCTGAGGGGGCTGGTGGAGTAGAAGACAGAAGGAAACAAAAAAGGTTTAAAACGACTGCCTTGGAAAATCTGTAGAGATTTTGGGAGAGATCTCTGAGAGAAGAGCAGGGTTGCTGAAGAGCTGGGAGACTCTCCTCACACCAGGATTGTGTGGCTGTTGAGAGCAGGGCGCCGAGGGTTGTGGTTGTGTGAGCGAGCAGAGAGGCGGAATCACTTGTTGCTGGAGAGGGTCACGAAAGGTGTTGGGTGTGTCAGAATGTTCTCTGAGACCTAAGATAGGGAAGCTGGTAAAGGCAGAGGGTTGGCCTCTGGCCTCGGGTTGGCCATTGGGAAGGGTGTATGTGGACGACGTGGCAAGTGCAGGAGTGGTGTTGACGGAGCCTCCGCTCCCCCAGAGCCTCCGCATGTTGGTAAACTGGGTTCCTTGGATCATTGCTTTCCTGATATTTCTGTTATTGTCAAAATTATAACCCAGGCCCATAGCACCCTGAAAAAGCCTACTGCGTGATGAAGGCTAGTTACATTTTTCTAAGTTCAGGTGTTAAATAGTATTAGTTAATGTTGTTAAGTTAAATGCTTGTTGTTCTGATTTTACAGGAAGAAAAACTGAGGGGTCTATGCTAAGTAACTAGAAGGAAACCATTGAACATTTGAAAGTAGAGGATCAAACCAAGCCCTGGGCCCTAACCTAATGCCTCAGTGGTCACATTTCTCTCCCTCTCCTCCCTCCCCACCCCTGCGAATTCTCAGCCAAATGAGAGCTAGAAACGGGAAGTGGCTTGTGTAGACTATCTCTAAGTGCCACAGGCCTGAAGAACAAAACTTCCTTTTTTCTTGAAATGTGCTCCAGGGTCAGGTCATGGTAGAGCTTCTCTGCAGCTGTGGCTCCTCCAATCCTAGAGCCCAGAATATTCCGGGTGGAACAAAAAGCAAATTGAAGGCGCCTCTGAGAAGAGCTACTACATTTCAGAAGAGCAGTTCTTGTAGTGGCTGTGGTGCTGGTGCCATTTCGTCGTCTTGGTGGTCTGGCCACAGTGGCGGGTGGCCCACATGGCGGCTGACTCGACCCTCACCCCCTCCCGTTCAGTCTTTGACTATGACACTCTTAGTCACTCCTTCCCTTCTGAAAGCCCCTACTTCGGTCTGCAGGAATTCATTAATAAAATCTAAACTGGTCCTAATCCCTAGGAGAAGGGTGCCAGGCACCAGGACCTAATGTTACCCATTTCAGACTTTGATGAGAGGAAGCCTTGTGTCTAGAACATTCTCCCATGATAGGTTGGAAGGAGAGCAAGCCCCAGGGCTTACAAGATACTTAATGCTATTTTATTCTCTCCAGCTCGTTCAGAGAATGTGTCTCAGTGTCTTTAGCCCTAACACAGCGGTGTCACCTACCAGGGTTTGCGTAGTCCCTGAGAGCACAATTGCGCATGCTGCCGGAAGAGGCTGAAGAGAGGTGCCACCTTACTGACCTGTAATCTTTAAAATGTGAAAGGCTTGCAGAGAACACCTTTCACCTTTGACCTTTTTATTAAAGGAACCCCATTGGAGGACTCGGGTGGGAGCATTTTCGTGTCTCATGCCTTTCCTTTCTTCCTCAAAGAACTCTTGTCACAAGCTTCCCTTAAGTAACAGGAATGGACGTGGAACGGTTTATTGAAGCGATGGGCATCTCGAAATCCGTAATTGAGAAAGAATTCAGAACGCAGGAAGATGAGCCAATTTTACATTTCAGCGCACACACTGGGGATAGGATTTCTGCCCTCCATCTCTTGGAAATGAGGGCTGCTGCCCTAGATTTTTTGGGACAGCCCCAGTTTTGATAGTGCTGTCTCAGTGGCCCACAGGAAGGATCTCTCATCCTGAATTAATTTTACGTTAACAGAAATCACTGTGTAACTTCCTGTGACATCTTTTCATTGTTGGCTGACTGAGTCCTAAAGGATAAATTTAAAACACAGAATTTTTATATTCATGCAGGCAGGGATCCTTATCACATCCCTGGGAGAGGTGGGCTCATTAGTTTTATCATATGGCTGTGTTAAAGATTTCACAATTCAGGTTTTTAATGGAGTTTTAAACTATTTTGACTTAAACAGACTGCACCCCCAGCACTGATTGAGATAAATTAATGTTCAATTAGCCTCCATTAAGTTAGAGTGAGAAGGAATCCCTTTAAATGCCCCCTACTCCAGTGCTGAGACTGGACTGTGCTGGTCCAGCCCGGCTCTGAATTTCTGTTGCTTATATCAAAGGGTAGCTTCTCCCCTGGCAGATAATATCTGTCCTGGGCATGTTTTGATCCTTATATCTCTGTGGAGAGAAAAAGAGGAAGAAAAGGAAAGAGGGAGACACACTGGACACACGGAGCCAATATCAAAGAAGAAAATCAATTACTTAAGGCTGCTTCTGACCATTTTGTTTTCTCCTCCTCTGTATGGAACATCAGCTGGTCCCCAGCCGACTTGTCCCTGGTAGATATGCCTTCCTGGAATTAACATAGCAAGAGAATAAAGAAAACAGGATCTGGATGAAAGGAGAATGGATATTTAGGGGTAGAAATTTACATGAGAAGTAAACCCAGGGCCTCATGGCTTACATCTGTTAGGATCCCTCCAACACATGTTTACAGGTTGACTGAAACAGCTAAATTTAGATGATCTCACAATTTGCAAATTGAGTACATTTATAGTTTGCCTGCCCGGAGGTCTTACTTGCCTTTTTATTTGCCCCCCCCCCCCCCCAGAGATA
>NW_027529424.1:4317722-4438290 GCF_008692635.1 Crocuta crocuta | reverse complement strand
TTCCCTTTTTTTTTCCCCCCCCCCCCCCACCCTGAGATTTGTCCCATCAGTTACAAAAGTGGATCACCCTGGTTTACCACACCTCGGGTCATTATGAAACTGGTCTTTGGAAACGAGAAGTCCAGTTTCCCAGGCAGAAGGAGAGTGCTCTCCATAGGCTAGAGCTGCTAGTCACTCTGACACGCATGTGCGTGGCCTTGGAGTTGGCGTGGCATAGCATGACCTGCCCTCTCTTACTCACTCCCACTCCAGAGACCCCAGACGATCAGGCAATCAGGTCGAAAGGTTTGCTCTTTTCCTTCTTCAAGCTTTGCTTCTAATTGAAACTTACTGTTCACCGTAGAGAAGTTAGATTTTAGAAGTGTGTCGAATGCTAGTGTTAAAAATATAAAGTCATTACATACCTTGTGAGAAAATTTCTTGTCGTTAATGATTCCAACCATGATGAAATGTACCATGCTCTTAGCACAACGATATCCTTTTTCTTGTGTTCATGGATTCTTAAAAGACTGAATTTCCTCTTGGACATATGGCCCCAGATGCTAACAAGATTGAGGCATGAGATCTTGTGTTCTTTGTTCCTTGTCCAAACTTCACTGATCCCGAGATCATCCATTCACACGCTTTCTTTTCCAATATTGGCTAGCTAGCCCAAACCTCTTACAAGACCCTCTCTCCCTTCAGACTTAAGCATGCCAGGATGTGCCATTATGAATAAATGCACGACAATCATATGACCTTCAAAACCACTGGAAACTCAAAAGGGATGGAAAGAGAATTGGTCAAATGGGAAAAAATAGAAGCTAGGCTAAAATAATAGGATTTAGCAACAGATTGACTCGGGTTTTTATATTCTGGTAACGGAAATGACAGATGATAGTACGTTGGCTTTTCAAGATACCTGGTCAAGAGAATTGGAAATGTTCTGACCCCTAGTGTGAAATTCAGTGGAAAATCAGACATTAGGTACCTCAGTGATACATTAAGTATCACACTAGAGGAATTCACAGTGAACTAGACCAATTATACATATAAAAGAATTAGGGTCTTCTGGTGTCTTGAGTGTATTTTCCAATCTGCACACACACGGTGGAAAGGGGAACACAGAATAAAGGCACACGGGGAATGATGGATTGTGAGGTACATGGACTTCTCCCGGCCTCTCTTCCACTGAGTCACATAGATAGACACGTAGGTAGCAGCACAGAAGCAGGTTTTGCCGTAGAGGGGAAAGAGAGCTGGTTCACCGAACTGGGCCAGGTTATAATGGTAAAAACTAATGGGTCTGGGAGAATGAGGATGGCAATTGAGACACCACAGGAATAGCTATTGGGATCAATACTTTTTCACTCTCTATGTAAATTACTGAGAAAGATGCCCCGAATCCAGTTCTACGTTCTGGCATTAATTCAGATTGGAGAAACCTGGTTGGAGAAACCTACTTTGGACTGTGACCAGTTTGAAGAATAAAGAAATGTAATTTCTCTATTTCCATTAGAGGGGTCATAAATTGGCGTCAGAGAGAGAAATTGAAGGATCAAGAGTGAGTATCCACTCATCACACTCTTTAATTGTCCCAGAATCTTATCATTATAAAATATTCTGGGGTATGTTAAGGCCTCAAGTCTGTGGAAGACGAGACCTGTAGCAGAACGTCTTTGGCTCAAGACCTGCCTCCCCATGGTAGCCTCCAGTGTCATTTGGAGTGTTCAGAGTCTCTTGCCAGTTGGGCCCATCAATTGCTGTTCCTTTGTTGACTTCTCTTTAGTTTTAGGTGGGAAAAATAAAATTGCTTTATAAATTCCTATGGCTAATAGAAACTGCATCAGAGACCCGTAGAGGGGCATCATGATATGGAGGGTGAGGGACGTGAGAAACAACGCCTTCAACAAGTTCATGGTCAAAATGGCCCCTGAATGCTAAACGTTACGAATGAAGATAGCAGACCCCAAGTGATAAGGAACAGGTAATCCACCACTTTGGACAAAGAGCTTTTTCACTCCTATATAGGCCAATGTGCCCACTATCAGGAAGTGTTATTGAAGATGCATCAAGGAGATGGAAGCCTTCCAAAGGAGAACACATGAATCACTGAGGTCTGGGAAGGTTAGCCCATATGGAAAGGTCCAGGAGGTTAACTTAAAAGGCCTGAGAGCATTGAGTCACAAAAATGAAAAGGGAAGAAGGCTGCAGCAAAACATAAAAAGAGGGATTGTGCTTGGGAAAAAAAAAAAAAGAAAGAAAAAAATATGATTGAAGTTTTGAAGATGCGAAAGTGCAGAGTGAGGCTATATATAGATAAGCTCTTTCAATTAATACTAAACCCCTGGATTCTGCTGCTCGGACTGAAAATGTTGGCACAGCAGCAAAGTGTAGAGTTTGAGCCAAACTTTGACACAGAAGAGGTGATGAACTTAGAACATGATGAAAGTTACAGAGACGGGGGAGCCCGCTAACTCACGGCCCCCGGGAGCGGACCTCTGGCCAGCGCTCTCCTGAGGCTTCCTGCCTGGCTCTTTTTGTAGCAGGGATTTGGGGCCTTAAAAAGCCCTGGGTCCTTTTTCATGTAGAAGAGAAAAGGTAAAAGACATGGCCCAGAAAGCTAACAAGGTGTTTACCTAAGTACCACCGTGCGGCCATAAACATTTATTGGTGCCTACTGTGTGCAAGGTCCTCTACTTAGTGCTAGGAATATACATATAAATACAAAGAACGGGCCATGTTGCTGGCCCCAGAAGGAGAGAAGGAATCAGTCAGGATTAAAGACACGATGGCCATCCGTTGTGTGGAAATGTGGAGTCAGCTTGGGGTGAAGCAGTGTCCGTTGTGTGCGTGGGTCCATGGTTTCTTTTGGAAAGTACCCTGAGGTGGCCCTGTACAGTCCTGTGCTGTTCACAAACTAAAGGCAAAGTGAGAGAGTTATGGGAAGCCAGAGTCAGGTGAGAGGAGGAGTCTGATGTTTGGCTTCCAGCCACGCACCTCTCTTTCCCCTTCGTCTTCATCTTTGGTTTCCTTCCTTCTTTCTCCTCCCTGTAGGGAGTTGAGGACCAGAAGAGGGTCAAGTTTTCACTAAAACCTTCCAGAGCGCTCTCCATAAAATGCAGGGGCGTGCAGTTTGCTGCCCTCGCAAAGCATCACGCCGACGTGGGCGATGCATCAGCAGGCCCTCAGTACCCTCACCCCGTGTACCGCCCTTCAGAACAACACTGGCCCTACCTGGATCTGCATCCGGGTGATAGAAGAGAGACACGAACAGCCTTATCCTCCCTAGGACGTGTGTGTGTACCTTTGTTTGCACACATACACGACACACATGCTCATTTTAAACTTTGTGGTGACACGAAGTTAATTTCTTTGAATGCCATTTCTTTAAATGAGTGTGTTAGTGCCTACACAGCAGACCTCCGAGGAGTAAATTATTCATAGAATATTGAACATAAATGGCCTTGTACAGTGCCTGGTATATGGTGGGATGTGAATAAAGGATAGTAAATAGTGTCTGGTAGGTCGAGTATAAGAAAATAGGGATGGAAGAAAACAGTCACAGCATCCAGATTTTGTAAGTTCTGTGTATAAGGAAGGTGGTTGTTTTTTTTTTAAATTTTTGGTGCAGAGAAAGCTAATGTTCTTTCTCAACTAGTTTGCTAGAAAATATTATGCATGATTTAAATCGACATTTTATGTGGAAAGAGAAGGACATGGTAGAAGGAGGGAGTGTGGGCTTCTCAGTAAAAACCAGTGATCTCTGGGGAGAGCTTATAAATGTTGGCAAAACAAATATTTGAAACTATAGAAGGCCTCCTATAGATTCCAAACCTAAGTAATTATTCAGAATTCTTGCTCTCATGTCCTGGCCTTGAGGACAACAGGCTCTTTGAGAATAATTGTGTCTGATTATCTTGGTTTGGCCCAAATTTCCACGGACTTTGGATAATGACTGTAGGCCTTACGTCATATCGCTCAGTACATTGGACTGCGTTTGATGCTGAGACACCAGCGTAGTGCAGAGTTAATGCAACCCAGTAGAGTGGTAAAACTCCTATGTTTCACTGCCTGGGTTGTTTCTTCAAGATTCTCCTTTGGGATGCCTGGCTGGCTCAGTCAGTTAAGCGTCCAACTTCAGCTCGGGTCATGATCTCACGGTTCATGAGTTTTAACCGTACATTGGACTCTGCTCAGACAGCTCAGAGCCTGGAACCTGCTTCGGATTCTGTCTCCCCCTCTCTCTGCCCCTTCACCACTCCCACTCTGTCTCTCTCTCTCTCTCTCTCTCTCAAAAATAACAAACATTAAAAAAGATTCTCCTTCAAGTCAGGTGAGCTGGGTTTGTTTAGCTGAGTGTTTGGTTTTTGTTTGTTTACATTTGTGTGTGTGAATGTTTTGTAAAGAATTTGGGGCTACTCAAAGACCACGTGAACCAAACTGTTCACGTATGTTGAGAAAAATCATCGAAGAGCACTGCCTAATCTGTGCATTCCTGCTGTGCTGGAGACCTGTCTCCTTCCCACCTCCCACTTCCGTTAGGCTGGTCAGGGTGGAGGGCGAACAGATCAGCTTCGTCTCGCTCTTCAGATTAAATCATCAACGTCAACGGCAAAAAAGCAAGTGGAGCTTTCGTTTCTTAAGTCCTCCGTAAGATGTTCATGAGCTGTCTTAGCTGTCCAGGCGGTTCGACTTTTGGAGATGAAGGACCACTGTTTTTGCCCTTTATCTTTAGGATTCAGCCGTAACCTGTTCATTTGGGGGAGGGGGGTGAGAATGCTGATGATTAGCCCCAGAAAGGTTGAAGAAGGCCCTTTCTCTCCCTGCCCTGCCCCGAAAGGCCTCCTAAGGACCGGGGTGGAGGCTGGCCAGAGTGTCCTAGGCAGTTGGGATCTCTGTCAGTCCCTGAGGGAGGGCCATATACTCTGGGGATGGTCCCAGGGGACCCCAGCCACTGTGGGCTCCATAAGCCAAAACCTAGTTTTGGAAAACGTTGCTTCTCAGGAGGGTGTGTGAGAAGTGTTTTGAGGTGTTTTCTTGGGGGTTAAATGGGTCCCTGAGCATGCAGCCACCTTCCCGGCGCTCCCGCCTACACTACCTGCCCTCACCCCCGCCCCGCTTCCGCCCTGCGGAACCAGGAAGTGCCACGTCCGTGCCGGGGCCTCTCTCCTCCCTGCCAAGCCCGCTGCTGAGTGTGGGGCTCCCTTTGTGAAGTGGACATCTGTCTAATGGGAACTGGACTGTGACCACCGGTTCATTTTACACGGGCCCCCGTACAGCTGCCAGATGGTGGCGGGGCTCGGCTGTGTTGCAAGCCCGGCGGGGGCGGTGTGCCACCCTCGAGGTGGGAAACGGCCCGGGCCACAGAGCCCGCGTCCCCACCGAGGCAGTGCCTCTGGGAGCCTGGGCTCGGCTCCAATCTCTCTGAAGGAGGACTTAAGAAAAGGTAATGAATAAATTACAGCCACATTTTTAAAAATCAGGTCTTTAGGGTTTTCCTCGCTACCCTGTTGTTCGCTAATCTGTACTTAGAAGAACAGTTCTTAAGTGGGACACGTCAGGCTCACTCGCCACAGATTAAACTCGAAGGCACGCACACCCTGACAGCTTCGGGGCGACAGGAAGAGTGTGCGTCCGATGGCAGAGCTGGCCCGTTGCACCTGGCCTGCTGCGTCATTGGGGGCCCGGCCTCCTCTCAGCACCCTGGGGCCCAGAGGGAGGCCCGCCTCTCCGTGGCCCGCTGGCCGCCTGCCTGAGCTGCAGAGCCGGGAGCATTTGTGAAGTTATTGGTCGGCCTGCCCTGGCAACACGAAGTGCTGTGTTGACACATAGACCATTCCATGTTCGCGACAAAAACGCTTTATTTTTAGAACACTTCAAAGTGAGGAAACCGTTAAGCCCTATCACATCCTCCCTCACCCTCCAGCCACTTCCCCCCACTTCCCCCGCTGCCCCCGGCAGACCCACCCCCATTTTATAAAAGAGGAACCTCAGACAGGAGATTAAGGGATGTCTTGAGCCAGGCTGGTAACGCCGGGGAAAATTGCTGATCTGGTCTTAAAATCTAACACATCCTTCGGAGTAATTTGTATAATGCTGCCGCTTCTTTTACCTAGACCATGTGGGTTCCGTATGACCTCCCATCTAAGCCTTCATATTGGATGGGGAGTTCAAAAGACAATTTAGTCTCCCATTTACTTTCCTGGCATTCATTGAAATAAAAATAGACACATAATACTACTCCGTATAAATCAAAGCCCCAGGCACACTTTGAAAATCTTTGAGAATGCACAGTACTTATTTTCATAAGTATCTTTCAGGCAACTCGCTTAACTTTGCTCGTTAGAAGTCTGTGTCTTTTCTTTAATCCCTGGAGCTGCAGTGCATGGTTCAGTGCCGGGCATGAAATGGTCACTCAAGGGGCGCCTGGGTGGCTCGGTTGGGCGTCCAACTTCGGCTCAGGTCGTGATCTTGCAGTCCATGAGTTCAAGCCCCGTGTTGGGCTCTGTGCTGACAGCTCAGAGCCTGGAGCCTGCTTCAGATTCTGTGTCTCCCCCTCTTTCTGCCCCTCCCCTGCTCATGCTCTCTCGCGCGTGCACTCTCTCACTTGCTCTCTCTCGTAAAAAAAAAAAAAGATTAAGAAAAAACATTTGAGAAATGGTCACTCATAATTAGCTGCAGACTGAGTGAGGTGAACACTTCATCTGTCCTGTCCAGTGTCACCTTAGCCCATTTTTACAGAGGTACTTCTGGGAAGCGGAGAGAGGCTCCTCTTCTTTCCTAGAATATGTCTTGTGAGCCCTGTGTGCCAGGCAGTGTGCAGTGCAGTGGCCTGGGCATGCAGGGACAGAAGGTGTGGCCCACGTCCACGGGGTGCTCAGAGTGTGTTGGGGGAAGGACGGAGTGCCCACGAGTACACTGTTCTGAAACAGGAATCATTCACCCTGGTCCTAGGGGTGACTGTCCCCCAAGGTCACCTCTGTCAGCACCCCTAAATACACAGGGCTGAGGTGTCCCTTGCACGAGGCTCTATTTGTTAGGCTACTGATGGCCTTCATGAATGTAGTGTCGGAAGGAAGGGAAAAAAGCCAGTGAAAGAGTTGCATTAATTATAAAACTGTGTACAAATGTGAGGTGTGATGTTGCGGTATGTGCTTTTCCTGGTGCAGGTTAGTGTCCATGCTGTGTGGAATTTTCTTGACCCTTTGCGTACCAAACGAAATGCCAACTTTCCATAAAACACCCACTGGAACTGGGCAGTGGTAGGGCCAGAAAGTGGCGTGGCTCCGTGATGAATGGGGCCCTGGTAGTCAAGTGCTAGTTTCTGACACCCCCTCCCGGGTCCCCCTCCCCCAGTCTACTTTGTTTGTGACCTAGAGCGAGTTACTTGACACCTCCATGCCTCGGTGTCCTCATCTGCAAAATGGGTAGGATTGTGATAGAGCTTCGCGGAGCGCATCTGTGTGGCGTGCTCAGAGCACGGGGGCACGCGGTGAGCTGTTACCGTTCCCATCTGCTCGAGGTGAGGAAACTCAAGTTCAGAGAGGTTAGGTGAGCCCGTGGCCTTCTGCCAGCGACACCTCTGCACACAGCCTGCAGTCAGAACACACTGGCCTTTCTGTAAAAGCAGGATGTCTTCTCCGTAGTGTCAGCAGTAACAGCTGGAGTCTGCAGAGACCAGGCCCCGTGCCAGGTCCTATACTAAGGGTTCAATACCGCGCTACCTCCCTGTAGCACATATCGCCACAGCGGCCCTCTGAGGCAAATAGTATTTCTCCAACCCATGCTCCAGCTGAGAAAACTGAGACCGAGAAAACAAATGCATCTAACGAAGTGGCAGGTGGGGAGTTCTTACCTAAGCGGTTCGCCCTGAGAATCCTGCTCCTAACCGCCCTGCCTCGGGTTCCTGGAGCACTCTGGGTGGGTCTCTGCTCTTGACATTGATTATTACACGGAAATGACCCATTTTGCTTCGAAAAGCATACTTCTCTGGAGTGGGAGTTGCCTTTGACGCCTCTCTCTGCCTGCCACTGGGCACAGCAGCAGGTAACCAACAGGTGCTTACTAATGTTTGTCGAACACTATTGAACTCTGCCCTGAGCATTCCTTGCCTGTCGGCCTCCTTGCCTTGAGTCCCGTCCATTGCCTCTACCTAGAGGTGTTATGTCTTCTTCTTCCCGATTCTGATGGTTTGTATGCTGGCCTTTCTAAGTGCATGTGCCGTTTCGTCCATAAAAGCTCCTTCTGGATCCCCATGAGAGTACCGTCCTCTCCACAGAAATTCCTGCGGCATCATGTATGCCTCATGCACAAAGCTTTCTGTGTCATGCCCCGGTTGGGTATGCACTGGTCGTCTTGAACTGGAAGCTTCCGGCAATTGGGGGTCATTTTAGTCAATTGATGCATCTGATAGAACCTCGCAGTGCTTAACACGGGGCTTTAAAACCTGTCCTTGACAGGGGCACCTGCATGGCTCATTCGGTGAAGCATCCGACTTTGGCTCGGGTCAGGATCTCTCTGTTCGTGGGTCCAAGCCCTGTGTCGGGCTCTGTACTGATGGCTCAGAGCCTGGAGCCTGATTCTGTGTCTCCCTGTCTCTCTGCTCCTCCCCCGCTCACGTGCTGTCTCCCTCTCCCTCTCCCAAAAGCCTGTCCTAGACACCAGTTGAGTGAGTGAATGCAGTACACTCAAGAGAAAAGGATACTTTTTCGCCCCACAGCTATTCCACTTGGCTTTTTTCCCCTCCTTTTTCTTTTCATGGCACGTTGAAATAGAATGCCCCATTGCATTCCTGGTTTTGAATCAGCCGGTGGGCACTCTGTGGAGCATGAAAAAATATTGTTTCCACCGAAGCAACGGAAGTAAGAGAATCATTTTAGGGTGTCACCCTCTTGTGAAAAGCTTTGACATTTAGAGCAAAATCAGGAAGGAGAAAAGCAGTTGACTCGGAGCTGGAGTCTCCCGCCAGCACCGGCTGGGAGCTCTGTGAGCAGCACGCTCACCTGAAACCCCGCCAGACTTACAGATGTTTCCTTTGGCTCTGGTACCGAGAGCCACATCGCAGTTCTCGGGAACAATTCCGTTCTGGCAGGGACTGATGTCACAGGGGGGTGGGGCCGCAAACAAAGAAGTGACTTCATAGGTCTCACCCACTTCTAGTTTCTCGGGTCCTGGGACACACTTGACGGTTCCCTTTACCTTTTCATACGTCACTGGATGCACATCCTGCCAACACCTACTGCCCTTTACGGAGGCCGTGAAAGCCTCCTTGGCTGAGTGCATTCCTGGAACTCTGCGAGGTGAGGACCTGGGGGGTTTTACCTCTGGTTGTGAGCCTAGAAATTCCCTGCAGGTCACACGTCGGTGGATGGGGTAACTCTTCCAGATTGGGGTTTTCTTCCCTCCTGGACTCAGATTATAACACAGCGGAAAATACATCCACCCAGGGGGGATGAGGGAGGGGTGTGTAGTTGAAGAGAAGGACGGAGCGTCCCAAGGCTGTCTCTTGCCTCTGATTTCTAGCCCGAGGTTTTAAACTTTGCTTTGGAATGAGATGTCCCTCTGACAGGCACCGTGCCCGCGGCGTGAACTGCCTGCCATCCTGCTGTTTGTCCCTGTTGCTGTTGATGTCGTCACCTCCCCTCCTATCAGTCAGGCTCCAAATCTTGGGAAGCTGACTCTGTTGTATTCTTCCAGCATTTTTTCCATTCCTCCCACTACTGCCATTTGTACCGCCTTCTCGGGGTATTGTGTGAAGCCCAGCAGCCTTCTTGAGGGGTAGTAAATAGACAGTAAATTGGCAGGAGTGCTAAGTGCAAAATCTGGGAAGTTTAAAGTTGTGCGTGCCCCTGAAGCCATCACCACAAGGAAAGTAACGTACTCATCACCCTTAGCAACTTCCTCCTCTGTGGAAATCCCTTCCTTACCCCACACCACCCCCAGGCAGCCAGTGATGCTTTCTGTAGCTCCTGAGTTTCTCTTTCCTGGAATTCCGTACAACTGCAGTCATACTGACATGCCTTTTCCTGGCCCGATGTCTTTCATTCAGCATAATTATTTCAAGATTCAGTATCAGTAGTTCACTTCTGTCAGTACTTTATTTCTTCTACACGCTGAGTAGCATTTTGTTGAATGGACAAGCCACTGTTTTTCAGTTCTCCTGTGAATGGGCATTTGGGTGGTTTCCAGGTTTTTAGTATTAACAAACACGGCCCCTGCGAACATTCACGTACAGGCATTTGTAGGCTTCTGTTTCTCTTGGCTAAACACGTTAGGAGTGGAATGGCTGATCCCTGTGGTAGGTGTGTATTTAACTTTTTCAGAAACTAGCGAACCGTTTTCTTAAATGATTGTACCATTTTACATTCTCGCCTGCAGTAAAGGGGTCCCAGCCCTTCCATATCCTTGCCAACACTTGGTATAATCAGTATTTCTAATTTTAAATATTCAAATAGGTGCTTATTGGTATATGTCACAGTGGTTTTAGCTTTCATTGGACCAGAGACATTAATCATGTATTTATGTGCTCATATGACGCTTGTATTTCTTCTTGGTGAAGTGTCCGTTCAAATATTTTGCCTGCTTTTTTTTTTTTTTTTAATGTTTTTTATTTCTGCGAGAGAGAGAGCGTGAGCAGGGGAGGGTCAGAGAGGGAGGGAGACACAGAATCTGAAACAGGCTCCAGGCTCTGAGCTGGCTGTCAGCACAGAGCCCTACATGGGGCTCAAACCCACTAACTGTGAGATCATGACTTGAGCTGAAGTCAGCCGCTCAACCGACTGAGCCACCCAGGTGCCCCATTTTGCCTGCTTTTTAATTGGGTTTCCTTACTGTTGAATTTTGAGAATTACTGACCAACTCTGTATACAAGGCCTTCACCAGATCCATGTTTTGCAAATACGTACTGCCAATCTGTCTTGTCTTTCTAATCTCTCACCGGTTTCTTTTTAAAAGCAGAAGTTTTTCGTTTTGATGAAGTCTTATTAATTTGTTCTTTTACTGATGATGCTTCTGGTTGTGTATCAAAGAAAATCTAACTCACAGTTACATGCAGACACAAAAAGTCTGTTTTATTTCTTTTCCTCCCTGCCTGCTGGCCCTGGCTAAAATCTCCAAGACAAAGTTGCATAGAAGTGGTAACAGTGGACATCATTATCATGTTTTTGATCCTAGAAGAAAATCATTCTGTCTTTGACCATTAAATATGATATAAGCTTTAGGGTTTTTTATAGATGCCCTTTATAGATGCATCTTTATAGGTTGAGGACATTTCCCTTCTGTTGCTATTTCACTGAGAATTATTATCAGGAATGGATGTTGGATTTTGTCAAACACTTTATTCTGCATCTGTTGAGGTGACCCTGTGGCTTTCTTTTTTAGTTCATACATTTGGTGAATCACATGGATTGATTTTTGATGTTAAAGTAGCCTTGCGTTGCTGGGAGATAAACCCCACTTCATCATGATGTGCAGTTCTCGCGGGATTCTGTTTGCTCAAATTTTATTCAGAATTTTTGCATCTGTGTTCAGGAAGGAACATCATTAAGTAGTTTCCTTCTAATTTCTTTGGCTGATTTTGGTTTGATGTAATCCTGGCCTCGTGAGTGAGTTGGGAAGTAGTCCCTCCTTTCCATTTTCCTGGAAAAGTTTGTGTTGGGCTGTATTATTATTTTCTTAAATGTTTGGTAGAGTTCATGCAAAAGTCATCTGTGGTTCAAGCAAAAAGGTTTTTAAGCACAGATTTAATTTCTTTAGTATATATAGATCTCTATATACTATGTACACATACACTATGTGTGTGTGTGTGTGTGTGTGTGTGTATGTGCTTGTATATACCTATAATTCTGTTCAGGTTATGTTTCCACTTGAGTTTCTCTCCTTCAGAGAATATGTCTGTTTCATCTCAGTAGTCAAATTTATTGGCAAAAAGCTGCATATAATGTTCTTTTATCCCTTTCATATCTATAGAGTCTATAGTGATGTCATCTTTCTTGTTCCTGATATTGATAATATTGTGCTGCTTCTGGCTAAAAGTGTCTCAATTTTGTCTGTTCGACGAACTAGCCTTTGGTTTTCTTGATTTCCTTTGTGTTTACTCTATCTTATTGATTTCCACTTAGATTTTTATTCTTTGTTGGTTTGCTCTAGGTTTAATTTGCCCACTTTTCTGGTTTTTTTAAGGTAGAAGCTGAGGTCACATATTTGAAATCTTTTCTCCTATTCTAATGAGCACTTTTCATACTTCTTTCCTAAGAACTGCTCTGACTACATCCCATAAAGTTTGATGTGTTTTGGTTTCATTTTCATTCACTTTTAAATAATTTCTAATTTCCTTTTTTATTTCTTCTTCCACCTATGGTTATTCAAACTATGTCATTTAGTTGCTAACCATTTGAAGATTTTTCAGAGATGATTCTATTACGGGTTTATAATTGTTTCACTTTGGTCAGAGAACCTAACATACCATGAAAGGCTTGAAGACTTATAAATTTGTTGAGAATTATTTGATGCGCCATTATAGGGCCTGTCTTGATAAGTGTTCCATGTGTAATTGAAAATACATATCATGCTGTTACTGGACTGAGTGTTCTACAAATGTTTAGTTTAGTCGATACTGTTGTATAAATCTCTTCTGTATCCTTACTAACTTTCTGTATCTTCATTCTCTTAATTATTTAAAACAAAAAACTATTAAGGGGCACCTGGTGACTCAGTTGGTTGACCGTTGGTTCAGCTTCAGCTCAGGTCATGATATTGCAATTGGTGGGTTCAAGCCTCACGGGCTTTGTGCTGACAGCTTGGAGCCTGGAGCCTGCTTTGGATTCTGTGTCTCTGTGTCTCTGCCCCTCCCCTGCTCATGCTCTGTCTCTCTCAAAAAATGAGCATTAGAAATTAAATAAATAATAAAAAGCTATTTAAATGTCCAAATTTTATTGTGGATTTTTTTGTCTATCCTTTCACTTCAGTCATTTTTTTGCTTTATGTATTTGCAAGTTTTCTTATTCAATGCATATGTGCTTAGAATTTTTATGTTCTCTTGATGAATTGACTCCTTTATTATTTTGAAATAATGTTTATTTCTGGTATTATTCTTTTCCTTGAAATCAACTTTGGTAGATGTCAGTATAGCCACTGAAGCTTTCTTTTAATGAATGTTATAATGGTCTCTCTTTTTTCATTCTTTCACTTTTAACCTAATTGTATCTTTAGATTCAAAGGGAATTTCTAGGGATAACCATCAGTTGGGTCTTACTTTTTAAAAATCTCTTTAACAAGTTCTATCTTTTAATTTAAGTATTTACTTATGAACATTTGTTTTGATTGTCGATAAAATTGGGTATAGTTCTACCATTTCTTGGTTTGCTTTTTATTTCTCCTGTTCTTTATTCTGTTTTTCCTCTTTTTCTGCCTCTTAAGATTATTTTATCTTCTTCATTAGCTATAAAATTCTTTGCTTTGTTATTTTAGGAGTTGCCTTAGGGTTTATAATATTATATCTTTACATTATTGCAATTTACCTTCAAATGACAGTCTACAACTTCACATGTAATTTGAGAAATTTACAATAGCATACCTCTTTCATTTTTTTTTTTCCCTCCCAGGCTTTGTGCTATTGTTATTGTACATGTAACTTTGACATATGTTATAAGCCCCGCAGTACACAGTTATTTTTGTTTAGGTGATCAGACTTCTTTTAAAGAGATTTAAATAAGGAAAATATCTTATATATTTACCCACATTGTTATTATTTCTAGTGCTTTCTATTCCTTTGTGTGAACCCCTATTTCCTTCTGGTATCATTTTCCTTTTGATGAAGGACTTTGATTAACATTTATTATAGGATCATCTATTGGTAAATTCTTTCACCTTTTGTATGTCTAAAAACATTCATTTCACCTTTGTTTTTGAAACATATTTTCACTGTAGAATCCTAGGTTTACAGGTGTTTTACCATCAGTGTTTTACTTTTTATTCTTTCCAGTTCTGTTGAGAATTAATTGACATACAGCATTGTGTTAGTTTTAGGTGTACAACACGATGATTTGATTTATGTCTATATTGCAAAATGATTACCATAGTAATTTTAGTTAACTTCCATCACTTCACATAGTTAGAAATTTTTTTTCTTGTGAGGAGAACATTTAAGATTTCCTTTCTTACCAACATTCAAATATACAGTACAGTATTATTAACTTTAGTCACCATGCTGTAGATAATGTCCCCAGAGCTTATTTCTCTTATAACTGGCAATTTGTACCTTTGACCACCTTCACTTATTTCCCCCATCCCCCAGTCCCTGCCACTGGCAACCACAGTTTTTTCTGTAGATCTGTGAGTTCGGCTTTCAGTTTTTAAAGATTCACAGTCTTCCCACTTGTATTGTTCCTGATAAGCAATTTGATGTCATCCTCACCTTTGTTTTTCCATTAATGACTCTTTTTTCTTTAGTTTGTTTTTGAGAGCTTTTTTCTTTATTACTGCTTTTAAGCAATTTCACTATAAAGTGTCTTGATTTAGTTTTCTTCATATTTCTTGGACTTCAGTGAGCTTCCTAGATCTGGGAGCTGGTAGTTTTCATTGTAACTGGAAGCTTTTCAGTCCTTACTTTGTTCAGATATTTTTTTTCTGTCCCCTTTCTCCATTCCTTCAGGGACTCCAATTACTCACGTATATGGCCACTTGAAGTCACCTATGGCTCACTAATCTCCTACTCCCCTCCTCCTCTTCTTAACTCTTCTCTCTGTATTTCATTTAGAAGCATAGTTTGCTAATCTTTTCTTTAACATTTAATCAGCCTCTAATTCCATCCACTGTCTCATTAATCTCAGACGTTATAGTCTTTAATCTCTAGAAGTCCATTTTGGGTCCTTTCGATATTTTCCAATTTCTGCTTACCTTTTGAAATCTCTAAATGCAGGCATATTAAAGTAATTTTAATGTCCTTGTCTGCTAATTCTAACATCTGTACCAGTTACGTGTGATTTCAGTTAGTTACTTTTTGTTACTGTGGACCATGTCTTCCTCCTCCTCCGCATGCCTAGAAATCCTGGATTACCAAGATACCTGACATGAAATTGACTCTGCTACATTCTAGGTATTTTTGTTTTCCTCTAAAATATGTTGAGCTCTGTTCTGCAGTGCCATTAGGATACTTACAAGCAATTTGATTCTTTTGAATCCTGCTTTTGGGTTATATTAGGCAGGTCTACCCAGCCTACAGGTACTCATTTCCTACTTCTGAGGTCAGGTCTTTCTGAGTTCTCTACCCAGTGTGCCATGAAATAGTTTTTCTAGCCTGGCTGATGGGAACGGCACTATTCTTAGTTTTTAATTATTTAGGGTGCCCTCACACTCTCCTTCTTTGGCAGTTTCTTGACTCTACTGAATCCTCCAGTTACTGGGGGGCGGGCAGGGCGCAGGGCTCTGCAGATCCCTAGGGTTCTGTCTGTGTCACACTCTCTTCTCCATTATTCTTTTCTGTGAGTTCTGTCTTTCCTCCCCAAACTATCAGCTCCAAATTCTCAACTCAGGGTGTCTACCCAGTTTCTACCTGGCTTTGTGCTCCCTGCTCTGTGGCCTGGAAACCCTCTATACCCATCAGCTGTTTACAGGCTGGAAGGTTATCCATCTAGACCAGAAGCAGAGGTGTGTTCTTCGGGATGAGATTTCTTCACCCCAATTCTTTTCTCACGGTGCTTTTTATCCAGAGGAGTCACAATACAGGTAACAGTATATAAACATTCAGTGGCACCCAATTGCCTACTTGGTAAAGCCAGGGTCCTTGACCATGTTTTCCAGATCTCCCATAATCCGCCCCAAGCCCCCTGTTTTTCCTAATTGCCTTCATCATCTCCATTCCTCCATATGGATTCTTTATAAGATAGAATGCCTGGACTCCATCTCTTTCTGTAGCCTGCCCTTTGTTCAGAACCTACCATTTCCAACAAAGTTGTATAAAGTCTCCAGGTTGAAAATAAACTCTTTCCCCAACTCCTTTAAAGACTTATATGTGTCTCTTGCATTCACCCTGTCACTTTCCACTGTGTATTAACTTACTTATACACAGCTCTTAGCTCCTATCAGTTATCTATAAATCCTTTGAGGATGGGATTCATGTCTCATTTGGAGGTTCTTAGAAGTATAGGAGGTATCCAGTGTAAAGCAATCTTTTCATGTCTATTCAACACCTACTTACTTGAAATCAACACTGAAAAGGTATTGATGAGCTTTTAGCCCATTGATAAAGAATATTCTAGGCTCAGAAGTAAGCAGGGAGATTCAGCCCCACTTCTCACTGAGCTATTGGAGCTCCTTTTTCTTCTCTGTGTCTCAGTTTCAAGACGAGACTTGACATTGTCCCTTTAAAGGGTGTCTCTAACGGTGGGGATTTTTGTGTTGCTCTTTTTGTCTTCCCTCAGCCCAGTGCTATACCTGGTTCAGGAAATAGCCCTCTGATCACAGCAGTGACTCTCAGTGGGATGTCCTCTCAATAGAATTGTATTTTAAAATAAAAAAATTCCACAAAGTGGACTGGTCCACGGATGTGGGAAGGAGAGCTTTTTTTGTCTTCCAAAATCTGTCTGAAATACTGGAAGCATTCGAGAAAGGAGAAAGCAAAAAACTAAATTCTGACTCTTTGGATTTTCCCTTTTTAAAAATCCATTGGAATGATTCCACTTCTTTGAGGTACCTAGAGTAGTCAGATTTAGAGGGTGGGAGAGCAGCATGGCGGGTGCCAGGCACTGGGAGAGGGAAGGAGGGAGGGGTGTTTAATGGGTGCAGAGTTTTGGTTAGGGAAGATGTAGAAGTTCTGGAGATGGACGGTTGCACAGCCCTGTGAATGTACTAAATGCCACAGAACAGTACATTTAAAAATGGTTACAGTGGCCCGGGTAGCTGGGTGGCTCACTTGGTTGAGCAACTGACTCTTGGTCTTGACTCAGGTCATTATCTCACAGTTCATGATACAGAGCCCCTGAGTGGCTGACAGCACAGAGCTGCTTGGGATTCTCTCTTCCTCTCTCTCTCTCTCTCTCTCTCTCTCTCTCTCTCTCTCTCCCTCTCCCTCCCCCTCTCCCTCTCCCTCTCCCTCTATGCCACTCCAACTCCCATTCTCTCTCTCTCAAAATAAATAAACCTAAAAAAAAATGGTTACAGTGGTAAAGTATAAGTTACACGTATTTTGCCACAATAAAAAAGAAAAGTCATCAAAGTCTTGGTCATGTTTATGGAAAGATAATAGGTAAATCTAGGTTTGAAGTCCATTCCCCGTACTTGCCGGCAGTGTGAGGTCTGGGCGAGCTGCTTATCCGCTCTGAATCTGGGTTCTCATCTACAAGTGGGCCTGATGTATTGAGCGCGAGGTGCCCGGTCCAGTGCCTGTAACACAGCAGGCACTCACAAACATTCATTCACAAACATGTGTTCTTCCCTGTTCAGCTTTATAGTGAATGTCTTCTCACTTCGAAAATCCTGCCCAGGTACCTCTAACTCACAGACGAAATGGAGCAAGACCAGTGGCTTGGGAAGGGGCAAGGTTTGGTTAAACTCAGCCTGTCTTCATGTTGACAAGAGGCTGAACCAGAAGAACCCTGGGTCCGTGGTCTTGGGGTGTCCCTGGACAGGGAGACTTTCATAAGTGTGCCGGTTTTTCATGCTATCATAGGGGAAATACATCTGGACCAGGACTTACCACAGGGCCAGCTCCCAATGTAGTCATCTCTGGAAAGTGACCCATCAGGGGGACGCGAAATGGGGACACCACCTCAAAATCTGCAGCCTCTGAATGGCTGGAGGAGATAAGAGCTTCTAAGCTAACATCCCCTGCCTGCCCTTGCCTTTCATTAAGTGCGGACTCCTCGCTATATATACCCTCAAGCGTCCTCATTTTCAAAGCTTAGATCTTTTCCAAATCACCAGGCTTCTTTTGTAAATAAAAAATAGTAAGTGATTATTTCATTAATTTTTTAGATTCCAAGCGAAGTGATTATCCATAGTCCGAATGTAGAGACGTCTCAAATAAATAGAGAGGGAGGGGATACGTGTGTGTGCAAATGCTGTTTCTCTGGTTTATATTGCTCCCCTCCCGCCTCCCACCCCCACCTTCACATGCTGATTCCCAGTCTCTTTTGCTTTCACTGAGAAACTTGACCGCCCAGAGAATTTTCCCGTGGAGGTGTGGGGGCGGCGTTGTGTTGAATCCCTGCTGTTTGCCCAGAAGAACCAGTTAGTAGTGAGGAATCGTCATCTGCTCCTCTCTCTCTGGCCTCATATCCTCCGTGGAAGCCCATCCGTCAGTGTTAAGGAGCCAGCTGTCCCACGTGCGCAGCTGTGTGGCCCCTGGGGCTGTGATCTCGTCAAACCCACTCGCACTGAGCAGGATTTGAGAGCCCGCTTTGTGATTCAGATGGGGCTCCTTCAGCACATGCTCACTGCACCCTGCCCCCCCAAGGGAGGACCCCCACTTTGTCCCAGCAGCTCTGAAAGTGAGAGCAAACGCTGCAGGTCCTTAGAGGCGCCAGCCACGCTGCCCCCTTTATTCCGGTGGCATTACAGGGCACCTGCTCTCTTGATCACCCGCATGCCGTTTGGCACGTGCTTGTAGCCTGGAGGCAGAATGTGCCACCACAGTCCTGCCTGGCCCTGCCACCGCACGACTGACCACCGGAGGGAGGCTGTGTCAGCCACTAAAACCAACAGACTAGATGTCGGAGGAGCTGATGTTCCATCGGCACCTTCCCCCCACCCCCATCACAGCCACCCCCATGACAGTCTGTTATAACAGTACAAGTGCATTTGTTTCTTGGGAGGGGAGTCGGGGACTTTTCCGATCCAGACTCAGAATGATCTCCTGTGTGACCTGGACTAAGTTGTATACCTTCTCAGGGCGCTTGTCCCGACGGTGGTGCGAGACTCAGAAGAGAGACGATGGTATGCAAGCCAGTCTGTATGTTAGAATCACCTAGAGAGGGTAAACAGCAAAAATACCAGTGCCTGGACCCTACCCCTCATGAGTTCAGATCGAATTCCTCTGCACAAGGGGTCAGGAAGCATCCAGAAAAGTGCAGGTCACTCAGACATGCATCCAGACTGTGGAAGGACCTGGACAGGCAGGACTGGGATGCTTTGAGGAAGGGTAGGGCCCTGCATAAACCCAGTTGGGCATTCCTGTCATCAGTTTTCAGTCACTCTGGTGGTCCCCAGGATTTCCACCTGGGGTAAGGATAATGGGAACATGACCTGGTTCTGTTTTGTTTTCTTAACATTGCTTCCAGCACCCACCGCGAGCCTTTCTTAGTGGGGATTAGGCGTGGTAGTTCACGCCCTGAGCACACATGAGCCTCTCCCTAAACTTGCAGGGACTGTCCAGCGGAATGTCCTCCTAGCCTTCGCCTGGGGGGACGTGGCTCCCCCGTGGGCGGTGAGAAGCCGGGCGAGCCTCTCCAGGCGGCAGTGATCGCGTCCCAACTGAAGTGCTGTCGAGCTCCCGCAGTGATGCGGCGCCCGGCACACGAGTAGGGATGCGGTTCCCATGGAAAAGGCAGTTAATGTTGGTCTCCAAACCGTCACAGCTGAAGGCTCTGCAAGCAATCCCAGGTTTACATGAACGGAGAGAACAGCTCAAAAGTTTCCGGGTGACGAGATAAGTGCAGCAATCATGTTTCAAATACCACAGAAGAAAATTTCACCACGGACTGTGCTAACTAAGGAAGGGTTTCTACCATGGAATCTAAGTGAATTACCATCAGGATCCTGGCTCCTGCTAACGCCCCACCTCTGGTGCCATCACTCAGCACAGCCTCCTGTTTGTACCGCTCGAGGGCCAGGAAGGTGAACCGGACTTTCCAGGGATGGGTTTTTAGCAGAAGAAAGAACACCTTCTGGGGCGCCTGGGTGGCTCAGTCAGTTAAGCATCCGACTTTGGCTCAGGTCATGATCTCACAGTTAGTGGGTTGGAGCCCCGCGTAGGGCTCTGTGCTGACTGACAGCTCAGAGCCTGGAGCCTGTTTCAGTCTGTGACTCCCTCTCTCTCTGACCCTCCCCTGCTCGGCTGCCTCTCTCTCTCTCAGAAATAAATAAAACCTTTAAAAAAAAAAAAAAAAAAGAAAACCTTCTGAGGGTCCAATATGGTTTTCACTGTGAGAAAAAAAAAAATAATGCCGATTTAACCGAAAGCGTGACCTTTAAAGGTCCTGTTTGATTTTGCACGTGTTTGTATTTGTTAATAGAATAGTTTTTCCAAGGAAAGCTTGGAATGTGTTTATATGGTGCTCCACATTCACAGGTTGATACAGTATTAATTCGGGGTGGAATCCTGGGAAGAAGGCTGAAGAGTGAGTTCATCCTTATTTGCAGATGAACAGATGGCAAATTACAGTTTAAAGAACAGTCACAAAGTAGGGGTGTGGTCATGGGGGGGGAGTCACTCCTGATCTAAAGGTTCTTGTTTGGGTGCTTTTTCTCTTTTATAACTTTTCACATTTGTTTTTACTTTGATTTTTAAAGTTTTTTCAGGGCACCTGGGTGGCTCAGTTGGTTGAGCATCCAACTCTTGATTTCTGCTTAGTCATGATCCCACGGTCATGGGATCAAGCCTCACGTCAGGCTCTGAGCTGAATGTGAAGCCCGCTTGAGATTCCCTCTCTCTCTCAATCTCAATCTCTCTCCCCCCACCCCTCTACCCCACTTGAGCTCTCTCACCCTCTCAAATAAAAACAAGTAAAGATTCTTCTATTGTTTTTCATTTCGAAATGAAAAAAATTGAGAAAATTGCAAATTTTGAAGTGGGAAGATAGGCATTTACCTAGTAACTCAAGTCCACCTTTCCATTCATTCTTCCAGCCCTTTTGAATCAAGGAGCTTTCCGCACAGGGTACCCTGAAACGTTGCAGGTCTGAAGACTGATCACAGAAGGGTAGGGGGAAAAGCATAGGAGGCACCTGAATCCATAAAGTAAATTCTCCCTAACACAACGGTTAAGTTTCAATAGATAAAGAGTCCATTTCTGAATCTGGAAGAGAGTCACGTGGTTGCACACCCATAGGTATTACTTGCCACGGAGAAGTTCAACTCCGTTTTTATTTGCTGTCTATTTCACAGAAAACAATACACTGTCATTTTTTTATAGTGCCATATGGGTTATAAAAATACCAGTGGCTTTGTGCTGGACAAGCCATAATCTCGGGAAGGAATGGAGGTGAGCTTTGATCTCCGTGGCCTCTGCTCTGAATTACCATTTTCAGTGGGCCGCTGTGGCACTAGTCCCGTCCCAGGGTAGTGGGGGGACAATGATGTCTTTCCCTCCCGTAGCTGAGAAGGAGTTTTGAAGTGCCCTTCTGGAAGCTATAGAAATATATGATATTTATCGTCAGTGTTCCACTCTGAACTTGAGCTCACCTCCTATCACACCTCTAGGTGTGATAATATTTCTCATTCTGTTACCACAGAGTAATGTCATACTTGGCACTTTTACTGTCCTTTTCCTAGAATATCCCCAAAGTGCTTTCTGAGAGTGTTAACTGCTATTTAGCTTGTTTTTCTGCTGTGGAGAAAAGAGAGACCCACCAAGGCACCAAGAGAATACTCTCTGTGTGTTAAGTAGGAGGTTCCGACCAGCAGGGAGTCAGATCTGGCATTCCTGACCCTGACCCAATGGTCGGTCTGTGTTGGGGCGCCAAGTCTGACAGCCATGCTTCAGAATCATTTCTTTTTAAAATTGTTTTAAATGTTTATTTTTGAGAGGAGGGAGAGAGAGACAGAGTGCAAGCGGGGGAGGGGCAGTTAGAGAGAAACACACACACACACAGAATCTGAAGCAGACTCAGACTCTGAGCTCTCAGCACAGAGCCCAATGCGGGGCTCGGACTCCAGAACAACAAGATCATGACCTGAGCCGAAGTCAGATGCTTAACCGACTGAGCCACCCAGGCGCCCCAAGAATCATATCTTTTTATCTCTTGCTCTTCCCTGATCATCACACTCAGTTGTACCCCCACCGCCTTCATCCAGCCCACCCTCCATGCTTTCACAGAAAGCAGTGTCACCAATGAAAACGAGACAGGAGATGCATGGTGCTCCAAGTTTTGACTGGCATCTGACTGGAATTAGGACAAAGATGAATGTACCCTCATACCTGGGAACCAGAAGCCACCCTCTCTCAGCAGACCTCATCGCCATAGACCTGTGCTTGCTGGAGAAGAGGGGGAGCAGAATCACAGTTACAAGGACGATAGACAGCCCTTTCCAACCTGGCCATATTTCACACAAACTGGCACTGCTCTGCTCTGCATTGTTCGTCTTCTGATTCCTTGTTCAACGTTGCCTCCCACTTGAGGCCAAGCACATTAGAGCCGTGCCGGAGAGTTGGTGGAAAAACAGCCTTATTATTAACCTCTGTTGAAAACATAATGGCTTCATAAATGTCTTCATTCACAGATGGAGTCACACAAGATATTAATGCTCTTTCTTAAACTTGGCAGAACAGAGTCTGCTTTCAAACCTCCTTTGTCCGTGTCTGTGGTGCGCCAGCACCTCGTGGGAAGAAAATTAGCCCCTTAAAAATGACTTTCCTCTTCACACGTTCACATAGCTCGAATTCATAATTGGGCCAACCATAATTTTTATTGGTTGGCTGCTGTATCATCATATAAATCCATGAATATGTCATTCAGAGTCATTTAAACCAGTCAATCCTGGGTAACCCAGTGCAGCCCCTGAGCATAGTTGGCCTCTGAAGAGGAGAAATGGAGAGTCATTTGCCCAGAGCTGCTCAGCATCTGCTGCAGCTGGTCCAGGTCGACGGGACCTAGAGAGTTTTGATAGCCTGTCTGATCATAACCTCCACCTGCATGGACTTCTGTTCGTAGAGCTTTTCTACATTGTCATCTCATTTATTCCCCGCTGTGGGCCTGAGAGGAGGCAGGGTGGGGTTTGCATCTTCATTTGACCCAAAATAGGGATCTGTGCGGGCAGTGACTTGCCTTCGTTAGGGCACTCGGAACTCAAACCACCATGTGGGATTCCGGCCCATGCTCTAGCTGTTAGGCCAGGCGACACTGCGAAGCCCAGGGTCCTTCCCTCACAGGGTGAAGTGACACCTGTCCTCTCCTACACGGTCACGTATTTTAAAAAAAAGGCTCTGTGGCTTCAGTCACAGCCGTTTGGTCTCTGCTTTCAGATACCATAAAATACGTGGATTCCTAGGGAGCACAGGGTTCCTTATCAGATGCAACTGGAGAAAAAACCATTTTCCGCGCTCTCCAGAATACAGTTCCGTTTCCGGGTCCCTCCCATGGAACGCAGCAGTGGTATTTATTGGCCATGTCTCAGTGAGCCACTTTCCGTTACACAGTGCACAGCGACAGCGACCCAGACTGGCCTCCAGACTGCCAGGCTCCATCCCCTGAAGAGACTGTCCCTCCTGTCTGACTTGCAAAGTCAGTGGCAGGGGGAGTAGAGAAGCATCTCTTAAATCTTTGTTCCCAAAGGTGCCTGGATACTCAGGTGCACGTAGACCAAATCCGTTCCAGTCCCCACACGCTGCGTGTACGGCTCTGTATTTACTGCTGATTTTAATTCACGTGTTTATGGGGGATTTTCTGTATCTCTCTCGATGCTGATAGTTTTATTAGGGATATTTCTTTTACATTTTGTCATGAACCTGTTTAAAAATGTGTTGTGGCAGCTTGGTTGCAAGATCCTCCTTTATAACAGGAGAAGTTGGGTTCAAGTCTGACGTATAACCGTCACCTGGTAAGCAAACACCATCTGACTCTGCCAACATTGTCAGTGATTTATTGCTTTAAATTGGAATCAGCTGATATTTGGTTCCACAGTTTTTAACTCTGCAGGGTTAATCTGGACCCTGCTGGTACACATGAAATAGTTGTTTTATCTGCTGTTCTAAGACTGATGAAATGTGCAGAAGATGGCTGTGTAATCAGCCTAGTATCTCTCTATGTCACAGCTTAGTCCATATGGCAGTGTACAATCTCAAAAATAATTACTTCGCTGTAGTTAGAACATGGGAGCTAAATGTGGGAGCTGATAAAAAGAAAGAAAGAAAAGAAGAAAACTGCATGCAAGTCATTTCCTGAATTGGGTCGTTCTGTTTTGTTATCTTCTTAGGGAGAACAAGTGGGTTATGATGGTCAGACCTCCCAGGAGCCTGACAGTTCAGGGCAAGGCCTGGGGGACAGATCGCTTAATCTGTTGCCAATGTCTTTTTCTACCTTTGATCTTTTGTGTTTAGGTGAACTTGATGAGACTTTTCTTTCATTCCCTCCTCTAGACCTAGATAGGACCCTTGAAAGT
Organism: Crocuta crocuta; assembly: GCF_008692635.1. Lineage (NCBI taxonomy): Eukaryota > Metazoa > Chordata > Mammalia > Carnivora > Hyaenidae > Crocuta > Crocuta crocuta. The sequence goes on along the minus strand of NW_027529424.1, from coordinate 4,413,996 downwards.
AAAGATGCTAATGCTTAGAGTTTTCTTTTGTTCTGAAAGCAATCAAAAGATATCTGAAGTCACAGCCATCTGAAAAAGAGATACTAGACCAGTATCCACTCTTTAACATTCTACTTTCATAGCCAGCTATTGAAGAAGACCTGAAAGATAGGAGGTCATTTGGTCTGCTTCAGGTCTAGCGTCTTCTACAAAGCTCATCTGAAGGAAAAGCACCATAGGTTTTTTGGAGGGTTTTTTCCCCCCCATAAACTGTGAAGTCTCAGGGGGTATTGATTCCTCTTTGCCAAGATGTTGGGAATAGTCCACAGACAACTTGCTGGGGTTTCAAGGAAGATCCAAGACTTAGAATAAAACTTTTTGTATAAAGGTCTATAGATTAGATTGCATGACGTGTCTTGAATCGGAAATGGGATGTAAGTTGTTTTTTTGTTTTTTTTTTTTTCCTGTTCAGAGGAGAAAAGAATACAATGAACTGTATTCTGAGGCAATTCTCTTGTGGACCAAGACTCGCTTAACTTTAGAGCCACCCCTGTGGACAAGGGTTTGTAGAGCAGGGAGGAGTCTGAGGTACAGTGGAGTGATTACTTGGTACAGGTGAGAGATTATCGAGGAAGAAATGACAGTCTTAGCAGAACCCAAGAGTAGTATCTCTGGCACCAGCCTCTTTCTCCGGAAGGGATTGAGAGGCCCTCTGGTCCAGACTTCCCAGATGCTTTCTGTGGGCTGCTGGGAGTCTTTGCCCTCCCTCGTGCAGTCGCTGGCTGTCTCTTTGCCTCTTCTTTCCCTCTTGAGTATACAGCTCCTTCCAAACAGACTCCCATCCCTGAAGCCAAATGGGGCTTCTGTCATGACTTGAACATGGGACCTGCTTGCTCTCCCTGCCAACCAGAAGTATCAGAAGGTATCGATCGGCCCTGCGAGCAGAGCAGGCCCATACGTTGTTGCCCCGTCTAGAGTCTGGATGGCACACATTGGGCCCAGGAAGGGGGATTGATGGATACTGCCTCCCCCACTCCCCTTTCTGAGCATGCCTTCTCTTGAAATATGTATTTAATTACATGGAGTCATCAATTACATGTGATTTCTAGTCACAGTTTAGAGCAGGCCCTCCAGACTCCACTCAGCTTGTCTGCTATGAAGAAAAAGCCATCAATATTTTAAAAGCTGCTGACAGGCAGGAAGTTAGCCTTGGTGCCTGGAAACTTAGAATTTTTTTCTTTTTAACTCTCTGTGAAACCTCTCCATTATACCTCTACAGCAGTACTGAGAAAGGCTTACCATAGAACCAGGGCCACAATGAAGACTAATGGGATAAAACCAATCAGAGTCTTCAGGCGCCAGGTAACCCACATGTGTCCTGATTGTGTGGCCTGAATTTCCCACCTGGGAGCTTTCCAGAGCAGCAAGCACCCTGAGCTGCCCTGGCGTGGATGTCACCAAACTGGGTCATGGGAGGTGCAGTGCGTTCCGGAGAGTGTATTTGAGGGCACATCTTCCAGGGACAGATTTTGACAGGCCTTCCAGATTTCTCGCTGCATTGGGAGAGAACAAATGGGGTTCCAGGTCACCTCAGCTTTCCAGCATTAAGGAAAGGCTCCTGTGAGGGGTTTGAGGGAGGAGATTAGCTCTTCGGGGCCACTCAAGAAGCTTTATAAATAGTTTGCATGAACCAGGTAGCCTGTAAGATTTCCATTCACCTAGAAACTTATTCAAGGGTCATGTTTATATGCAGAGATCTGTCTCGGGTTCAATCTCACCCTTACCTCCATTCGAAATACTCATTTTTGCTTTGTTCCTATATCACAGCACAGAAAACCTCAAAGCCTCTTCTTGGAGCAAAATCATAGTATTTCTGTACAACTGATTTTTTATTTTTAATTTTTTTAATGTTTTATTTTTGAGAGAGAGAGAGACCTAGTGCAGGCAGGGGAGGGGCAGAGAGAAGGAGACACAGAATCGGAAGCAGGCTCCAGGCTTGGAGCTGTCAGCACAGAGCCCAGTGCGGGGCTCCAGTCCAGGAGCTGTGAGATCATGACCTGAGCCAAAGTCGGACACTTAAGCAACCGAGCCACCCAGGCACCCCGAGTTGTTTAGATTTACATGAAACCCCAACTAAGGATAAAGAAAAGAGGTGAATTTATTAAATTTTTTAGCCTACTTGTTACCCATATGTTCGTAGCACACACCTTGATATGTCACACACTGTTATGTTTTGGCACGTGCGGACTTTTTCATGAATTCTCGAGAGGGATTTAAAGCAATTACAGAGCAATCTAGCTACCAAAAGGGCTTGAAGACACCACTTGCTAGCTCATATCTCACCCCAGGAAAATGGTCTGGGATGATGCCGCTCTGCTTTGCCGGGTCCAGACCTCGTAAGACCTCTCCAGGTCGTACTTCTGTGCCCACCTACATGGCACCTCATGCCTAGTGCCCACACCCACTTGATAATGCGATGGGTTAGAGGGCAGTTGAGGAAGGGAGTCATGAGGAAGCCTCAGTTACTGGGTTTATGCTTTGAAAAAGTGCTACTGGAAAGAATAAGGGAAGAAAAATTGAAACAGAAGACATAGAACAACTTGTAATTGTGGATTAAATGTCACCATTCAAACAAATGACATTAAGAATTGCTCATCACTGAGGACTGAAATCGTAGACATGCCTATCGAGAAGTTTTACGTTCCTTCTAGTGATATAGCCAGTTTTACCAAGTGGTCTGTTCGAAAAAAAAAAAGAAAGAAAAGAAACTGATTTAAATGCATCACGCACTTCATCTACCTGATTTCTCTAGAGCCATCTTCCTTCTGATTTTCTGAAACATGCTCACTTTGACCTTCTGGTGTGTTTGTATCATAGCCACGTTGCCATATGTGTTGAAGGTGAGGGTGGAGTGTCCTAACATGTCTGTCATGGTTTCTGCTCTACTGTATACACACACACATACATACATACATACATACATACATACATACATACATACATACAGTCACTCTGTGTTACAGTTAACCAGGGTAGGCTGAGATCCTGTAATAGACCCAGAGATGTGTGAGGGCTTCAGACACAGGAGTCTCCCCTTGCTCATGTCAGGGGTCCTCTCTGGATGTTCTTGGTAGTGGGACTGCCCTTCTTCCGCATACTGGTGTAGGGATCCAGCCATCTTCATCTTCTGGCTCTGCCTTCCCCCAGGGCCTTTTCTTTCCCCTATCTGATCCATCTAGAAGAAAAGGAAGGAAAATACGGAAGAGCTATATCTGATCTATTATAAGCCCTGGCCCTGAACCAGCAAGTATCACTTCCACTCTCATCTCTTAGACGGCATAGAGTCACATGACAAGATGCGTGCTTCTTCCATGCGCTCTGGAACAGTCCTGGCCCTGCGGGGGAAGAGGGTGGGCTTGGGGCGGCAGTTGGTGTCTTTTCCTGTGGTGCTTTCCAGACTTCTCAGAGGATACGCATCACTGGGGACACTGTTACACAGATTCCCAGGCCTTTGCCCTGGACATCCATATCCAGTAGGCCCCTGGGTGGTTTCCAGGAATCTGTTTTAATATCCACACTCCAGATGATGATGATCTTCAAGAAAGTTGAAGAAACACTGTTACAAAATGTAATTAGATTGTAGAAAGGTATTCTGTGTCTTTTCACAATCTTAGCCTGGGAATCCTACACTCCAGATGATGATGATCTTCAGGAAAGTTGAAGAAACACTGTTACAAAATGTAATTAGATTGTAGAAAGGTATTCTGTGTCTTTTCACAATCTTAGCCTGGGAATCCTACGTGATAAAGAATGGTGATAGACCAGGTGAACAGAGTCTAACTCTTGGCACCCTTGAAGCGCCTGGGTGGCTCAGTTGATTAAGCGTCCAACTTCAGCTTCAGGTCATGATGTCATNGGTTAAAAAAAAAAAAAAGAAACACTTGGCACCCATGCTTAACTCTCTTGAGCCTCAGAATATGGCTCCAGGCTTCATTGTATAGACAAGGTTATTCTCTGACTCCAAAGTGTAGCACTATTACATCTGTCCAGACCTGAATTTTTCTTTGAATTAGCTGATTGCTTCATTTAGTTGAGCATGTTTAGAAGTCATTTTGACATACAGTTATTTTATGGTTTATGTCAGATACTTGGAATATATCCGCTTACTACAGCTCTTTACACCTAGGCCAGCGTATAAGATTGACTAAGAATGAAATATTAGGAGCTTGCTTTCCCTCCTGTCATAACATTGAATCCTTTAGAAACCTGCCACCATGGGAATTAAAAGCATAACTGTGTTAGATGAAGAGGGGTTGAATGATTTATCAGTGACCTCAGTGCAAACATGAAGGATAGAAAGCTCTCCACTCAGCCTCCTGAACATGCCAGGAGAATGACATGAGATGTGAGGAATTCTGTTTGTTACTCATGACAATAATCCAGACTGCTTTCTCTGTGCTACCCAGCAGTCACATGGACCATATCCCTCTCGACAGATTGGAGTGGGCTTAGGGAATTCAGACCAACTTTAATATTGGCCCAAGATAGTTAAACGCAGGAAGGTAACCCTTCCTCTCACTAACCTAAAAAGCGCTCCAGGACAAACCAAAAGGATACCTATAATATCCACTGTTAGGGTGTTCCTGAGCACTTGATCTCCTGGAGATTGAATAAAATTGAGAACTAACAATGCAACCCTTCATGGTGAGAGAGGATCTAACTACAAAGAGGTATCATCATTTATTATCTGCACAATTAGGAAGCAGTAGCATAAGGCAGAGGCTTGGCCGTGTAACTAGTCTTGGGTACCCAGTGCCTTTTACTTCACTGCAGAGGGTTTTTCCACACACCCTGCCTCCCATGCCTGTCTTAATAATAGTGTGTGCAAAATCCAAGCAAGCAGTGGACCTTAGGTCCAAAAGAGCTACCAGCTTGGAAATCCATCTCCATCCAGTCATCTCAGGATAAGATGGGAGGTTGCTGGATATTCCTTCTCCCTTTCCTCTAAAGATTTCACAGATGAATTTCAGTGTCATTGGCAGTGATTGAGAGAAATGAAAGTTTTTAGATCAAACACCACTTCCGTCAGTGTGCCATGTGGGGAAGGCTGATAGATGGCGTGTTCTTCTTGAGTGAAACCAAAAGGCTGCTGATCCGTGTGTGGCATGTAGTTTTCTGTAATCTTGAAACCAAGGAAATATTTCACATTTCCCTCAGGTTTTCTAGAGAGAGATTCTGTAGGCAAAGAAGATGAATCTTCTCTCCACCTGCTGAAGAATGAGCAGTTAACTCTGCAGCTAAATATTAAATACATCAAGTGCATGAACTGTGCATTATAGTTTTCTTGTATCCATAATCTGTTATACTTACTTAATTTCCTAAAAAATAGAAGTCTGTACCCAGTAGACGTGTGGGTTGAGATTTAGAACAACAAAACGCGGTGGTCTTCGACACAAATCGGTCTGTCCTTGGATTCAGGCCCCAGAGTGGAAAGTGTGGGCCAGCAGGGAAGATGATGGAGAGTGTGGTGGAGTTTTGTCTGCCTTTGTTCTCCTCTGCTGTCCCAGGATAACCCCTAAATTACCCCCTTCCACTTTCCAAAGTTTCCCCACTGAGATGAATCCTCCAGTCACCCTAGATGTAGAGGCAGGCTTCCTGGTACCCCTACAATGATATCCTACAGCAGAAGGAAGAAAAGCAGCTAAACTTTCCTATGTGCTCTGTATACAGTATCTCGCTCAATGGATGGAACAGAAGCTGTTTCACCCAACCAGCAGACCACACCTATCTCAGCTCAGACATTGGTCAACCAAACCAGAGTCCTTTCTCCGGAAATGAACCGACTGGTGCGCAGATGGTTTTTATCTTGGGTCGCCCCGATTAGAAAGGCTTGTAACACAAAGTCTAAGAGGAAGCCATGTTGCAATGGGGCAGGCTGATGGGAAGATGGCCCAGGACAATCAATCAAGAAGTACTTAAAAAGTATGTTGATACCCAACACTGTGCTATGCCTTGTGAAGGGGACCAAGGAACTTTTCAACGTGACCCCCCCCCCAACCCTCATAGAGCTTTGAGGGTCCTCAGGTGGCATGATAATACAGCAACACCTGAACTGTGATAAGAGTTTATCAGGCGGTCAGTGATGCTCTCATGTCTCTTCGCTGTGATGGTGACTCTCAAAACGCAGTCCAGCCCCTGGGATCCCCTTTCTTCAGGGGGTGCCTAAATATGCTCTGGGCACATGCACCCCATTCTCTTCCTGATGTTTGCCTGCCTTTCCTCCTCTGATCCTGGACATGTAGAGTGTCCCCTCCTGGTGTGCAGCCCAGCATCTCTGCTGTTTGCTCTCCTCTTTTGTCGCCAAGTGAAACAAGTGGGAAGTGATAAGTCTGTGGTTAAACTCCTTTGATAATAATGAAACCCGGGTGCACCCATTAGAAGGCAACAGGTTTTATTTCAAATAACAAACTGAGGGAATTTTTGCTTCCTGGGGGACTGCCGTCAATGGTCAGTTTGGCAAAAATTGTGTCATACCCTGAATAGGTAAGTCCTCAAAATGATCCACTAAAATTGATTGACACTGTAGAGGCCACATAAATGGGTGCTCAGAGGACTTAAAGGCCATGTAAATGGGGGAACTTGGCTAGTTCCAAATACTTACTTGAGAAAGCAAGACAACAAAATCAATTCCAAACCTTATTAAAGGGTGAGTGGTCATCACTTACCGCAGATGCTCGCTTGTCTCCCTTCCATGTGGACACCAGCGGGGAGCAGCGTGACATTGTGACAGGTGTATTGATGCTGCCTTCCTGTACCTCAGTTTCCTCTGGTGTAATATTGGGGTGATGCTGTCTTCTCTGTCACCTGTCTGGGCTTGGGGCTTTATGGAAGAATGTGTCCAATTTAAGGTGGGCAGTAATCTCTAACACTAACCGCCCTGAGGTTTATGTCAAGAGCTGTGTTACACATTTTCATAAATTATCTTTTTATTTAATACAGTAACCCCATGGTGTAGCTGCTGTCACTAACCCCATTTGATAAATCAGCCGAGGTTTAAAGAAATTTGTCAAACACCCGGTCAGTCTGAAAAATCTATCAAGGGGTGACTATTTCCCTCCCTGGGAAGCTTCATGAATGAAGGACAGAAATATCCGTGTCACTTTGAAAACTGTCATAGTCTCTCTCTGCCAGGAGAACTCTGGGCCCAAAGATACTTGCCTTTTATCCCTGGAACATCAATTTATACTTGGCCACAAAAGCGCGTTTCTCCTATGAGTTTCGCTGTTCGAGGCAATTTGTAAAAATATCTCCCTCCCTGATCTCCATGTGCATGAAAGATGACTCAGTTATCATGGGAGTGAGAGCGACAGTTATCCTGGCCATAAATATCGGCTCTTTTCAGAGTCCTGTACCACAGGAAAAGGGCTACAATCAGTACAAATCTTCACCTTAGCTGGCACGCAGTTTTATACCTCTCCATCTCAGTGTGACCATAAAGACCAGAGTTAGGCAGGAGATACGACTTTCCACGTTCTGATTCCAGAAAAACTACTTGGGTTCTACTTCAGATTGAAGTAGGTCTTAGCTCAGGCCCATGAAACGTTAGAAGACAGCAGTACCGCAGATGAGCGCTGAACTGAGCTGAGCTTTCTTTTACTCAGGGTACCAACAAGGGGCCTGCACTCAAGGTGTCCGTGAGCGTAACTTGCCCCCTAATGAAGCAGGATCAGAAAGTTGACACTTCAGAGGCTGGTCTGGCCAAAGACCCACTGTGCTGGCTGAGTCGAGAATCCTAGGAAAACAGACATGATTTTAACTTACTCTCATTGCCATGGGGCTCCTAATTATAATGCCATCCTGTCCTCCAGAGAATGCACACTGCGAAATAAACTTATATTAGAAACTTCCATTTAATGAGGTCCCTCAGTGCTTTAGAACCTAAATCCTTTTTAATTGGATTCAAGCTAGAACTACCTTCTACCACATTTAACCCTGGGATGCCTTCCTCCACGTGAAGTTCTCTCTGTTCACTGGGCCTTGGGAGAAGCCCAGTTCGTGCCATCCTCACAGGGACCCATGGCTACCTCACCACCAAGACCCTGAGGAGGCCAGCCCGGCCGCTCACACAGGTTTTAGGGAGACTACTCCATATGGCCTTCCGGCTGGCTTGTCAGGTTTGACCTAAATTTCTTTTTTTCTTACTTGTAGCGAAAAAGTACAGTCCCCCTTCCAACTCCAGAATGTGTCTTTTCAAAATGAAAACGTAACCAGATCCACAGTTTGCCTCTGACCTTGCATCCCCAAGATCTAATGACGTTCTCCGACATAGGAGGCAGCTTGCTTACCTCATGCTTTCCGCCATGTCTCGTTGATAAGCACGTGCACCAAGTCATAGCAGAGTGGGAGCGGTCGAGGAGCAGCTAAACACAGTGATGGGCCTGTCTGGAGGAAAAGGTGACATAAAAATTCTTCAGACACCTTTGCAGCTATTAGATATTTGAAGTGGTCTAGCACTAGTGGGTATTTTCAGAGGCCCGAGGACAGGGGAGAGAGCAGATTCCAGAAACTTTGCCCTTGACGCCGCCTTTTCTGTCTCTGGGGTGCTCATTGGGATTTATATAATAATGGTGAGGAACTGTTGCAGTGAGCACATATCTGTGCACATTCCTCAGCTGTGTTCCCAGAAGGCTTGAAAATGCAGTAGATTTAATCTAGGTAAAAAACAAAAACAAAAAACCTGCCATTTCTTTGGCAGGAGATTTAGATAGCGTGCCTGTCTTCCCAGGGCTCTGGGAGTATCAGGAGAAGGCTCCTGCAGGTGAAGACCCCAGGGCAGCAGGAGGCTGGTGGTAGCCTCGATCTTGTGGTCATTTAACAGAACGTGGCCAAGGCAGGTCAGGTGCAGAGTCTGAGGAAAGCGGGGCGGCCCACGCGGAGTGGGTGAGACGCGTGTTCTCTCCTTGGTGGGGCTGTTGGCTCAGGTCCACCGTAGAGCAACCATCCTGCTGGGGGCATGAGTCACGGTTCGCGGGGGAACACAGAGGCCCCTGCCCCAGGCACCCAGCAGTGAGAAGCACAGCTTCTGTTCTGTCACAGCGGTTCCCAAGGGATTCCCTCGGGATTGCGCCTGGTAATCCCAAGTGGTGGGGTCCCCCCTGAAAGCAGAATGGTCCCCCTGGGTAATGCCAGATGGTAATCCTTCTACATCAGGGTACCGATTCTGTCAGTCTCTGTAAAATGAAGCTAATTGGATACAGTTTCATTCAAAGTTGATTCCTACAGGATGTGGCATTGTGTTGGGTAGCTAGGAAAGTCCCCCTCTTAAGTAGAGGGGAGTGAAGTTTGTCTCAGGAGATAGTCTGAAGTTTCATACAAAGGGTTATGAAAAGACATTTTTGGTGCCATGAGAGCAGGCGCCAGCAGTTCTGGGTATCTTTCAGAGGAGGGCAGAACCATTCAGGTGGTTCATGGCATACTCATAGCTAGCATTGACACTGAAGAGTGCCGTCAGTCCCTAATGACTGAGAAGGTTACGCCTTTGCTCTGAGCTACTTGGGAGTGGTCTGTTAACTACTCTGAGGGTGACAGAGTCGAGTTACTAGCAGTAACTAGTTGTAAAATTCCATGAGGAAAGGATACAGAAGCCCAGAGAAAGCTATGCCCCTTTTAAGTCCCTCTCATTTTTTTCCCCTTAGTTTTGAGTTTAAAGCAAAAAAGGAGCAGAGTGCAAAACCAAAGTCTTATATCATCTTGCAGGTCTTTTCCACAGCTAACTAATGTTTGCTTTGATGACTGCTTTTTTTTAATTTATTTTTTTCTTTAACATTTATCCATTTTTGAGAGCCAGAGAGTGGGAGAGTAGGAGGGTCAGAGAGCAAGGAAGACACTGAATCCAAAACAGGGCTCCAGGCTTCACACTGCCAGCACAGAGCCCGACGCAGGGCTCAAACTCATGAACTGTGAGATCATGACGTGAGCCAAAGTCAGATGCTTAACTGACGGAGCCAACCAGGCGCCCCAAATTTGCTCCTTTTCTTATTCCTTTCCTCCGTGTCTCTCATTCTGTCATCGCAGCCTTCCTGGTTCAACACCCAAGTTCAGAAGAGCTACCGTAAGGAAGTTGCACACAGGAGCGTGAAATCTTGCTCAGCAAGGGGACTGGGTGTTCAAAGCAGCTGGTGAAATTAGAGCATTAATCGTTTCATCCCATCGTGGGCTCCCCTGAAGCAAGCCAGATTTTGAGGACAGAGAGGGACCAAACAGCTAGGACTTTGGAGGCCATGAGTTAACAATGTTGTATTTGGTAGGGGACTTGGTTCTTGGTGGGCTTCAGGCTGAGGAAGGGGCTATAAGCCTGCCTCTCCAGGGTACCAGTTCACCTCCTGAAGTGTCTGCTTACGTTAGAAGAATTGCATTCTGTCTTTGTCTCTTTCCTCAAGATGCTAAGGGTCAACCTTCTAACCACAGGAAAACTGCTTCTCTCTTTTTTTTTTTTTTAAAGGTCATTGCTGTGTTTTAAAATTTTAATTCAGGGGATTTTTGATGGGGTTTTTTGAACCTTTAACTGCTATGTAGAAACTGAAAGTCGGGGGTCTTGGCAAGGGCGAGGTCAGTGATTGAGAGTCGAAACCTCTAGCGTGTGGAAGATTCGCTTGAGCACAAAATGTACCACTTAGATCAACAACCTTTGGACTCTGAAAAAAAAAAAAAAGTATTAAATTCTCTCTATAGAGCTAAGATTGCAGAAGAAAATAGATTACAGGGGGAATCAAGCATGGGGAGTATGTCCTCTTTTGACTTTAACTGGATTGTGTGCTACTGACTTGACCAGAAGCCAAGATCCCAATTGGGTGGACTTGTGTAAAGCAGGCACCTGTTTTGCTTACAAATGTGCATACAAAAGAGAGCTCCATTCACAGAATGAGAGAAAAAACATAGCGGGTTCACTAATTTAGCCTTCCCGGGCCTTCGGTCCCTTGATCTGTGGGCCCCTCAGAATTCAAAGGCAGCCTTTAAAGGAATTCTCAATTCACAACATGATGGTTCTGTCGACGTCCTGAATTCAAATAGATCTTGAGCTAAATTTGTCTGCCAGGACTGTTAACTTTGTTTTTAAAAGAAATAAGCAAGTGCAGTGTTCAGTCATCAGGGGATCATTTTATGGCTGTCTTGAAGTGTTCATTTGCCTAGATTTAGAAAGTAAGGTAAATTTCAGGGGCGTCTGGGTGGCTCAGTCAGGTAAGCGTCCAACTTCAGCTTAGGTCATGATCTCACGGTTCTTGGGTTTGAGCCCCGCATCAGGCTCTGCGCTGACAGCTCAGAGTCTGGAGCCTGCTTCCGATTCTGTGTCTCCCTCTCTCTCTGCCCCTCCCTACCTCCAGCTCAGTCTCTCTCTGTCTCAAAAATAAACAAACATTTAAAAAAAAAATCAGGTAAATTTCATAGGTTTGATATGTTGAATGGCCGTGGAGATGTGGACACCCCCTCTCTTTACCCCATGGTTGGAGTTTACGTGGGGAGATAGGTGTTCAACACACAACACCATAAGCTCCAAACATAAAATACTTTTATTTTATCAGCTTAGCCGGAGTTGTGGGAAATATCTTTTTTTTTTTTTTGGCTTCTTTCTTCCATCCTGATGCTGCTTTTCAGTAATAATAACTTAATATGAAAGAATTATGTATTTCAGAAAATGTTCACAATTTTCCATATTAAGATGTTACTAAAGAGTAGCATCAAAAAAAGAATCAACAGTTAGGGCTAGAACATTCCAGAAAGGCCCTTTTTCCCATTTATGAGCGAGCCTTTCAAGGAGCATTTACCTCAGTCCAGGCTGGCGGCTTCAGGAGTGTCATGAGGGGCTTCCAGAGGGCTGGCTTTCTGTGGCCTTCCTGTGAGTATAAATTGTGGGCATGGGGTCTGGGACTTACCCCCTAGGGCTGACAAGTGGCTATTTTAATAATTGAAGACCATTTAAGTCACCGACCTCTCCCATCGTTAGGCCCAGATTCTCTAGTAAAAACTGCCTTATCGTCCATGCTTTAGAGTAAAAGACAGCGCTGCCTTTGTAAAGTGGCATCTCTGCAGCATTAGCCCTTTTTTTTTTTTAATAGTTTATTGTCAAGTTGGTTTCCATATAACACCCAGTGCTCATCCCCATAAGTGCCCTCCTCCATGCCCATCTCCCCCTTCTCCTCCTCCGCACCCCATCTGCCCTCANCTGGGTTGTTTGTTTTTCAGGGGTGGAGTTTGGTGAATTCCTTATCGATTTTGGATACTAGCCCTTTATCTGATATGTCATTTACCACTATCTTTTCTATTCTGTCGGTTGCCTATTAGTTTTATGGATTGTTTCCTTTGCTGTGCAGAAGCTTTTTATCTTGATGAGGTCCCAATAGTTCATTTTTGCTCTTGATTCCCTTGCCTTTGGGGATGTGTCAAGTAAGAAATTATAGCATTAGCCCTTAGTCATTCCCCCTCCCTGTGGTAAGGTTTAGAAGCCTGAGAGGAAATTTCTTTCGTGAGTATGTTGTCAATTTTTCTAAGGGCGGAACTAGTTTTAAAATCTGGTTTTTGGGGCACCTGGGTGGCTCAGTCGGTTAAGCAACCAACTTCAGCTAGGTCGTGATCTCACAGTTTGTGAGTTCAAGTCCCATGTCAGGCTCTGTGCTGACAGCTCAGAGCCTGGAGCCTGCTTCAGATTCTGTGCCTCCTCTCTCTGCCCCTTTCCCACTTCATGCTCTCTCTCAAAAATAAAAAAAAATTTTTTTAAATTTTAAATCTGTTTTTTGCTATCCTTCTCCAGGGCTGTGTCTACACTGCCCTCCACACTGAAGAATATAAATACAGTGCTGTTTGACTCAGGGCAAGCCATGATATAAACTGGTTATGTCTACATAAGCAATACATTTATTTTTTCCCTGTATTATTACCAAGAGTTTCCAAGTAAAGATTCTCCTGAGAAACAGCTGTGGTTTGAAAAGATTTGTGATAATCCAGATGGTTTCTTTGAGGATAAATCTACTTGATCATTTAAAATTAAAGTCTTTCAGTAAAGTTGAGTGTCTTTATGATTTTAAATACACTGCGTGTGTGTGTTTGTGTGTGTGTGTGTGTGTGTGCGCGCGCGCGCATGCGTGCGCGTCTGTGTTGGCCTGTCTTGCTTGGGGCTTTATCTTTGGAAACAACAAAAACCTCCTAACAGTGTCTGAAATTATTCTGCAGTTAAGCTGGCAATATACCTGAGGGAACTCTTCATGACAGCAGAAACTATTTGTGAAGAGATATAGTCAGACACCAACTACCCTGTTTGGAGTATATAGCAATTAGCCTCTGTGGGAATTGCCTCTCACACCTTCTGAGACAAGATAGCCTAATCATATCACACAGTTATAATGCTGATTGCACATCGCTTCACACGTCAAATACATGCAACCAGATGGCTAAGCTTGTCAACTTGTGGGAATCTGGACAGCCAAAGGCCCCTAGTTCCCCTGACTCACTCCCTCACAGCCCAGTGTCCACTTAGGGCTCACTCACTGATAACCCAGAGAGTCGCACTGTGAGGCTTGCACTGGTCAGCCTTCAGAGATGGCACTCTGCACCCCCAAGAGTTTTCTAGACCTTCTCTCCCATCAAAGTTGATCTTATGTGGCCTTTGTGGGAGCTCTCCTGGATGTTCCAGTGTTCAGCAGCAGAGTGAATTCCTAGGGAGATGGTAATGGCCAGAAAGCTTTACCGTGTCACCCTTAGCCCATCTTCGTGACCAGTAGAGGAGTCCTCACTGGTGGACGTGTTGGGCCCTGTGTGGGCCTGACATGCTGGTATTTGACTCTCGAACTGCTTCCCAAGTTTTACCACTGAACCTATTGCCCCCCATGAATTTAAAAAGCCCTAGTGAGGAGTAATGGGGAGGTGTTGATAAATAGACCCATGGAAGATGGATTATAATTTGGGAGTGGGTGGATAAAGGTGGCAAGAGTTGTACAGTCCATGTGCATGTGAGACTGTGAAATAGACAAGGAAGAAACATGAGAAGCAGCACAACTCAACCACATTGAGCAGAAATCGCAAGGCAGAGACCCGGCTGAACCACCTGGTTCATTAGTCCCTGCTCATCCCCCAGAGCCACCTGCCAGGTCACTTCCCATCTCTGACATGGAACCTTCTTCAGTATGGCCACCGGCGGTGGGGAGAGAGGGATATTCCAGAGTGATGCTGACGCCCGAAGGTCATCCGCCCTAGCACCTGCTACAGCCACGGACCATTGAAGAGCACCTGTGGATGTCGTCAGTGTCAAACCACCCACCTTACAAAGGTGTTTTAAAAAGAAATGTGCTAAAATGTGGAGGTCCATCCCCCAAACTGGATTGCTGAGCCATCTGGTGTCGCAGCTGACCTGAAAATGAATCCAGGAAATTTCAGACCTGAGCTACAGCTGGCGTGGGGAAGTCTAAGAGACAGATGGTTCCCTTAACATCTGTACAGCCAGTTAGGGTAGGCAAGCAAGAAAATCCCAACTTGGTTGAGCCTTCATGGATTTTCTGGGGCCTGTAGTAGCTCCCTGACCTTTTGCCATGGTAATGACCACGTCAGGGCAAATAATATTTCTCCCTCCCTTGGTTGAAATCATCTCTGCAGGTCAGTGCATCTAAGATTTTAAGTGGGCATGTCACATGATGGATGATGATCTTTGGTCAGGAGGGTACTCCCAGAAATAAGAGTCTTTGAAGCATGTTTCTACTGTGGATTAATACAGACTGATGTCTCTGGGGGAGAAAACCACATGTTGCTGTTAAACTTGTAGTTTTATATACTGTAAATTTTAAGATACCTTGAATCAAACACTGTTTTTATTAAGTGAATGAGTATGCATGCTGAATGAAGTGCACATAAAGAATACTTTTGACTTTTAAAACAATGTGTTGTAAATGAAACACTTTAATTAGCCACGTTGTTTTGAGAAGGATTTTAGGCAAACCTGGTTTTTATTCGCTGGTTGAGAAGTAATGAAATTAAACTAAGGTACAGAGGAAGTAAGATATATCTGTCTAAGTCAGTCAGGAACCCAAATGTGTGAAACCAAAAGTAGAATCTTGGGGTGATCTTCCCAGTCCTAATTGTCTTCCCCAGAATTCCCCCGTTTGTGCAGATTGTTCACTGCCTGCAGGTGCCTGGCTGATACCACGGGTAGAGGCAGAAATTCATCTCAGACCCCACTCAGCCAAGCCTTGGTCCATGGTGAGGGGCTGTGCCCATCTGGCTTCGGCCGTGGTGAGGGGCCCATCTGGAGATGGGACACCTTTTCCCAAGGCGCCAAGTCTGTTAGTGGAGTCTGAGGGCCGGCGCTGTTGGGTTGGGGTCAGGAAGCAGATCGCCCGTGTGAGCCAGGAGACTCTTCTGTGCGTTACAGCTAGAACCACAGCTCCTCTTGGCGTAATCTTTAAACACCCTAGTCTACACGGGTATGGAGCCAAGGAGGTGAGAGCTGTGCACAATTGGAAGACAGTCTGTTGAGGTAACACTGGTTTCACTGTAGAAGTTATACAGGCAGAGTAGACCCGGGATGAAACTGGAAAGCATTTGAGATCTGGGGTGTCTTCCCATCTCCTCTTTTGGACATGAGGCTCCTTTCCCCTCTGCCTCCCGATGCCACACTGCTCTGACACCAGCTTCAGATTTGCTCTTTCTACACACACACACACACACACACACACACACACACACACACACACCTTTTGTTCGCTAAGAACGTTGTTCAAGAGGAAAGTTCTTTAACCAAATTCATACATACATGTACATAGCTGAGAACAATTAGATAGTTCCATCCCCAAGGGCAGCATTTTAATCCTTACCTAGGAAATGAACTGCACCTTCCTCGTGGATGGCAGGCAGTGAGAAGGGGTAGGGATTCCGTTGCAGTGTTGAAGGCAGGCAGGAGTGCTTTCTGGTCCCAAGACCATCACGCGTTGGTCTGAGCTCTTCCCGTTGGCCCCACACACGGGATTCTCTCACTTGTATCATCTGTGCTTCTCGCTGCTCTCGTCTCATCATTGTCTTCGGTTGGCTGTGTTCAGTGCCCCTGCCCTCCCACTGTCCACATAGGCCAGTCTGAGCTCCGTGCTCAGCTCTGAGCCTGGCCACACTGGCTCGTGTTCCTCTGCTTCTGAGTTGCCTCCTTTCCTGGCCACCCTTTCACCTTCCACTCCACCCCTCAGTCTTCTTTTTCCTAAGTATCCCACTCCTGAAACCTGTCTGCTTGAGAGGATCAGACTCGGCCTCTGCTCTGAAGCTCTCGTGACCATGGCTGAAGTCAGGGGCTTCCCCACTACCCCCTTCTCCCACAGCCAGTGCCGTAAGCCCAGGAGAGGGAGGGGAGTGACCGAGATTCTGGTAGGAGCTTCCGGAAGGAGAGGTCATGTTTCTCGGTGCTTCTCTTACTCTAGCAAGCCCAGTGAGGCATAGTTGGTATTTTTTTATCTTCTTAGAGTGGTTACAGTGGGTTGCTGGAAGGTGGGACTTGACTTCCCTGTTAAAAGTTACTCCTGGATCCAGGGTGCCTGGATGGCTCAGTCGGTTAAGCATTTGACTTTAGCTCAGGTCATGATCTCACAGTTGGTGGGTACAATCCCCATGTCAGCCTCTGTGCTGACACCTCGGAGCCTGAAGCCTGCTTCAGATTCTGTGTCTCCCTCTGCGCCTCCCTGACTCACAATCACTCACTCTGTCTGTCTCTCTGAAAAATAAACATTTTTTAAAATTCCAAAAAAAAAAAAAAAAGTTACTTCTGGGTCTGAAGCACGTCCTGTAGTTCATCTTGGGCTCACTTCATGCCTCTGAAGCTAAAGCCGCTCATTAATTTGAAAAGTTCTGTAGAAAAAGGAAAAAATCTGTCATCAGGCCACATGAACTCTGGTCAAAGAAGTCAAAATAGCTGAAGTGAAAAGCACATCTAAAATTTAAAATGGTTAGTCTGTCCATCTGTAATTCTTTCAAGAAACTGCATAATTTTCACTTTCTTCCATCATGCCAGTGAACTCCTACATTTCAGGACTTTTAATCCTTGGATGCATGTGGCATGAGTGCCAGGAAGCTGTGATTGTTTTCTCCTTTCTCTAGAAGGTGAGGTTTTGTATATTTAATCTTAGTAGACTCAAAAAATCAAATATACAACAAGCTTCCAAATTTCTTTTCCAAACGAGGAGGAAGCATCATAGATGTGTTTAGGAAGGCTGAAGGAATGGAATTGCACTGTATTTTCCCCTACATTTTTGAGTGAGTTTTTCTTTTCAAATTTTTATTTAAGTTCTAGCTAATATATAGTTATATTCTAGCTAACATAACAACATTGGTTTCAGGAGTAGAATTCAGAGATTTATCACTTAGATATAACTCTCAGTGCTCTCACAAGCGCCCTCCTTAATGCCCATCCCACACCCACCTCCCACCATCAACCCTCTTTGTTTGTTCTCTTAAAGAGTCAATAGTTACGAGTCTCTTACAGTTTGTTTCTGTCT
The DNA here is from genome assembly GCF_008692635.1 of Crocuta crocuta. NCBI lineage: Eukaryota > Metazoa > Chordata > Mammalia > Carnivora > Hyaenidae > Crocuta > Crocuta crocuta. Next base: position 4,396,501 of record NW_027529424.1, on the reverse strand, counting down.
CTCTTTTATCCTCCTCCCATACGTCCATCTGTTTTGCTTCTTAAATTCCACATGAATGAAATCATATGGTGTTTGTCTTTCTCTGACTGATTTATTTTGCTTAGCATAATACACTCTAGCTCCATCCACATCATTGCAAATGGCGAGATGTCATTCTTTTTGATGGCTGAGTAATTTTCCGTTGTATGCCACATCTTCTTTATCCATTCATCAGTCGATTTACCATTTAGGCTCTTTCTGTATAGCTTGACTCTTGATGATGCTGTTGTAAATATCAGGGTGCATGTACCCCTTCAAATCTATATTTTTGTATTCTTGGGGCAAGTACTTAGTAGTGCAATTGCCAGGTCATAGGTTCGTTCTATGTTTAACTTTTTGAGGAGCCTCCTTACTGTTTTCCAGAGTGGCTGCACCAGTGGCTGCACTGCATTTCCAGTAGCAGTGCAAGAGGGAGTCCCTTTCTCCGCAGCCTCACTGACACCTATTGTTTCTTGTGTTATTAATTTTAGCCCTTGTGACAGGGATGAGGTGCTATCTCATTGAGGTTTTGATTTGTATTTCCCTGATGAGGAGTGATGTTCAGCATCTTTTCTTGCATCTGGGAGCCATCTGTACGTCTTCTCTGGAAAATGTCTATTCATGTCTTCTGCCCACTGTGAATGAGGTTTTATTTTGGAAGACCAGAATGCCAGTTTATGATTCTGAACTTTTGCTGGCTTATGATGCCAAGCCCCTGTTGTTAACTGTGCCATTTTTTGCTGTTCTTTGCCTTACTCACTCCATTCCCCAAAATAGAAGCAAGGTCAATGCCTCGGTGCTGTGCATTTCTTTCACACTCCTTGCTCTGCTTGGTGTACGAGGACCTCTCTGAGCACACCCCAACTCTATGGCCCCATGCTCCAGGACCCTTCAGTCCAGTCAGGCTGAAACATTTACAGTCCTCATGAGTCCGTCTCCCCACTTTCTTCCTCCACCCAACTTACAAAGATAGCTCAGAGGCCGCATCTTTTCTCTTTAAATTTTTAAAGAGTTTGTTCACTCCGTTTTCCTGAGCCTGATTGTGCTAAGAAACTGTATGCTAATGAACAGATCGTTATCTGATTTAAACAACTATGTTAACCAGTATCTTTAGCTACAGGTTAAAGAACAGATCGGTCATCCTTCAGAAGGCAGAAGTGATAAGGCTTCCACACCATTTTCTCTGGGGGAAGACACTGGTTGGGAGGAGGGCTTTTGCTGGAGTCTCCTTGGGGGGAGAGGAGGCATTCAGCCTGGACTCCCATCAGCTCTTGGAAAGAAGGAATCAGAAAATTGCCCATTGATGTGCTATAGCTATAGCTATAGCTAATATTACATGGGAGAGTGTGCCCAAACATCCGTTTGTCCACCCGTCCTGTAACAATTTCCAAACTGGTTAAAATAGCCTTTCATTTTGGCCAGCAAAAACTGAGTATCTCTCATACAGAATGTTGCATTACAATACTATGGTGGAAATAAAGAATAAAGCACAATTTTAGCTTTTAAGAACCTTATAATCCCGTGGTCTAAACTATTGAGTTTAGAGAGTGTTTCTTTCAAAAGTGTGATTTCTAGAATATCCCTTAAGGAAATTATAGTTCTTGTAAGTTTCTGCATTTGTTACCGTGATGAAACACCTCTCTGAAGGCACTCTACACAGGCTCCATTAACATGTCATCCACCACTTCCGCCCCTCATTCCTGAAGAGCTGTGTTCCAGGTAGTTGGTGCACAGAGTTATGAATTGATTTCCAACGTGGGTAAAGCTAATAAATACGGCCTGGGTGAAAGGCACTGGTAAATGCTTGAGATGTTATTACTCATCTCATGCACTTTATTATTTTTAAATTGTGCATCCTTTTAAGTAGTTTATTTGTTCGCCGTCGTCTCCATTATATCTAAGCGAAGCATTCACAGAAATTTCTAAAATCTTTTCATTTCTCTCTGTAGGTTGTTGTTTCGTAACATTTTATACAAGAAAAGCCGCACTTGAGGCCCAGAATGCACTGCACAATATTAAAACTTTACCTGGGGTGAGTCGGTTTACTTTTGTACCAAAATCACTTTATTGCTTGAAAATGGTCCTTTCAACTGAAGGTTCTAGTTATGGGCTCTTAGTGGCAAAAATGACTTTGGTCTTTTGAGGAGTGTGTGCTGACCCTTGGATTCCCTGCCGCAGCCCAGGCAGCTGGTCGGCCCAGAAAGGAGCATTGACATTAATGCTGATGGAAAGAGCTCCCCTGGTTAGAAAATCAGAGTGACCCCACTGGGCAGCAGGGGCCGCCAAAGAGTGTTGGGTGGGCTAAGATTTTAAAAGGGGGAAAAAAAAAAACCAATACACATGAGAGAAGCAGATGGAAAAGGAAAAGCTTTTACTCACCAGGAGCCCCTTTTGAAATTTAGTCTTAGATTTTTCCTTTGAAAGGACAAAATGTACCCTGTACGGCCTAATATTAAACCTCCTAATGGTTTCTCAACAGTCAATGGTGGTTAACAAAGTCAGTGTTTTAATGCCTAATTGGTGGCTTCATGTTGATAGAGAACAGAAAATACAAAGCTTAAGATTTTTTGCCATTTCCTTCCTGGTAATATTTGACAATTAGTACAATTGACAAGAAACAAACTGATGCTGTATATAGCTCCTTCATCACAATACATGATTTCTGGGGTTTTGTGGTAGACTCATCTATTGCATGCTGTTATAAAGTTCCCTGAGCTGTTTGGATATTTTCCCCACTGACCCAAATATCAGTGATGAGTTCATTCAATGTCATAACACTGTGCATTGCTTGTAATGAAGAATGTGTGGTGAGCAGAACAATAATGATTTGACTGAAATCTGGTCTGATCAAAGTAGAAGACAGATAACCCAGTGTCCCTGATGTTTCCCAGGCATAATTCTAGCTGTCATTTCACTGTCTCTGTAGACATACACGAACACTTGTGTGTGTGGACACACTAACAAACTCAAACACAGGCCTTTTATACCCCATGAGCCCCAGAAAAGAGAGCATTTCCTTGACTCACCTTAGATCCATTGAAAATTTCATGGTATTTGCTGTGGCAAGATACTCCAGAAAAAGTTGTCAAAACATTAGTCACCCAAAAATAATAAATTATGAACGGTGGTCTTCAATCACAGTACTATGGCTTCTTCCTTTCCCATAGAGCAAATCAAAAAGCAGAAGATTCAAAAGAGCAAGCATATGATACCAGAATTCTCTCTCCCCATTTCACTACTTCTTCCTCAAACTTTTAAGGTGGTTTTATTTAGTAAGGTAGCTTTTAGTACGTCTAAGTGCTTTGCTCAATGACTTTTTTAAAGTATTTTTTTTTTCAATTTTTGTAATGGCTGTTTATTTTTGATAGCGAGAGAGAAATGGCTTGAGCAGGGGAGGGGAAGAGAAAGGGGGAGACACAGAATCTGAAGCAGCCTCCAGGCTCTGAGCTGTCAGCACAGAGCCCAACGCGGGGCTCGAACCCACGAACCGTGGGATCGTGACCTGAGCCAAAGTCAGACGCTTAACTGACTGAGCCACCCAGACGCCCCTCACATTCTATTTTAAATTAATGCAAAGCTTGGGTCATTTGAATTCATCCACTCCACTAGACTTTGCGTAGCTACTCATATGTCAGCCTTGTAGGTGAAGACACTCTCAAGAAACCCAGGGTCCATATGATGAGTGTGCCATATTGAAAAACATACAAGGGAATGACAAGTCTGCTTCTGTTGGGCAACTCTTACTGTAACCCTTTCTTAGCAAACAAGTAGCATCTTCCATATTAAAAACAAACATTTTTTTGCACCTATCTGGTTTTCCCTTCTTAAAAATTCTACATGCAGAAGTCAGGAATGGTGATTTGGGAGACACGTTATTAAGTGCAAGAATTCTGGAGTTGGAAAAGATGGTTTGGGGATCGTTTTTGTTTTCCTGTTATACAGTTCAGTTTCATTTGCCCAATTACTTTGGGCAGTTAAATGGAAACTTTGAGAAATCAGGTGTGATTTGTAGGCTAATAGCCTTCAGAGTACACACACTCTTGCTACATTTGACACTTGAAATTAGGTAAATGGGAACAGGATTCCACATCTTGCATTTATGTATATCTTTATCTGATAAACATCACCCTGAACTGCTGTAGGAAAAACATGAAGGTGGTTTCTTTTCAGCTGTAAGCTTTCGGTGGACAGGAGCCAGTGAGACCAGACATGAAAGATTAATGCTTATTTTGGGGGAAAAAATATTACAGGGTGCCTTGCTGTTTGATTACAAGCCTTGGAATTAGTCAACATTTCCATAATTCTAAACCAATATACACCTGTTTTCCCACTGTGATGTGAAGGCACAACTTAATTTAACAGAAACCCTGCTGTGCTAAATCTCTCATTAAATACCAAGTGAGTTCGGTAATTTAAAGTTGTAGCACTACTATTTTAACTGGTTGCCTTCATATTATGAAATTAATAAGAAATTAATGATGCACTTTGCCATATGCCTTCAATTTCTTTCTGAATAAAAATAAAAGGGATAAAGAAAAATGCATCACCAGCTGACACTTTAAAGCTTTTCTGGTTGTAATCATTTTTCCTGTGGATAAAATCCATTAAAAAGGCACTTGCTGCCTTTTTTTCTAAAGTGTCCAAAACTTTCCATTGAAAACAAGATCAAATAGCACTGGGTTTTTCCTCCCCCCCAGTTTAATTTTCTTCTGCAGTTGTTGTTAGGTATCATAGGGAACTTTTATCGCGCAACCAAACTTGATTGATGTTTAGGGACCATTTTTGGGTCTGGAGAGAAACAAAGAACTCTGTATTGCAGAGGACGAAGTGCTGATGGGACCATCTGTTACTCAGCTGAATGTGTTTGCTCTTAGATTTTTATTGGAAGGCATCCTTCCTTCATGCCAGGTCAGGTCATAAAGACCCTTTCCATAGTGGGCAGGTGATGAGGTGGCTAAGGAAGACACTGGGTCTTTCTTCCTCTGAAATGCTCATCATGAATCCTAAAAATACAGTATTGGAAATAGGGAGCAATCCAACAGCTCAACACAAGGAGGATCAGAGACAGAGCCCCTGGATGGCATTTCCCTGGTTTGACCACGCTCTCCTCTAGAAATGGAGGCGTGATGCACAAGCCGCAGATCACCTCTGAGGCACGCTGCCTTACTTGTTTCTGACATCTCATTAGATTAACAAGACACTAACGATTATTGAGTCCCTACTGTGTGCGCTAAGCTACAGGCACTGAGCTCTAGCAGTTCGTACATGCTGCCATCCACCCGCCCTTGAGATGCCCAGTGAGTAAGACTCCCATCTCCTGAAGAGAATACCTTCCGTATGTCCGCACAGGCAGGGCTCCTCGGTGAGCCTGTGGGTTTGCTGCAAAACTGTTAGCCTGACTCTTTCCACAGCTGAGCCCTTGGTGTTCCTGGACAGATTCTGGTTGCCTCTGCTTTGACAAGTTTGGCAGATCGGGCTAACAGATAGCTTCTCTTGTTTAGGATGGCACAACCTGACTGGAAGAATTAGTCACAGAAATGTCATCGTCTTCTGTTCTATTTCCCAGAGAGAAAAATCCTTGCAGAGGCAACTTGAGAGATTCATTTTGTATTCACTGACCTAATTTGGCTTAATTAAAAAATAAAATAAAGACCTTAATCGAAGCACAGAAAAACGGCCACGATCTCTTCAATAATCAGATGTCCAGGACCAAATATCCCCATGCCAGTGACAGCATTGTGCCTTATGTCATTCTTTTTTCAAGGTCTTAAAACATACTGTCTCTCGCCATAAGGCTTTCTGATTGAAAAGCTACAACAGTATCATTAGAGCGTTCACTGTATAAATTAATTTAATTAAGGATGTAATAACAGACAGGAATATAGTTTTGGAAAAGCTCTTAAATTTTAACAGCAAGGAGGAATCAGAATCTAAATGTCTTGTAAAATATTAATTGCAAATGTCTTCCAGACATTTTCTCTGCCTATGTCTTCCTCCTTCCTTTCTTTTTAGAATCACTACCGGTTTTATTAAATGCAGTTTATATTAAGGAGTTAGTGCCCTAAGAGAACATTTGTTTAGAGCGTTCCATTTCAGTGGTGGCTTACCGAAAGGTGTTTTATAAGAACATTTGCAGTGTGAACGAGGGCTCCACGTAGATTGGAGATATAAAAACAAATGAGGCTGATCCAGTAGGAAGAAGCTGTAAATAAAACTGCCTCTTGGGACAAGTGTGTTCACCCACATGAAGTGAATGAGCCCCTTCTTGGCTTCCCTGGAAGGGATCATTTACCTACACAGCCAAGCACTCTGTTTCCCGCCAGGTGGCCTTCCACTCTGTCCTCTATAGGATTGTCCCCCTGTGTCCTTTAAGAGCAGAGTGCTGGGGTTTAATATTCTTCCAGCAGAACAGCTTGGCTCTCACTGGGACCAAATTCAATTTGCCCATTGTAATGCGTTCTGAGGTACTCATTTTCTTTGAACCACCTCTTCTAATTATTAATATGTATTTAATGCCTTTGTTCTCAGAGCCATGATGATTATTTTATCATTACCATCATCATTATTATTTCTGTCATAAAATCCCTCAAACCCCATCTCACCGTATCATGGAAATCCGCCTGCCCCAAACCATCTTATTTGAATCCCAGCCTAACTAGACCAGGGTAGATAAACTTTTTTCTCGGATATCATTTATTTACAACAGGAAGAAACCACCAAAATGTCTACATAAGCAGGTTGAAGTCTTAAAAAGCATGTTATCAAGTAGAACACACAAAACATTCATACACTCATTCAACAAGTAGTTACTGTTGTTGTTTTTTTTAACTTTACATGTTTTTATGTATTTCTGAGAGAGACAGAGTATGAACGAGGAGGGCAAGAGGAGAGTGTAACACAGAATCTGAAGCACACTCTCAGAGCCCGATGCGAGGCTCAAACTCACGAACTGTGAAATCATGACCTGAGCTGAACTCAGACGTTTAACCGACTGAGCGCCCCCCCCCCCAGGCACCCCAGTATTCACTGAATTTTTATTGTTTTCCAGGAACTGTTCTGGGCACTAGGGAATACAGTAGCAACCGTGCTGTTTATAACTGAATCACCCAAAAACAAAGCCAGCCACCATGCCTATACCTGGTTAATGTTTAGTAAATAGTTCTTGGATACTTAACGCTCAAACGAGCTACATTCATAAACTATTTCCCAAGGAGTCAAGTTTTATTCCAAAAAATGGCAGTTTTGTCCACAAGTATTCCAAGTGCTCCAGAATAGGGGATGAGTGTAGATTTGCTATGATGCGCACACAAGTGTGTGTGTGCGTGTGTGATATAATTTGTATACTACACACAGACTTGTATGTATGTCTCTCTATACTTAAGATGGGCATGTATTCACACACATCCGTATGTAGGTGTTAATTCAGCCAAATAGATAAAACCAGGAAGATACAGCTTCAAATCCCATTTTTTCAGTCCTGTCAACATATGCTTAATTACTTTGCAGTCACCTTCCTTACATTAAGCTTCATGAACTGTGTAATTTTTAGGTTTGTTTGTCTGTTTGTTGGTTTTTGCTTTGAATCGGGATCATGGCTGATTCATAGTGCATGCGCGAGGATACTTGAGAACCACCATTTAATGGTGATAATCCCTGCCTTCCACCTTCTTAACAGAAGAGTAGGCGCTGAGTGAGATAATGTATGTAAAGCTTTCTGAGCCCCTGAAGAAATGTGCTTAGAAGACATTGTTTCTACTTGGCAGATTCTGTAGGTGTGAACTCTTCTGGGGTCGCAACGCAACATATAAAATGTGTGTGCTGTGCAATGTGTAAATCAGGACATTGGGCTGAAATATTTGGCCTTCCAGGACTTCCCCAAAGCAACTCTTCCCCTGCTGTCTGTGCTGTTTTAGTAGAACACCACATCCTGCAGAAATGAAAGCTAAACAAAAAGTGAGGACTTTTTTTTTTTTAAGTAGGCTTCATGCCCAGAGCAGAGCCCAACACGGAGCTTGAACTCACAACCCTGAGGTCATAAGCTGAGATCAAGAGTCAGATGCTTAACTGACTGAGTCACCCAGGTACCCCAGGACTTTTTTTTAAAGATGACCTTGTAAGGGACTGTGATGGAGAGTGTCATGATGTGGCTAGAGGGCAGCCCCCCAGGGGTGTACCCGGCAGCAGGAGTGAAGACAGTGTGAAGAAGACTCAAGCTGCAGAATCAGCCCCAAATGGGACTCAGGCAGGCATGCAGGAGTATGGCCCGCTCATTGGTTTGGGCCTGAGACAGAAATTTGGAGGATGAGGGGGTGCCTGGGTGGCTCGGTCAGATAAGCATCCGACTCTTGATTTTGGCTCAGGTCATGATCTCACGGTTCATGAGTTGGATCCCTACGTTGAGCTCTGTGCTGGAAGCATGGAGCCTGCTTGGGATTCTGTCTCCCTCTCTCTGCTCTTCCCCTGCTCGCTCGCTCTCTCTCTCTCAAAATTAAAAAAAAAAAGAAAAGAAAAGAAAGCTGGAAGATGAAAGAAACTCCAGGCCCAGTAGTCCCCAGTCTGGAGGCCAATCACAAGGGGTCTGGGAAAGTGTATTTTAATATTTCACAAAAGGATATTGGAAGTCGTCTGTTCGCCCACCATAACATTTTTCATGCCACCTGAAGGGAGGGTTCTTTTGCTTTAGGCTGGCAGCCGGTCAGGTCAATAGCTTTGATTGGCAGTTATTGACATATGGCTTTGATTTTAACTGTAATGAAAAGCTGCTTATTTTTATTTTGAGTTTATTTTGAAAGAGAGTGAGAGCACAAGTGGGGGAGGGGCAGAGAGAAGGAGACACAGAATCCCAAGAAGGCTCCATGCCATTGCCATCAGCCCAGAGCCTGATATGGGGCTCAGACCCACCAACCCTGAGATCATGACCTGAGCAGAGATCAGGAGTCAGACATTCAACCGACTGAGCCACCCAGGTGCCTAGTGACTTTTAAAATAGGGCCCATTCGGTACAAGGAAGTCTGTGGGAAGAAATTGATGAGGGGTCCTTGGTGGTGAAATGTTGAAAGTGGCTGGGCAGCATGGGGTTAAAACAGGCAGCAATTACATGAGTTTTTTATAATGGAGTTTCAGTGGAATGCTGTGCAGAGGCTCAACTCCATCCCTCATTACCAGGACTGTTGTGAGGGCTTAGGAAAGCATACGTGCAACTTACCTCCCCCAGGGGCCCAGCCAGGGAGGCATAATTGCCGCGTGTCATTGAGCAGCACTGCAGTCTCACTGGTGACGTGTGAAGGCACGATAGGAGAGCACAGTGGCAGAAAGAAACGAGAGTTGGATTTCAGAGGTACTCATTTCTCTCTGATATCCCGGACTACATTGGGAATATTAAGTTCAGTTATTAGATCTCACTTCTATTAGAGGTTGATAAGCTTTCAAAAGAAGATTGTAGGGAAAAATCCATGAATTTGATTAAAGGTCTGGATGGAATTGCATAGGAAACGAGTTATGACAATCAAATGAAAAGGGCAAGTTTTTTTCTAAGACTTTATTTTTAAGTAATCTGTACACCCAACATTGGGTTCCAACTTAAAATGCCAGGGGAAATGGGGTTATTGTTATTTTTTTTAATAAATTTGGAAAACTAGTCCAAATTTTGCCCTCAGAGTATGCAGTCCCCATTAGAGTTCATCACCTGAAAATATTAACTGTTATGCTGGACAGACCGTGAATGTGTCACATGTAGGGTGAGCACAACTCAGGGGACTGTGTCCAGTAGAGGTGAGCTGGCCAGTTCTTCAGTCTCAGGCTCCAGGCCATGAAAAAGTATGTGACAAAGGTGGGGATGGAGAGAGTTCTCCCAGGAACCCCAAGGTTCTTCCCTCTCCATGTCACCGAGACATGGAGAATGGTGGAGCCAGGGAAAGGGAGCCTGGGATCAGAGGGAGTCTTGGAACCCCAGTTGGGTGGGGTCTAGGGTGGTGAGCGCAAGGGAAGCAGGTGGGCCGCGGCCACTAGGAGGCGAGGCGGGATGTTCACCATGTCTTAAGAGGTAGGGAGCGGGACCCAGGACACCAACACAGCACAACAATGTGAATCACTGCAAAAGCGACTGTTTATTGATGGCCCGAGCGTCAGGCACCACGTGGAGGCTGTTTGAGTATATTTAAATTGTCACAGCACCTCCCCAAGTTCTGTATCATATGACCCTGTTGGCTGGTGAGGAAACTGAAACTCAAGAGTGACTTGTCTGGGGTTAGACAGCTGGTGACTATGAGTCTCTGACCTCGGACGCCAAGGGCCCCGCCGTTCAAGACCCCCAGGAGCAGGTGCTTTCCCTCGGCACTGCCACTGAGGCATTGATGAGCTCAGGATGCCCACGTTTGCTCCCTTTGGAGCTGTCCTGAAATCAGTCTGAATCCTCAGCTCTTTGACTCCTAAAACTAGCGGTGTCACACGGTGAGGTGTCGCACGGTGAGCTCGCCCAAGGGGCAGAGCCCCCGGGTCCTGGTGCTTAGCTAAGCAGGCCTTCCCCGAAGGCAGCTGGCGCCCTCACCCCACCGGAGCCGGTCCTGATGCCGGGGCACTGCACTGTGGGGCCAGGGCACGGCACTGTGCAGCTTCGCCCAAGATACGGAGCCCCGCCCTCTTGCCCAGCCGGAGGCTGCTTACGTCGCTGGGTGGGTGTGGCCAGGCATTTGCTCCTTTGTCGGGCTTGAGGCTCCTTGCACCAGGCTCTCTAGGAAGGAGCAACAGATCAAAGGCAGTCACTCCTGTAAGAGGAGCTACTTTGCAAAAATGATTATAAATGCAACACCTTTCTTCAGAGGAGTGTAGCTTTACCAACAGCATCTCATTAACATTCATGTTAGTAGAGCGCCTTGCTTTATCTACATCCCCAGGCTTTCGGTCCCAGTCCCCAATCTGCATCCTAATGCCCTGCTCTGTCCAGCTGGCCTTCCCCCCCCCCCNGCTGGGCTCATCCCAGAAGATCAGGCATGAACCCTGTTACTCAGCACACGAAACAGGAAGCACAGGACAGCAAGCGGGCTGTGGTGGTGCACAAAGACTGGGAAAAAACAGAAGTTCCTCCACCCTCCATCATTGCGCCTTGCTGCCCCGAGGAGCTCTGGCGCTTTGGAGAACAGCTGGCCCCTACCCCCAATCTCTGCTTCTGGAAACAGGGGACCAGACTCTGCACCACAGATGAGGACACTCAGAAACCAGCAGCAAGCGCTGCACACAGGGTCCCGCGGCCCCACGTTCTCCTTAACGGCAAAGTCAAGGGCAAGGAGACAGGGTCAGCACAATGCTTTTCCTCGAGTCCTGGGAGCTCGGGTGATCTCTCTCCATCCCCAGGCAGCCACCTGCTCTGTTCTCTCCCTTGGTCAGGAGGTGAGTTAGGACCAAAGGCTGAGTGTTGACTAAGACATTAGGGTATATCATGTGGCTAATTCTGTCTGGTCATCACACTGTCATTGCTTTGTTGACATAGATGTAGATATGTGGACATGCACGTGTTGTGGAGACTTGATGGTGTGTCCCTTCCACCCCCCACTGGCCTGGTCGTGGAAGCAAGAACCAGGATGCCATGTCACAGCACATGGGGTTAAACCTAGAGTTCTGTGATCTCTGGACCAAGTCCTCCCTCAGGGATCAAAAGGACCAAGTCAAAGTGAAAAATACGTTCCCAGGAAACTCACCTCTACCCTTGGGTGACTGTGGGTCACTAGGGAATATTTCAGTCTGTCAGATCCCACACTGTGTGCTTGCCCACACATACACGGTTTTTAATTTCTCTAGAAAAGCATATATTTAAATACATACCAGGAAACAGTGCCAGATGCTTTGTGTTAAGTGGTACGTGAGGTCCAGTGTAAGTAGACTGACTGTCAACAAGTCGTGTAGATCAGGAAAAGAAAGCTAATTGCTGTCGTTGCCTATGTTACTGCAGGCGGGTGTAAATTCAGAACAGTAGTTCTAGAAATCACTCCAGAAGTATCTTTCTAGCAAATTTTGGTTTTGTGAATGTTTTGTCTACATGACTGGTATTTTTCAGTGACTTTTAGAATTTAGATACTTTTAACTGAATGGCAACAAATGTTTAATTAATAAAAATAACAGTAATAGTTAACATGTACCAAGCGCCTACTGCATCTTGGGCACAGTGCCAAGGGTTTTATATACACCTGAGCTCATGAAAATGATAAAATACCAGATAAATAATAAAACAGGGAGTCATAATTTGTTTTCCCACTCTGGTTGCCTTTTCAGTGAGAAGTCTATCATTCCAAATTTCAGACTGTACTTTTGGCTATTAGATGAAAATTCTCTAACAAATCACTGAATGTCGCTAATAACTGGCCTCTTCCATCTAGATACAAGGAGATGTGGAAGACAACTGTCCTCAAATTCAGCTTAACTTCACCCGTAATCCTAATCCATTACAAATATCTGACGGTTTACTAATATTTACAAGCTATCATTTAAATAGGAAGAGGCGCTTCAGCCTAGATTTGGATGAGTTTTGCCTTACGTTTTTTTCTGCAGTTCATGGAGGCATTAACTATAACCACAACTCCTACAAAAAGTCATTATGTGCCTGCAGAGGCATTTATTAGAGAATCCTAATTACTGAGGTACCCAGATCATCCCTGAGTCAGCATTGCCCTGATGTAAAACCCCTGGAGGTCATTGACCAAAATTAAATATCATCAGTAAGGAAAATAAGAGTCCCAGATTCAGGAAATCCTGGGGCTAACTTCAGTAGATTTCTGGTTAGTTGAATGTGGTTCTTTGGGTCAGCAGAGGAAGAGAGGGCATGTTGAAGAAAATGAAGAAATGAGACCCTGTCTCATCAGAGGTCATGGACTTTGGAAGCTAAAAGTGTTTTTGGAGACAATATTGTCTGCCCTTCACATTGCAGATGAAGAAGCAAAACCCCAGAACAGTTAGGTGATGGGGATGAGATGGAACAGCAACATGCATCTGCTGACTCCCAGCCTCTCGCTCTTGTCAGCATCTCATGCCCCCACAACTTCTGTACGAGATTATTCCAGACATGTCACTTACAGAAGCAGCAGTTCGGGGCCCCAACGACCATCTGTCCGTGGTGTTGCACTGTATGATGTGATCCGTGGTGTTACACTGTATGATGTGATCCGTGGTGTTACACTGTATGATGTGAGGCAGGTGAGCACGTTGATTCCTTTTCTCGTTTCTACCCTCTGAGAAACACTCCGATAGTAATAATATTCTTCCTGGCCATTTACCTAAAATGACAGATGAACTAGGTGATTTTAACAGAATATTTGAGGAAAAAACAAAAGTGGTCCTAAGTTTAAGTCCATTTGCATCGAGAGCTGGTTCTGTAATGAGTAGCCCTGACTGGGGAGCTTTTGAAATGACCCATGCCCGGGCCGTGCCTCTGTAAGATAGAAGAAGAATCCCTCAGGGCCGGCGCCTGGCATCGGTGTTTTTAAAGCACTCCAGGCGATGCCAGGGTTCAGATTGAAGAACCGCTGTTGAAGAAGGACCGCCATCAGCCCCAAGGCTAAGGTGGTAGTGATGAACCTGTTTCCTCCTCCTGCTCATTTGGGTGCGTGGGAGCACTCCCACCCACCGATGACCCTCCCACAAGTCTGGATAGCCCTGCTACTCAGAGCCCCGGAACTGGCAGGTTGTGTGAGATGCTGACTTTGAGGGCTCACCCTGGACCTGCATTTGCCCCAGATCCTGGGTGCTTTCTGTGCACAGTACAGTTCGATGCATATGCGCCGTTGGGAACAGTCCTCATGAGTACCGTTATGCTGGGAGTCAATCGCAGTTCGCTTCAGGACCGCACTGACTGCGTGTGCACACTTACCTCCTGCAGCAGAATCGGTAGGTTTCCTCATCTCGGCGCTTGAGAGGGCAGAGCTCCTCTGTGGCTCCAGATGCTGCCTTCCTGGATTTCCTTGCAGACATTCTGAAAGTGCTCTGGGTGGGCTGAGCATCTGGGACAGGTCAGGAAGGAGGTAAAGCAGCGAACGGCATATGAGGAGGTCCTTTGTCCTCCAGCATCTTTGTATGGGCAACTGTGTGTTTTCCGTCCCATCAGCTCTCAAAGACCTGCCAGAAAATCTCACATGAGTGAGACTTACGTAGAATTAATTTGTCCCAGGCTGTAAGAGGATGAATGGAGTTGGTGCTGTTTTTAGCACAGTTGTTTTTTTCTGGCCAGAATAAGCTAATTCTAAAGAGGAGCAATTTTCTGCCACACGGAGTTCATCTGTAATACCCGGCAGCCTGGTCCCACCTTGGCAGAGACCGTGGGCATGTGGAGTCCCTGCTGGTTCATCCTTCACGGACCTGCACTTCCTTACTAGGGAAGCAAAGCACTGCTTATCCTCTCTCTCGATAGCCACCGCTTGAGAGACTTTTGCTGACAAAGGAAATTTCACTGCCACACGAATGCTAGGGTAGAATACACTGCCTTCAAAGGGCAGGTACTTGATAAGCACGTATGTGTGTGTTAGTTTGGGAGGCTTAAGAAGAATGTCACCTGTCCTAAATAGTTGTTGTGAGATTCCCCTGGAGTGGGTTCTTGTATTCTGTCCCTACTTCCCGTGGATCTGGAGATGCGTTTCATGTGTTGGGTGGTTCACGATCACTTGAAATACCACAGGCCCCCGGGCAGCAGACCCCCTAAGCGTGGAGTTATTTGTTGCCACGAAAACACTAAACCCCATATGGCCACCGTTGGCCTGAGTCATATCTTTGTCTGTCAGACCAGCATCAAAGCATGAGCTGTGGCTGGATAACCAGGTAAGAAGCAGATGGTGAACAGAGGAGCCAACCAGGAAAGGAAGCCACAGAGGGGCAGGACAAGGGATTAGTGCCTCCCACCCCAGAAGGAGGACACATTCGGAGTGAAATACCTGCTGATGGTGTGTTAGACCTACACAGAATGGGGGACCAGGAAAGGCCCGTAGAAGGGAAGAGTAAAATTACCAGGCCTTCCCAAGGAACTTACAGACACCTTGTGTTTATTTCTCTCAGCACAACTGACTGGCTGACCCATGGGGACAAGTCCACAGCTGAGTGTGTGTGGCCTCCAGGACTAAAACATCGTCAGCTTTGCTCTTTGCTGACGTCACCTCAGAAAGTCAGGCCACACCTCTCACGCAGGCTTCTATCAGCTCAGGGTGTGATCCTGAGCCCAGCCAGACTCACAAGGGGGAATTAAGCTCCACCTCTTGATGAGGGAGATCCTGAAATACTCACGAGAGCTGCACTTCAGGTCCTGTCATTGAACTTCACATTGCCCTCCCCACCTATGTATTTCACTGTCTGATTAGAGCTGAATTAATAGACTGGGGCTGCAAAGGAGCTCTTCCTTCCTAATTATGCATTTTTGGAGATGGACAGACCATGCTTTTCCACTGCTGCTCACTGTGCCTCGCAGGTCAAGGGTGCCAAGCCTCCTACCCTTGG
This sequence comes from Crocuta crocuta, assembly GCF_008692635.1. Classification (NCBI taxonomy): domain Eukaryota; kingdom Metazoa; phylum Chordata; class Mammalia; order Carnivora; family Hyaenidae; genus Crocuta; species Crocuta crocuta. The sequence continues at coordinate 4,381,018 of NW_027529424.1, read as the reverse complement.
TCTTGGGAAGAATCACGAGTCGGTGATCGCAGGCTGCCGTGACCAGGGTCAGCACATCAGCTTGTTGGTCTAGGCTCTCGACCCAGCTGATAAATAGTGAAATCTCCTTACCGCTTGAAAAGCAGGGCACGAGTGAGCCATGGTGAGGACGCTTCGGTCTTTATGGCCATCTTGGTAATGCCTCCTGAAGGCACTTTGGCGATGCTGGCTAAGGAAAAGGGCGTTGTGCTGGTTCTTAAGGGCACGCCCATGTTGTTTTTCTCTGTGACTTGCCTCACCAAAGGTAGCGGCTCACGTTCACAGATGGGAAATGGAAAGTGGAAGAACACTTTGCTCGAAGTCGGGGCGTCTTGTGAGGCAGGTCTCTCAAAGGCAACTGGACACAGTGCCTGGTTCCCAGAATAGCCCCGTATGGACCATGAGCTTCAGTCCCTTTGACAGCATTTGGTTGGACAGATGTCGTAGTTGGGATTTTTTGGGCATGTTCATAGGCATTTTATCTTGACTCTCTTCTCTAAACATGATATGCCCTTCAGTTTTATGGCAGTGCAGATATTAAATATTTCCCATGATAACTTTAAAAGGCCTTAATGGGAAAACAAAAATTTAGCTTAGACTTTAACAAAATTTTAAATAATGGAAAAGAGCAAGTACACCAGCTGGCTAGGCATGGCATTGACTTATAAAAGGGAAGGTTGGATCTGGCCTAAAGCTTGAAATGCTGAAGACACTGGGTTACAGCAGAGCCGAGTGCAAAGGAGAACCTATAAAGACATCTTGGGCCATAAGCCTTCTAGGTGCCTTCATGACACAGCGCCACGATAGTCTCCTTTTCTCCCAATAAAAAGGAACGTGCTGTTTCTCATAAGGATGACAAGCAGAGAACTAGGCCTTTGACACGGACATGCCCCCCGACCCCGGGTTTCATGTTCACCCCTTCACTCTCACTCTGCACAGTTTCCATCGTTCACCCTCCTGGCTTCCTCTGACTCCTGGGCCCTGCTGCCTCTCAAATCTTGATCTTGAAATCAGACTTCTCTGCCAGGCCCCAACCCTAGATGTCTGATAGCTGTTACTGGAAATTTCTGTGCATTTGGTCCACAGGCAGTTGCAATACTAAAGTCCTCTTCCGACCAGCACCCAGGGCCTCTTCAAGTATGCTTACCGGTCCACATGGCTGGGTGCACCACCCGACACAAAAACCCAGAAGTCATCCTCACCCTTCCTCTTCCCCTGCCGCCCCATCTCAGTACCCCGTCTGTGGTCAGTGAGGAAGTCCTATATTCTCCCTCAGCATCTCTGGAATTCTTTCCTCTCTATCATCTGGGCCTATGGTTGCCCCCACAGCTAGGAAAAGCACAGAGGGATTAAGAGATTTTTGAAGTCATCCCTACCATAACTGCACTCACTCATCCTCCAGGTGCTCCCTTGAGTGGGAGAAGATGGAGTGGAATGAGGGCCCTGGGATTACATGTTACCCCCAGCACCCTGCGGGAGAGTGTGAATGTGGTTGTGTTGTGTCTATGGCAGAAAATAATGGACACACCTTCTGGGTCCTAAGGGTGAGATTCGACCTCCACTCTATGTCCCTTACTTTTTCTCCAGCTTCTGTGACACTCCAGTCCAGCTGTAGGATCACACGCAAGTGTTGTTTCACTCCTGTGAAGGTGAAATAGAATATTCTTCATGGGAATCCACTGTAGCAGGTGCTGATTTCATCCTGTCACTGCTGAATGTTATTCCTCCCACCAATTATTTACGTCTTATTCTCTCCTGTATTAAGCTCCAAAATGCCTCAAAGAGAGGGAAAGCTCTCAGAGCCCAGCCTCATACCATAGATGCTGCCAACAAATGTGTGTTGAATAAATGAGCTCACAGGAAAACCTTTTACTCATTGACAATCTCTGAATATAAAATATCTGGAGAGTTGTTTACAAACCAGAGTGGGGGGTGCAAGAGGGAGGTGGGAGAGGGGTCTCAGTACTTTGATTTTCCAAGTTAGACCCCTACTTAGCCAGGTTAGACCCCTACTCCACAAACTACAAGCACAAGGTAGAACACAATCATGTATAATCACAAAGCACTTTTGTACTCTGATTGTAACACCTACATGAATTAAGAAACTAAGAGCTTACCAAGGCTTAATGAGATCAAGTGGCTTGACCGTAGGTACTTGGAGTTGACAAAGCTAAGACTCAGACCCAGACCTTGTGATGTAACTGAGATGTTCTTTCCTCTACAGAACAAATAGAGCAGGCCAAATTTCCCAAGACCTCTTTCTTAGAAGAAACCATCAAAATAGATGAACCACTGCAGATCGAGCATCATCAATAGAGTTGTTGCCTTATTTCCTTAATTTAAAATGGCTCCCATGTTAATTTTGTTTAAGTTTATTTATTTTTTGAGGTGGGGGGAGGGACAAAGAGAGAGGGAGGAAAGAGAATCCCAAGTAAGGTCTGCACTGTCCCCACAGTGGGACTCAGTGGGACTCAGCCCACATTGGGGCTCAAACTCACAAACTATGAGATCATGACCTGAGCCAAAATCAAGAGTAGGACACTTAACCAGATGAGCCATGCAGGTGCCCATAAATGTCTCCCATATTCTTAATAGATCTCTTATCTGAGTTTATCTCTGCCATTTGAATTTCGGTTACAGTGCTGGGTATATGAAGGCCTAAACCTGAATCCGATCTTTAGAAAACTGAGCTTCAGGGTAAGGGTATTTATAGAACAATTAAATCGTCATAATTTCCCTGAGCTCTGCGAACAAGTAATTTCCAAAGTTGGTAAACGATCTCACACATGAGAGTGGAAGGTAGAAAAATCAAAATGAGACAGTAAAATTAAACTCGAACTCATAAAGAATTAGCGGGACTGGAGGGGAGCTCTTCATTTGGCAAAATATCAACCAAAGTTTAGTACTATTGTGGAAGAAGAGATGAATAAATAGAATTGCTAAAAACATTATCAGATGTCTTGTTCAGATGTTTAATGGATTTGCATTTTAAACATGGCTAATAAGAAATAGCCCTTAAGGCATTTTTTTTCAAACTTGCCATCTATTTTTAGTATGGGGAATATTTTTTTTTTTAAATCAGCTTCATTCATTTTAAAGAAAAAAGGATACTTAATCATTTTTACCTGAACATGATTAAGAGAGGAAAATGACACTAGTTATCTGCTCTCATTCACTTAGTATAAATCCCAAAGGCCATGGAGGTAACTAAATAAATAAATGGAGAAAGATCGCTGAGTGAGGTATGGTATTTATTTGTCTGTTGTAAATGAAGTTGTCATCGCTAAGCCAATCAAACCATGCATTTTTTTATGAGAGGTTGCCACTTGCAGAGATGGAAATGTTAGGCACTAATTAATAAACGTGGCTGGCACAGCAACTCAAACAAGTCAGAACTCTGACGCTAAGCTAGGGAAGGATCAGTAGAATACGAAATTCAGTGGGGTTTTTCTGTGGATTTGCTGAGATGCCAGTACCCTGTCAGAAGGTTTAAGAGAAGATACGGTTGGTTTAAGTTTTCCAAGTTAGTTTTGAACCAGAGGTTTTAAAGATTTGCTTGATAGAGGAGTATCCTTGTGGTAGCTTTAGTCTGTCTTGAAGTTGAAAGGAAACCCAAGATTACTGGATAAATCATCACTAATCTTAACAGCATTGAAGCTGCAGAGAGTAGGTGAAGGGAGCCCATCAATTCCGTGCTTGGTGTCGGGAGTGGTTTTGCTTTGTGTCATCAAGTTCACATGTAATTGAGCTCATACACTTGTAAGTATTGCAGATGAATTGCTGGAAAGCTCTCCAAACCTTACAAAGGAGAAAAGCCTACATGAATTGAACTTTGGGGGCTTCTCACAAGTGACCCAAAAAGAAAACAATGCAGTTCCATTGCTGTGCAGTGTACGAGGTTGTATCCTTGGAAATTGTCAGCATTCAACTATTCATAATCTACAAAGTAGCAGTTTCACATGATTCAACCTAATGGCATATAGGTGTTCTGGTGTAACATACACAATAGTTATATTGACAAAGAAAGTACTGTGTTCATATGTACGGGAAAGGTTGTTGTTCCTTTTTCTGGAGAGGCAGATGGATGAGGTCCCAGTAAGAGGGAGTTGTCCATTTTGACTAGAGTTGAAGAAAAGTGTTGAGCAATTGTGAGAAATAAGCCTGAAAAGGTAATCCGGGGCCAAAGCCTGGACTTGCTTGAAAGACAGGCCAAGGAGCTGGAATTTAATTTGGCGGATCATGGGAAGCTTTTGGGTGAGGGACAGAAATTATTAGACCAGAGTTTTAGGCAGATTAAAAAGGCAGTGCTGTACAGGATGCTTGGAAGGCAAGGACCAGAGGTGGAGAGGGGGCCTTTCAGGAATCTGAGGGAGCAGGAATCAGGAGCTAACAAGGTGGCAGCAGTGGAAACAGCAAGGAGTAGAGAAGAAACACTAAGCAGAAATTCTAAACTGAGAATTGCAAGAGGAAGAAAAATCAGCAGATTTAGGGGCCAACCCAGAGCGTCAGTCAGGCGAGGGGCTGGGAAAACTGACCCGGCAGCTGTCTCTTCCAGCTCCCGGGTTTCCTCCAGCCAGGGTTGGAAACTCAGTGCAGCCGGGCAGGTTGCACTGTCCAAAGGGTGTTTCGTGTGGGGGTGCAGCAGGAGTGTGGCTGAAAGCAGCTGAGTGACAGGTTCTGGGAAGCAGTACCAGGGATTGCCAGGAACTGAGTCGAGCCCCAGGCAGGAGGTGCACCCCTGGCTTGGTCAGGACATGGGGCTGGGTTTGCATGGAGTGGACAGGTGCTCAAGGGCCAGGTCAAGCAGCAGGCATCCCCACACAGAGTGAAGGTGAGCAAGGGAGGTACAGGGATCCACTCCCCAGTGCACAGGGCCCGGTTCATCCCTGTTGCGGGGTGACGGCAGGTGGGGAGTGGTGAATGACCTCAGAACAGCTGGTGTTGGGGAAGGAGCCCCCATGAGCCTGGCAGGCTGGGTTCTCCTTTATCCCAAGGCTTTGAAAGAGCCGAGCCCAAAGATGGCCATTTCAGGCAGAGGCTAATGTCAAAAAGACAATTTATTTTTTAAAGCAGACTCATTTGTCTTAAAATATGAGATTATGCTAAGTTGGGGGCATGCGGAGTCATAGTATTAGAAATATAAATGAACTACCCGGGTCATTAAACCACTCCTTAATGGCCAGGCCAGGCGTTATTGTTTCAATGTGTATTTTGCATGGCTCAATTAGGCAGCACATCTAATTTAGCATCTGGGTAACATCTGGAAGGATGACTCTTGGAGCATCCATCACTGGTTTTGGGAGACAATTCCACAATCAAAAAGAAATCATGATTAAAAAGGATATCTGTACATTTCCCATTTTGTAATAAGGGCAAATTATTACCTTTCTGCTAATTTTGGCTCATTAATCAGCGGTGATTGTGATCTCCCAGCTGTCACACAAAGTCCTCATGTGGTCTTCTCAGTTCTTGGGGCTGTCCCAAGTGTCACTTTGACAGCGCTAGAATCCTACAAGCCTTTTGTTACGTTGAGTGTTCCCGTTTGTCTTCGTTTCCAAAACTGCTTTGTGCCCTCTAGCTTTTTGTCATTAAAGCATATAGATCTCAAGATTTGGGACAAAAGCAAGGTACACCTGCAGCCTTACAGTTTCAACTCGTTATGCTTTACTTTTCACCACATTTATTTGGGAGCTCAACTGATTGTATAAATTGCTTATTATATTCCAAAGATGCAGTGACCGAGACGTGAGGACTGAAATGTAATCGAAGAAAGGGCTTTCCATTCACAAGACTGATGCTAACTAAACATAATAGCAGTGCCTTCTACAGAAATAACAGCTAATGAGGCACCAAATTTGAAGGACTGGAGAGTAACCAAGAGACCTAGATTAACCTCTCCAGGTAACATACTCTAATAGTTCCAAGGAAAATCAAACTACGAGAAGATAAACATTCTTCTTGAATAGCCATGCTCCTGAGAGCGTTATGCTCCCACTTTGTGATAACAATTCTTTTTCATTCATATCCCCTGCCTCTGCCTTTGAGCCCATGCATTTTTCATGTAATTTTAAGAATAAATAAAGCAAAATGGAAGCTTGCGCTATTAATGTGAGAGCACAGAACCTAATCACAGCTAATGAGTATAATAAATGCCCGGCTGTACCTCCTCTTGTTTGTATGTGTTCTGTATGTCCGGAAGGTAACGCTGGCTGAGTAACTAGGACGCCGGACGCCAAGTTACAGATGGGGTTGCGGGATGTTACTTGACAGCCAATTAGAGTAATCTGTCAGAAATGATGACTTAATCACCATAACGGACTCTACATTCCCTCCTAGAATTCCACCCAGAATAATCTAATTTTCCCGCCATATTTTGTTTCATTGATTTTAAAAAAAATTTTTTTTCAGAACTGAATGGCTACCCTGCTTATTTTTCCCCCTCTGGAATAGCCCATGATTGTAGTAGAAATGTAAATAGATAGTGCCAGGTAGCTAAACAGGCTGCCCCACAGCCCAACAGGCCAAAAGCAGACCTGTAATTTGGGTTCTCTAGGTTTTTCTCCATCACTGGATTGTAAACAAGCTGGGAGTTCATTGAACCTAGCTACATACCTTCCAGGTGAGCAAGGGAAGCTGTTCCCTTCCCGTATGTTATCTTGGGTTTTGAATGGGTTTCCACCCACCAGGGAAACCCTTATGTTTTGTAAAATCATTGTGATAGTGATGACTTCATTAGGCACTGAGTGCTGTAAGCATTTCTCGTGCATCAGTCAGTGACCATCAGGAAGAAATAGTTATTTCCACTCTGAATTATCTCCGCTGGTTGTAATTGGCCACGGGAAGAGAAGAGGTAAAAAGCCACTTTCTTCCTTCGCTGAGATCACTTTTATAAAATCTGTGGTTAGCAAATACTGGTTGAAAGTTTTCTACACACGTGCTGTGTCAATTCAGCCGATGGCAATGCACAACAGCAATTTGGAGTAGCCCTGGGACTTCCAAGTATAGACGAATCCCATGCACTCCCTTCCCACCAAAAGTTCCATCCTCAGAGGGCAGCCATGCACTCTGTTTTCTCCAGGATTTCCAAAACCGTATTCAAATGAACAGGCATCGTACAATCTGATCTGTTAACAGGAAGCTAGAAGCTAGGGCCTTCTGGTGTGAATGATGGCTTTTCCAACAATAAGTGGTCCACACTGCTTGGGTGCCTGGGTGGCCCAGTCGCTTAAGCATCTGACTTCAGTCAGGCCATGATTTCATGGTTCACGGGTTCCAGCCCTGCGTCAGACTCTATGCTGATGGCTCAGAGCATGGAGCCTGCTTCATATTCTGTCTCCCCTTCTCCCTACCCCTTTCCTGCTTGTGCTCACTGGCTCTCAGAAGTATTTTTTAAAAAAATAGTAATAAGTAGTCCACACTGACTGATTTTATGGATTCTAGTGTACTTTCTTGCCCCATCCTTTTAGAAGGAAACCACAAAATGTAGACTCAATTAACGTCAGGGATTCAAAAGTATTTTCATCTCTGAGGATAACTGATAAGCTAATCTTGTCCCTCATCAGTCCAGTTATCACTGATGGAAGTGGGGAACGTTTCAGATAGCTTGGCCCATGGAACAAACCTCTGAGTCTCTTTCCATCATGTCTGTGTCTTATTGAGAAGGGGCTGATGAAGGGGTCGTGGAAGAATGAGCCTGAACCCCTGAATTAGGACACAGAGCCCCTCCACAGTCGTGGCACATTGGCCACGGAAGGGTTCTCCTGCCATGGCTACAGAGCTACGGGTTTTTTCTCTCCATCATTACAGCCTTTGGGGTTGTCTTTCCTGCCCTTTTTCATGGCGAAAACACAGACAGTACATCTTGTTCTGAGGCTCACTTACGATGTTTTTATGTGCACGTGAAATACACGTACTCCCAGACATCTGTGCACACACACATGTACACCGCGCACATTCATACATGATTCTGAGTGGGAAGAAACTTAGATAATCTTTATGTTTAGTAAGGACAAGGGAAACTCTGCTCATTTTACTAGTTCTTAGAAACTCTAGATTCACTTGCAGCATAGCTCTTCGGTTATGTGGTAGGGGAAGTCTAGCCAGAGACTCTTGAGGCTGAAGCCCTCCTCCACTACTGACTTGATGTCTGGCTTGGCCCACATTACTTATGCCTCCTTCTCTCCCTCGCTCTCCTCCCCCCACTGACTCCCCATATGTACCTGTCTCAGGGCTATTGGGACAGCTAAGATATATACGGAGCTTATACAACAACATTTGGCACAGGAATTTTGAGAAGGAAAGATTTCCTCTGTTTCTCACAAAAATTGTCTGAATTCTCTGTTTCCCTTAACAGGTGTAGCTCTGGGCTGGTTGTGGCTGATGCAACACACGATTTGTGTCATCGATTTCTTGCAGAGGTGTCATACTGTTACTAAAGTTCTTACTCAGTAGGGATAAGTCCACATTCCTGAGGCTGCCTTTGTTTCTCCCCATCCTCTCTCACGCGGAGCAGAACCGTGACCGAAATGGCACAGTTAGCTGTGGCCTGGAGAGATGGACCAGCCTTCACAGCTTCAGGGCACCTAACTGTACCAGAACACCCTTAACTATACACACAGTCTTCCATCCAGGCCCACGGCATGCCTCCAATGGGAGGCAAATCATTTGAAACTTATTTTTGCCATTCGTAAAACCTTTTCGAGAAAAATGCAGAAAGTACAGGTGCTATAGGTATTTGACAGTGTCCTGTACAGTGAGGAGCTTGAACTCGATCAGCATTGCCACCGAGTGAAAGCAGAGCTCTGCTTTGCCTAGGAGGACCAGAATCCTGTCATTTTCTCATTTGGCACATGGCTCTTGTGTGAAGTCACGTCTTTCCCACCACCCCCCTTTTTCTCCCTTTAAATATTTTATGGGCAGTGAGCTTATAATATGTACCATCACGGCTGCTCCCTCAGGGGTCAGGACAGGCTTAATAATGAGATGTGGGAGAGTGACTCTGTAAAACGCACTTCAGGTTAAAAATGGCATGTTTTATTGAATCTCGTGTTAAAGGTGGTTAACTCATCAATCGGTGATGGCTGGGGTTAAACAAGTTTCTACATGAGTTCTGTCTCTGTGTGAGAACCCAGTCGTGTCTCGCTCCCCTAGGCCCTCCATCTCCCAGACTCGGCCCGTGTTAAACATTGCCTACTAAAACTCAGAATGTCCCCCTTACTCATCACAGGACCCGGGCAGAGAGGTTTGGAGAAATCACGCCAGACTTCGGATATAATGGGACCTCTAGAGAGTGCGGCCCATGAATGCTGGTGCTCTGTGGCCCAGCCCATCTCTGTCACTGTGACATGGCAGGACCCTGTACGTGCCGTGACCTCCATGGACTTGGCGTAATGGCCTTGCTCCAACGTTGCGTCCTCATTGTCATTTTCATGAGCCACAGCTGGGCACTCCTGTGACAACCCAAAGGTCAATGCATTCAGGAGTGAAGATTGTTGGGTCCAACCAAGAGATCAGCCATTCTGAAGACCAGGAGTTGGGAAGCCCAGTTCTGGGGCCCTTTGTATATGGGGGTGGGGAGGGGTGATGAGAGGAGGGCGGGCCAAGTGCTGCTCCCTCACTGGGATGTGGGATAAAGGGGGAGGCCCTATACCACAAGGCTGGCGTGCCCCAGTGATGACCCACAGCTTCCCACGAGAGCTGGAGGTGGGGGATATCAACTGTGCCCATATCGGGGCAGCAGTCTACATGGCGGTGTTGATGCGATGCTTAGATCTGGTGCAGGGTTCTGTCCTGAACCTCAAGAGTCTCCCTGGAAGCCTGATCAGGTCCCCAAGAAATGGATCTCCCTGAACTGCAATAACTGCCTTCTTCTCTGGTAGTCTCCACCTTCTGTAAGTGGGATGGAACAGTAAACACACAGACGTAACCGAAATTAACCAATTTCTGAGAAACATGTTGGCTCCAGTCCTACCCCCACCCCTTCCCCCCCAACAGGAGGGAAGGAGCTCCCAAAATTTCTCCTTCAGTTAGATTTCATTTGTTTTTAAACAAAGAGGGCTAGAGACCAAGAAGTTAACCAGCACCTTAATGTGTAACTTGAGGCAAAATGTTGTTCTACAATAAAATGAAAAATTCATGTGCAAAGAAATCTTCAAGGAAATAGATTTAGAAGGCTTTCTTCATAGAAATGCAAACTTGATGAAATATGTTAAGTCAAATTTATTGCCTCGAACAGGATCCGTTTCCAAAACGATTGATCTTGGCATTTCCCCGGGACAAGCACTCTGCCAACAGGGAACCCTGTTGTTAGGTTTGCTCCACGGACAGCTGACTTCAACACGAATAATAGACTCATGGCTCCTGTTTCCCTCGTGCCTGGGGAAAACGGCCCTGTGGATGTCACAGGCTGCTGTTATGACATTCCTAGACCCCTCAACAGCATAGACAGATCACGACAGTACAGACCACTCAAGATTGTTTCAGACACGGCCGACCCTGGATGCTTAGGGAGATGCAGATTCAACTTCACTAGTGCATGGCTCTTAGAAGACTCTTTGCAAAACTCCTTGAAGACCATCCTCCCCTAGGGAACCAGCCTCAACCTTGACTCTGATACTGCCTTGTGATGGGTGAGGCGTTGGGAGACCGGAAGAGTGATGGCCAGGTTCCCTGACCCTTCCTCCAGTCCCCATTGCTGTCAGGTGGGACCTCTAAGTGCAGAGCACAGGACGGGCTCTGCCCCCCACCTCTGTTCCAGCTCTGTTCCCCAGATCCCCAGTCTCTAGAGCTAAACAGCAGTTTGGACACCCTGGGTTTCATCTCTGGTTTTTGCAGAGGTGGTCAGGGTGTGGTTGTTGCTGGCCACCCATCCGGTTCATGGTTTTAAATGAAGCTGGAGTAGATTTGCATTATTTTCATGTTGAAATTCTCCCATCTATGAGCACGTCCCTCACTATCAGTCTTAAGCTTTAAGTATTTCGTATTTGCTGAATGATCTTCAGTGACTTCTGTCGCTTCCTCTCTTAGTTAGAAGGTTGTCACATCATTCTTCAGTAGCAGCGTGGCCTGTTCTCTGTCTCTCTGTGCCTTGGAATGTGTCCTCTACTCTGACATGTCCTTACTCAGGCCCTGGTCAGCGTTAGGATTTCTTCAGGATTGAACTCAAACACTGCTCTGGCTGAGACTCCTCCGGCTTGCCCTCCCTTCATCTGCATTGGCCATCTCTCGGTCCCCACGCTGCGTTTCTCGGCACGGCGCATGCCACCGGTGTGTCCCTCCCCACTGCCATATTACAAGCTTCACGGGGACCAGACTCTTGTGTCTGTGTGTTGCTAGCATGTAACTAACAGGGCATCCTGAAAACACAAAACAAGTGAATGAATCCATGGTGCTAGTTATACGTTGTCAAATCTTTGAAACCATTTCCTGTTAGAGGAAAGGAATCCCTTTATCACCCCTTGAAACCTTACACGGGAATGCCTTCTCCTTTCCAGTAATTTCCCCACTCCACTGAACAGACCTCCCAAAGTTGTAGGAATCCCGAGATTTTTGAGGCAGTAAAACAACATTATGAGATCAACTCCTTCAGACCAGATTTTTTTTTCTTTTTTTGTCTTCCTTGACATTTACATCCCATATCTGATCAGAAATTTGTAACTCAAATGAACTGTTCATGATAATGAGCCATTCTTAATACAGTGCTGATTGAACACCTCTCTCCCAGAAGGTCACAGCGCTGTACACACATTATCTAAGTAGTCTTCAGAACACACCTGAAGGAGGGCGACCACCCGTTCAGAATTTGCCATGCTCTGACAGTCTAGCCGCGTGAAGTTGGCTTTGTCTCTCTCTGGGCCCAGGGAAGACTGGAACCAAGTTCGATTCTGCAGTGGTAATAGCTGCGTTCTCACTACCAGTGTTACATTCCAGATCCTTCCGGCTAGTCTCAGGTCAGAAATGGAGCTCATTCTCTCAGCAGCTGCAGGAAAGCAAGAGTCAAGTCTCCGAGTAATAACTCGTCATAAAGCTACATAGGTGAATTGGGGGAGGTCAGACCTGACGGTGTTAACAGTGGCACCGGTGAGCGGGGCCTGTAGTCCTTCATCGTAGGCTCTATGTCCACGCCCCACATTGGGCATTTTGTGGAGAAGCGGTGTGATCTGGGGAGACCCAGCCCTGGATTAAGAGGAGAGAGCTTAGATTTTTTTTGATTGCAGAAATTGTGTGTGCATCCTTAGTGAAGTCGCTTATTCCCTTCAGACTGGTAACTGGAGAGCATTGCCCTGAATGCTCCCTGGGCTCTTTACCGCCTTAAAGTAGAAGGATTTCTGTTCGTGCAGAACGAACGCTCCCGGAGCTCTTGTACCTCAGGCGCCAGGCTCCCCACCCGAGCACTCCGGCTGCGCCCTGTTCTCGGGTTGACCACCGTTTATTCTTCTTTCTGTGTATTCATACCAACCACTGTGATGGATCATAAGCTTGCTGCGGGCAGGAGTCTTCATTTGTGTTTGTGTCTGGATGTGCTGTCACACATGTACCCCTCTCTCTGTGCTGTAACCTGTGACTCTCCTCTGAATCTTCACATTTTCATCTGTGCGTCTTTGCTGGCTGGGGAAGACAGACTCCACCGCCCCCGCCTCGGCCCCTGACTCCACTGAGCTTTTTCTCTTCCCACCCACCCTGGAGCCTCAGCTTCTTGACAAAGCCGCATACATTTCTCCTGCTGTTTTCCTCCCTCTGACTCCCCCACTCCCTACAGGGTGGCGATCTGGCCCCACCGCCCCACAGAAACTGCTTTGGAGAAATTTCCAGAAGAATATCTTCTTGTCGAATCCAGAAGGAGCCTGGGGCATTTTCATCCTCACGGCTATCCCGGCTGGAAGTGCTTGCTCTGGTCCCAGCCTTGTTCTTCAAGCTCTCCCATGAGGCCCCTGCCTCTGACCGCCCTCTGCCCTGTCCCTTCTAGATTCCTCTTTCTTATGATTCTCTGTGGTGCTTTCCTCAACTCTTGGCTCCTTTCACTTTTACATCCCCTCCTGGACAGTTTCATGCATGCCTGTGGCTCCTGCTGCCAGGGGTGCCCCCCCCCGCCAGAGCTGTCGCTACAGCCTGGGACACACACCCCCAACTTCTCTCCAGCCCCAGTCACGCTGAGCGGGGCATGTCCAGACCTGCACTCATCAGTCTCCCCCACATCACTTTCTCATGTCTCCTCTCCTTGGGCCCTGATCCCACAGTGGTTCTCTCTCGCCCTCATCCCCGCAGCCAGCCGGTTGCCTGTGAGGTTTAGGCCTGCGGCAGCTTCACACGAACGTGTGCAGTAGCCTCTTAGCTGTCTTCTCCCACATCTCTTCTTCTGTAATCCATCTACCGCATTGTACCCAAAAAGGACTTTTCTAGAATTCAGATTTGACCTTGTGGCCCTTGCTACTTGAATCTTCTGTGCCTGATTTGACTGTTAGTTTCGGTTCCTCCGCGTGCAGGACCCTCTGAGACCCGGGCACCCGCTGCGNCATGCTGGCCTCCCTGCTGGGAGGAAGTGGCCTCTCTCTCACCAGTGCACCTTCCTGCACAGGAGACTCTGTTTCAGAGGCCGTTTCCCCCGCGCCTGCTGGCAAGTCCAGCTTGGCCTTTAGGACTCGAACCCCTTACCCCTTTGCTTGGAAGCCTTCACCTTCCTGCCCGGGCAGAACGAACTGCCCGCTCCCCCGGCTCCCTGCCCCACCCGGTCCTTGCGTCTCCCCAGGCACTTAGCGTGCTCGAGGGGCCGTGTGCACGTCAGCACCCCACACACAGTGAGCCCCCGGAGGGTCGGACCTCCTTCCCCTGGCCACGTTCCCCAGCTCTTGGCCGAGAGCCTGGTACAGTGTGGGTGCTTCACGCGCCTTTGCGGAAGGGGTGGCTGAAGGCAGGCCGGGAGGGGAGCCGCCCAGGGACCCGCCGGCCTTCCCCAAGCGCTACCTGTAGGGGAGAGCCCGCACCCCCCAGCCCACACCCAGGCTTTGCCCCTCTTACTTCTGCCGCCTTTTTTAGGGGTATGTTCCGGTCTTTTCCATAAAGACTGGTCTACTTTCTGAGCCCCGAACATCCCGCTGTCTTCCGGGTCTCTCCTCCACAAGTTGAACATGTTAATGGAGTGGGAACCCGAGTGGACCCCACGCATCAGGGCTTCGCTCAGTGAGTAAGAGCATCTTGCTTTTTAGAATAAACGGAGCAACGGAGCCGCGCTGACTTATTTAGCCTCTTGTCCGCTGATAATCCTCCCTCTTTCCTCCGCCTCTTGCGCAGACCCTGGCAGGCATCAGCTGCACGTGGGCCCGCCTGCCTGATGATAATTGCCCGTCATTTAAGGGCCAGAGCCAAGTACCATTCCCCTCTCCTTTAAATTAGATAAAACCCAGAGCTGTGGCTCACAGGGGACGCAAGTCCACCGGGCGAATTAAGGGTTCAGAGAGAACGGGACCCATTATAATAAAAGCGTCTGCACGGCCAGTGATTGCATCGACACTGTGGCTCCGAGGTTCCTTGGAGTATGCTGAAATAGGAAGCCAGAGGGCTTCTCAGAGTGGTCAGAGGAATTTATTTTAATTGGAAATGGTGGTAGCGTTCTTGTGCTTGGAGGAAACTCTGCAGACCGCACACGGGCATGAGACGGGCATGGTGTAAAGAGCCACAGAGGAGCCAGCGCGGCAGCTCAGGACCTAGGCTCCACTCTGTCTCAGGTTCCTTCCACTCCCGCAGGCCTACAGAGGGGACGGGGTGGTGAGGTCCGTGCCTCCCGCCCTTCCTCCCCAAGCTCCTTCCTCCTCCTTCCTTTCCTGGGTCTGCATTCTTATTTCATACTCTGTATTTAATAAAAATTATATAACGGTGCCTAAATCAATCTAGATGCTAAGCCTTCACATTATTTGTAACTATGAGATCTAAGGGAAATCCATACAAAATGGCCCGAAGGAAAACAAAGTTTGCTGCGGTTCAATTTGTAAGAGTTACAAAGTAACAATAGCTCATTTTTCTCAGCAGGTCCTGTGCCCTGTTAACAAAGCCCTTTACCTGCATTTGCTTGTTTCATACTCATGGTTCACAGATGAGGAAACTGAGGCTCAGAGAAGTTGAGACACTTGCCCAAGATCACATGGCTATGATGAATGGCAGAGCGAGGATTGCCTATAAGATATAGGCAAAAACTTTACTGAGTGGCAGAACCAGGTTTAAACCCCACAGTCTGACTGCAGAGCCCGACCTTTTAAATACTGTGTCACGATGCCCTGTGACTCAGAGGATTGCGTTCCTGAATGTAACCACAGGCTTGCCTTCTACCAGGGTTACTATTAACGGGAAGAGACCCTGTTATTGTTTCTGTGTCCTTATGACAGTATCAGTACTCATGTTTAACAGTGTGGGATGTCTGAGGCTTGTTCATACAGTTGTTCAATCTGCCTTTACTTTCTCACTTTTGTATTTTTAGATGCATCATCCCATTCAGATGAAACCTGCCGATAGTGAAAAGTCAAACGGTAGGTGGTGGTCAACTGTCTCATTTAATACTGTCTGTTTCTTTCAATTAAGAAGTCAGGCGGGGAGGGAGGAGCCAGCCCCACTTGCTGTTGCTCTGGGAGAGGAGGGGGGGCCACTCCGGGGAACTTGCCCTGGGGTTGGCTTAGCTGGAGAAACGCAGGATTCGCTTTCCTGCCTCGGTTCGCCTCTGGTGTAAAGATCTGTGAAGATGGTACGAGAGAAATGGTTTTCGGTGTCCCTCCATTTGAAGCTTGCTCTTTCTGTGTGGTGACTCTGTGGCCTTTGCCTCTTGTCGATCTCCTTGCACAGAGCAGCCCAGGACACCCGATGGGGAGGAGGAACCTCACAGTGTGCAGAGCAGATGAGCGGGAAAGGGCTTGCCCACGAAGAATCCTGCTGTCTTTCCCCTCTCTGGTGTGCTCCTCAATGGAACTCTTTTCTCGAAGTTGTACTGATGCATTTGCATCCGAATTCATTCAGAATTCAGTCAACTGATTAAATAAACGGATGCTCGCTACTAAAATATGCATGTGATGAGGTCCGGGAAGTAATTGAGATTTAGCTCTCCGACACACGGGAGGGCCGATAGCCACATTTCTCTCTCGTAAGTTTCTGCTTCCGTTTAAACCTGCCTTCTGTCCCTGTTTTGTTCTCTGACTTCACTGAAATGTATGTCGAAGGAATCCCTTACCTTCTCAGACCTGGGTGCGTCTCTACCCCACAAGACTGACATAATCCAGCACTGTTTGCTTCCACGAGCAGGTCTGCACCTCATTAATTAGTAATCAGGGCAGAAGCCATGCACTTGGAGAGCTGCATATCTGCAAATGTAAATGATGATTGGGATCTAAAGCTCTCCACAAGGTTTTTGTTTTGTTTTGGGTTTTTTGCTAATTGTGGTGCATCCCATTTTCTCGCTTCTTTGCAGACTAGGTAGGAAGTTTTGAAGAAAAGGCCAAGTCTTACTACGGTGCCAGCAGCACCCAGTTAGGGTTAAGGGAGTCGACTTCTGCATGCGGCCCACTGGCTTCTCATCTGCCTCACCCCTGCCCGAGGGTTTCTTCCCACCCCCCACCCCTACTACCTTAACCACAAACACTGCATCCAGCCTCAGAGGGTCTGAGGTCTCGCGGGACTTTGGGCAGGCCTCTTCGATCCTTTGCTCAGCAGTTGCTCATTGATGACCTCTGGGCACCAGACATGTTGCTAGGGAATCTAGCAGGGAATCTGAAGAAGACGACTACAGAGACACTGCCCTGACCCCAGAACTTACCACCCTTCAATCTGCTGATCCAGTGATCACTTAAAGACAAACGTTAATCTCCGTGTTCATGGACTGGGGATAAATGTAGCTACCTCACATAGGTTGGCTTTTTTGTTTTAGATTCATATAAGATATTCATAACAGTGCTTTGCAAAGGATAGAGCGCCACTTCTGTAAAATGCAAATTATCATTATGACCCAGATTTTTCCCTGGCTTCAGAGGGCTCTGCACTGAGTGTCTACAGGCAGAAGGCCGGGCACCCATGCCGATTCCTGAACCTTTTTGCTCCAAAAGTACCCATTTATAGTGTGGTCTCTTCCCCATGGAGAGAGAAGTCCTATATTTGGGGGATGAACCCTGCCTGTTAAGGTCATCTTGGAGCTCCTGGCCACCAAGAAGCATTCTCTTGCCTTTGAACTCCTAATTCTCTCAACTGTGTCAGAACAAGGGCTACGGAGGAAGGTTTGTCTTATTTCTGAACCTTAGGTTGTGGTTGTAAGAACATGATGACTTAGAGAATTGAACTGGAAGTGTGTGACCTGGAATACCCAAGTAGTTGGACCACGAAAGGGTTTCATTCTTCAGCATTTGCTGCTGTGTGGGCACAGACCTGACTCAGAGAACCCGTTCTATGGGTTAGCCGCCTGGAGGGCTCAGAATGGTTGGTGGCTCTTGTTTCCAGTGGCAGCTCCGGACAGAGGGTGACGTTTGCTCTGGGTCTAGAACCACAGTAACAGAGTAGATGTGCCAACGGCGAACCCACCTTGGCACTATCTCAGACGCCAAGCAGGGTTAGACAGTGTTTCACTAAGATGAGAGCAACCTTAAAAATGCCATTGTTCAGGAAGCAACCCAGGGTGGCAGTTACAAGCTCTTTTGAGGAGCCTGGACTTGACCCCTGACCCTGCACACGTTAGCTGTGTCCTTGGGCACGTCCCATGACCTCACCCATCCCCCGTATCTCCAGCTGTCAGAGGCAGCTACGGTGGTCTGCAGTCTGAACAATTCCTGTACTGCCCACCTCACAGGGTTGTTCAGGGAACACATACGTTAACATCTACAAGGAATTTGGCATAATACCTGCCAAGGTGTTCCCTCTGCCACGGCACCAGCATGTTTGTGGCTCGCCAAGGCAGCTGCTTTAGTGCATTCTGAGCAGCAGAGGCCGGCACTTCCGGCCTTGGGTTTTCATAGCAAAGCACAGATCTGTACACACGAGGGAACAATCACTCCCGCCTTCCTTCTCGTTGGGCCAGCTCTTCCTTTGCTTTGTAGATTGACCTTCATTTTCTGAGTTGTCAGGAAAAAGAAAGTCAAAAAGTGTAAGTGGACTAAACCAGCTCCTTTTAAATCATTTTTCTCTCTGGAGGTGCAAAGTCTGTGCCTCACCTTGCATAGACTGAACCAGCTTCAGGGTTCTCCTTGGACCTGATTGAGGAGTCAGGAAAAATGTATCATTTTCGAAAGCAAGCGATAAAAGCTGCAAGCCCTTTCTGATTGCACATGGCAGTTTTGACAGGTAAGCATAGTTTCCAGAGCTCCTAGAGCACAAAGATTTCTTTGGCTCAGATGCTCTCAGTAGTTGTGAAAGAAGAATAACGAGGTCTAATTGCACCTTTATTGAGTTTGCTGACATTTATGGATCGCACAAAGGACTCATCACAGTTAGACAGTTACCATCTTCATTATCAGTATGTTCGGCTTTCGGAAACTTTGTATTTGCTCAGCAAGAAAGGGCTGCTAATCACAGATTAATTAGTGATGGACAAATGAATTCCGGAAAGCAATCACTCTTTAAAGCCTTTGTCCATCTAGAGATTCTGACAAAGGGAACTGCCACGGTGAGCCCAGAAACATCAGGCTGCTCTTAGATCTGCCCTGCCCTTCGGTATTTTGCGGAACAAAAGGGCTTTCCAAATCTCTGGGCTTCCTAGAGCCTGCCCTCTTAATTGGCTCTGATTTAAGCTGCAGCCTCTAGCACATTTCTGCAAACTCACAGCATTTTACCCCTGCCCTGGTGTTTCTAACTGTGCCAGGTGTCAAAGAAAAAATACCCATTCTAGATCAGCAATAAAATATTGGGGTCCTTAAGAAGAGCGAACGCCTTGAATAAATACCCAGATTTCCACAGAATCCACGTTGTCTTGTTTTTCCACTGCATCCAGTTGAGTCATGGCAGGGGAAGAGGCTTGAGGAGGTGTGGATTTCAGGTCACAGCCGACCCTGGCACAAGCGTAGTTAGTGTCTCTTATTCCGTCTACCTTCAGAGGGCTGCTTTTCCAGCGCTCTTGGCTGTGCAGGAAAAGGAACCAACTGTGCACAATTGAAAAGTAAATGCAGTTGCTGGAGCTGAAGTCTGTCTAGCAGTAACTGATAATGAGCATAGGGGTTGCTTTTGGTTCTGTGCTGGGGGTCTCAGTGACCACCCGGTGTTCACTCTTTTGTCATGCTCCTGGTTTGGAGGGTTTGGTTTGGTTTGGTTTTTTCTCTGTGGACAGAGCATAAATTTATCCTGCTTTAACCCTCCAACCTCCCAACTTGCTAGGGGTCCTCACAGCCTCATATCCAGAAATGCCACATGTAAGCCGCCATTCTCTTTTCTCAAGGCCTCCGAACCCCACTGGTGTCCCTGTGTCAAGTTCAGAGCTCACAGGGTCAAGACAACTGAATTCTGTCTGGGAGATGCGGGCCTGTAAGCCTCCAGTGAAGGGGGGAGTCGCAGGCTGTGCCCATCCGGTCACTTTCTGACTCATTGGAAGAGGAAGTAATAATTTTGTAATTCAAAGCAGAGAGACTCATGGATTTGGAGGCAGTAATTAAATGCCATATGTTAGCACTAACACATTGAAAAGTTGTTAATTAATTCAGGCCGCCCTGAATCCAGGTGTGACTTTGACAGATTGTACACCGGGGTGTCAGCACAGACTTACAATTAGGGATTTTTTTTTTTTAAGTGAAAGTTTCTATTCCCCAAACTTAAAAAAAAGTCCCCACTTAAAATCTTAAAATATTAACCCTGTCTCCTACCACGGGAGAACTTGCACTGGTCGCCGAGAGGGAACACCTTTTCGGCTCCGTGGTGGTTAGTGATGGCACTTAAGCCACCTGCACAGAGCTCTCTGTAAAAAGTATCCGCCGTCACTCATTCGTGGGTTACCCTGAAGTTTGAAAGTAGACTTTCCCCCTGAAGGGCAGAGACCTTTATTTTTTTTTTTTTAATTTCCATAAGGCAGTTAACCAAATACTGTAAACAGAGTAGGTTTATTTCAGCAGTCTACATTTCCAGGGATAGAAGACAGACACCGACTGCCTATGAGTACCGAGGAAGAGCCCCTGAATCAAGAAATTCATCAGAAATTGATGGAAAAAAGTGAAATGGCAAGATAATTAAGTTTATGTAAAATGTTGACGCTGTTGAGGGAGCTTCCGAGTGGGAATCCCAGGAATGAGTTTTACAACTAAACTTTCACTGAGAAAGCTTGAAGGAAGTGGAAGCCAGAACCGGGTAGCTCGCCCCATTCACCACGAAAGCACACGGCGCCCGCTGCTTAAACCGCAGAGCGACTTCCGCCGGCGGACGCTGCGAGCATCCGGGGGTCCGGGACGCGGCGCATGCGCAGGAGGAAAACTGCGTTTCGTAAAGCGCGTGGGTGGTGTGGGCTTCCGTTTGGTCTCAGCGACTGCTCGTTACGCGAGGAAGAGTTCGCCTCCCTCTCCCTGCCTGGGTTCGGCCTGTCGTGATGCAAGGGAAGCCGGGGCTTATTTACTAGTGGTTTCCAGTTCTTCATCTTGAGTTCAAAATCCTTTTTTAGCCTTCTCGGGAGCCACATGTTTAGTTTGCCCCGGCGGCACCCTGAAGCTCACCCCCGGCTGCGTGCTCCAGCTCCGTGCCGCCATGATGGGTTCAGCAGTGAGACTCCCCGGGAGCCTATCATTTGCTTTTGTTGGAAAGAAAGCCGTGTTCTTCAGGATAAGAAGAAATTCAAGGGCTTTTGTGTTTTTGTTTTTAATTCTCCAGAAGCTATCGGCCGTAGCTTCCTCGGGTAGGAGTCCCAGAGATGAGAGGCAAGGGGGGGAGTTAGAGCTGTGACCGGAAGTTTCCTGCTGCCGGCTCTGCCAAGCTTCAGTCTGTTCCTGCCCGTCAGAGGGATGCCTTGGCCCTTTGGGGCCACCACATACTCCTGGTCACCCTGGTGTTGGTGAGCACAGATGCTTACCTCCCTTCCGCCGCTACCCAGTACCTCACTGAGCTCACCTGCTCGGATGGGAGAGAGAAGAGCTTCTGCGAGGTGAAATCGTTCTTCCGCAGGAGGGAAGTCAGTGACGCCATTGCCCACGTCCACTTTGGTGAGGCTCAACACGAGGCAGCGGCCTTGGACGGTGTATTCCTTCCCTCAAACCTTGAGCCGCTGTCTGCAGAAGCCGCGGAATTGCTGCGCATTGTGCCAGGCTGCTTTCCTCCATCCGCCGCACAGTGTGCTGCCCCCCTCCTCCCACCAGGCTCGCTCTCTGCTCCTCCACTTCCACCTTAAGTGCCAACTTCTCCATCCCTCAAGCCTTTCTTGAGCTTGGTGCACAGTCAGCAGCTCATAGCCCTGTGGCAGCGCGGTCTCCACCGGTGACCCTCGGAGCCCTGGTTTCCCTGTAGGGTCTCAGGAATTGCTCAGCTGCAGAGGGTGGTTGGCGGGTAGAATACTGGGCTCCGTCGTTTCCCTGCCCAAGCAGGCAGCTGGGCCACCTTCTGTCACTGAAGAGAGAAGAGTTTAAACCTCATTTTGTAGATGATGAGACCAAGGTCCACAGAAGTCCACTAGTGCACTCCCCAAGGTCATTCATCAACGTGATGGTAGTGCTGGGACCAGGAGAGTCACCTGACACTGCTCCCCTCACACCACCACCACCACCCCCCACCGCCTCTCCCTCCTCTGCTCTCGCAGGAAAGCTGTGGATAGTTCAGCAGCTGTGGCCCCAGGCAGTTCCTCCCTGCCCCACTTCAGAACCAACAAGAATAATGTCTTTCATGGCTTCCTTTCTAGTCTGGGGTTCTGTGGGAAGAGCACTTAGCTGCCTCCCCTGGACCTCTCAGAACTGCTCCATCCAGTATAGTGTCACATGTGGCTTTTTAAATTAGATAAGTTTAAATGAAGTCACAATAACAATTCAGTTTCTCAGTCACACTAGCCATGTTTCAAGTGCTTACGTGGCTGTAGCGACCACAGCGGACATCCCAGACGGAGCGATTCCCTTCCTGGTGGGTGCTCCTAGATGGCGCTGCCCCAGAGCAAACCTCCCTGTATCTTGCTATTCCAGCGTCACCAGCAGCATTCTCAGCTCCCCTGGGGGGCCCCGGGCCAGTTTGCCTCAAGCACCGAAAGCACCTAAAGCACCTGGCCTTGGACATTCTGTAATACAGTATGGTTGGTTAAGTGGGACTGCAAGACTGATTGTCCAGGGAAAGAATAAGACAAACAGAGATAAAAGCCAGTTAAATGGCAATGATGAGGTTATGGTACAGCTACAACAGGAAGGTTCCTACATAGTGATGGATGGCAGGGCCCCTTCCTGAGCCAGGACTGTCTCTCTCACATGCCCTTGCAGCTGGCTGTCCTGTCTTTAAAATCTAAGAGATCGGTTTTAATGCAGCCTGGGAAATAAGACTCCCCGTGGGCATCTAGGGTCGGGTTTGGGTGTTTTGTTTTGTTTTGTTTTGTTTTTCATTGTAAAACGTGGATTTTTTTTTCCTCTTTCCTAAAGAGGACTGCAAACACTCGCCTGAAGTCAGTTATAATTGTGCCTTTGAGGCTAAATGTAGGCCAGTTATCCTGAGCACAAACTTGTAGATTTTGAGGAAAATCTCCTAGGTCAACAGAGGTAAACCTCCCCTAGTCTGTACCTCCTGGCAGATTCCAAGATGGAATTGGTTTCTTGTTGTGATAATCAAAATACATTTCTGTTCATCGAGAGTCCTACCTCCGGGTGTGCAGAACAGTATTGTTCCCTTCTCGTTCTTTTTGGTTACGGGTTTCTGATGGGGTCATCCTGTTGTGATTCTCAAGTAGCCCAGCCCCATTCTTTCCCTCAAATTGCCTCCCTCTTCACTTGCAAATGCAGATCCTGTGTTGTCCTGGTTAGAGCTGCAGACCCGGTGCAATGGACGGATTGACAGACAGACACGGAAGGTCTTTACTGGCTCACCAGAGAGATGAGCATCTCTCTTATCTCTTATTGTCTGGATCCATAGGGCAAAGCCATTTGACATTGGGGGGGGAAGGTTTTCCCCACTGAATGCTTTATTAAAAGTTCTGTTTCTTATTCTAGTCCCTCTGTTCCTCCTGTTTTTCTTTCCCTGACCTTTTTCTTTCTTTGCCATTCTTCAAGGTAAAAGAACATCTAGAAAAAAAATTGTTTTTAATCTGTATTCAAAAATATCTCTGTGGAATGGTAGTGTTTTAGCAAGTCCACAGAGCTTGAACAAATTAGGAAAGACCAAGTTTCCAAACAGGGTTGGGAGGAGAGGGCCTCACAGTGTTTCGTGTTCTCTGAAGATGTGGTATTGGTGAGAACAGGCACCAGAGAGAGGCAGGGTTCAGGAAGGGCAAGGTGGGAAAGCAGAGGCAGAACCGGGGGGGTGGGGGGGGAGGAGCGCAGCCTGCAAGTCAGGAGACCTAGCCTTCGGCCCACGCTTGCTCGGCCCACACTTGGTCTCACATGACTGGGGCCTGGTTTGATGTGGTAATGAAGCCGTGATTACAAGAAACGGGATAAAATGGCCTTTGCTCATTCATTATTTTTATTTCCTAGCCGTGGAAGACCGAAAATTGTTCATAGGAATGGTTTCGAAGAAATGTAATGAGAATGATATCAGGGTGATGTTTTCTCCATTTGGCCAGATAGAAGAATGCCGGATTCTCCGGGGACCCGACGGGCTGAGTCGAGGTGAGTGTGCTGTCTGCAAAGTCTCTTCCCTCAAGTGCTAATTGGAACTCTGTGTCACCGTCAAGGTAGATGTAGCCACCGCACGCAGCAAGAGGTCACCCTGTAATGTGTCCTGCGTGATCAAGTTGTCCAACCTGAACTTTTCACTGTAGCCGGAGTGATCACCTTGTATTTCTCAGGTCGACAAGGTCTTGATGCCAACATATTAACTCAGGCTATCCCAGCCAGCCCGGAAGCCGACAGGCAGCCCTGTCATTATACATCCGTTTCCATCTCACATTGAAGTAGATATCAGGGGGTGAGGGAGCAATGGGGAGGAGGAGAGAGAATATTTGTTGGTTTCATCCGAGTCTCCAGCTTTCTGCCCATGCCCGAGAGAAATGGCAAGGGGATAGGCCTCTTGACAGTGATAGAAACCAAGGAGAAACATCAGTGTTCCCATGTAATGCAGAGCAGGTAGGGACTCAGAACAACTGGGCCTGTCCTGGGGTCTCAGGGTTTGATTTCAAAGAACAGAACTCCTGGAGGCCTGAGCACAGGATGTCATTGAGTGGCAGAGATGACGTCCAGAAGATTGCAGGCTCTTCTCGGCCACCATGATGGAGCCAGCCACTGTGGCTTCCAGCACTGAGGAAAACCAGCGTGTTTGCCGGCAGCCACCCCTGGCACCGGCAGTGTGAGCTCACTCTTCTCCTTGCACGTTTGCCTCCCATGGATGGCGCCACCCAGACCCTCCCCTCTAGCGCCTGTGAGCACTGCCGCTGAGCATTGACCCTCATCTGACTGTTTCCCAAGACAGCCCCACAGGCCCGAGTCACTGTATCTGTAAAACCTCTTCTCCATCTCTTCTAAGAAATCCGTGTGTTTGCGGTACAAAAAGCATTTCATTCTCTCAATGTGCTTATTGATGCAGTTTCCATGGGGCTAATTAGAAACTTCTTTTCATTCCTAGTCTCAGGGTCTGGGACAGCACTGCCATCTCGAACCACATGCTGAAAGAGGAGGTTGCCCCTTGAGTCCCAAAGCACTAATTTCCACCCACCTCCCTCATTTTAGCTAAATTCAGCACCATGTGA
The DNA here is from genome assembly GCF_008692635.1 of Crocuta crocuta. Lineage (NCBI taxonomy): Eukaryota > Metazoa > Chordata > Mammalia > Carnivora > Hyaenidae > Crocuta > Crocuta crocuta. Next base: position 4,356,207 of record NW_027529424.1, on the reverse strand, counting down.
GGAAGAACACTTGTTCTTTTGACTTAAAGATACGCTCCGTGTCTGCTGAGAGGACGGCAGGAACAGAACAGCGTTTTCCGCCCACATCCCCCCTCCAGAGCCCCACCCGGAGGTAGTCTAGGGGAGCAGCAGGAGGCCAAGAGTTTGCAGTCCCTGTATTTTCTTCCGAGGGTGGCTTGGGAAGGAAGCCCGAGCGTTCCCTGACGGCTCCGAAGGTTGTCACTCCGCCTCCTGGAAAACGCGTGTAGCCCTGAAAGCTGACCGAGATCAGTGCAGACACTGTGCCTGGGGGCCAAGCTGTAGCGTACTGCCCACGCTGTCGCCAGCGTGACCCACAGCCACGCCCTTCGCAGGGGGACATGGGGATCTGGGTCCTGGGGCCCTCCATGCCGGCCCAGCACATTGACTCTTTGAGAGCTTCCAGTCACGTCGGGTCATCTGATTGTGCCTCAGTCCTGACAGATACACGCCCACTCGGGTGGGCCAGCGGGGGACCAGCAGTGGGTCGGGAGGAAACACGTGATCATGTTTCTGCGGTCCCTTTTCCACTGCCAGTGTAGCCATCAGAACCACGTCCTCTCCTGTTCTTTCTTTCTGTCACGTGCTGTGTTAGCAACTTTTCAGTCACCGCAGCATACGGCACAGAGAAGGAACAGAACAGAAGGCCCTTGAGTTCATCATAGTGAAATGTATAGTGGCTCAGAGGTCAGTGACCCCGAGGTCCAGTCTCAGGACTTCGGACGTAAACTGTAAGCAAAGTCAGTTCGTTCTCCTCTCTGTGCCCCTCAGGTTCCCCCTTTGCGGATGGCAGCAGTGCCAGCAGCTGCCCTGCTCACCTCCTGGGGCATCACTAGTTCCCCGATGTGGTAGGCGTCCCTTGTGAGCGGCCAATTCGCATGGCTTAGTACACTGCTCTCCCTCTGCCCGTCCACCGCAGACAGTAAAGAATAGCGTTAGTGCCTGTGGCATCTAGAGCTGCTTGAGCGCACGTGAGTTATTTCTGCAGATAGGACTGTAAAGCAGCCCCAGCTTTTGCAGGAAAGAGCAGGACACAGCACTTGACAAGAGAGCTTGACTAATTTGATTTGCCATGTGGTTGAGGGGCCAGCTCTGGACATGAAGAGCAGACGGTGGCTAAAACCAGTGATGGGAGCACGCTCATCCATATTTTATGCAGATGCCAGCTAGGTGTAAAGACTAAAATACTCCTCCCTGCCCCCACCCTTTTTTTTCTTCTTAACAGAAAAGTAATTTCTGGTGAACTGATGAGAATTCCCTATGGCAAAAAAGAAAATACTCATTTATAACCATTTGTCCTGAAATATAAAGCCAGGCAGTGATAGGTTTTTCAATTAGTGAAACCCAGGGACTCCTGGGTACAAGGGACTGCTCCTGAGTCCGTATATTTGTTAAAAGAACAGTTCTCTTTCGTCGTACTATTTTGCTTCCATTAAAGAATTGCAGTTTTCAGTCAAATATTAATAAATGTCTCCCATTAGTGGCTCCTCAGATAAAGGGCACTCAACACTTCTGGCCTCGATGCCTGTTGCTGCCTCAGCCATTGAAGACATCAATCAGTCAATCAATCGATCAATCAGTAAGTGAAAGGAAAAGCTTGGCTGCCCTGAAAAGCACCTTCTAATTCTAAACCAAGTATTGAACTAGTCAATGAAAAAGTTTTTTAATTGAACCATCCGATCATGAGGGAGAGGCACAGAAAAGTGGTTCACCTCTCTGGCTTTGCATTTGCCCAGTTCAGCTACAGGAACTCGGACAGGCGAGGCAGTGAGTGGCGCTGGTTCCCCTAGAGGTGTCCTCTGTCGTCTCTTCTCTGCTCCTTCAGTAGTTTCTGTCCCTCCCCACAGGGCACGAAGCTGAAACCCCGCAGGTTTCTCCGCCCCACCGATTCTGAGTAGCGGGCAGCCAGGACCCACAGCCCTGTCACCCTTTAGAATCACTGTTTTTAAAACAAAAGTCATCGTCTCCATGTTGGCAAGAAAGACTATTTATAAAGCCCCATCCGTACTCACCAGCATCCAGATTTGTGCCATGTTCCGGATCAGAACCCCGCCCCAGGGGATTATCATGACTGTCCACAGACAGCACCTAGCCTCTGCCAGGCACATTGAAACCAGCGCTCAGCAACTATCAGGAATCTGACTCTCTTCTCACAGTATGCCCGCATCTAAATGTGCATCTTCCTCTTTATGGGACAATAACCCATTCTGCCTCTCTTCTAATTTGGAAAACCTGGCTTGAAATGCTTTCATCCCCCTGCACAACACTCAGATCCTTCTGCAATGGCAGGCCTACCTGCCGGGTAAACATTCTTTGAGAAAGCACACCGGACACCACAGAGTCCCTGTGTGGGAACTCAAATGGGATGTTTGTTCTCAAAAGCCAAGCTTGAGGCATCTAAGCCAGTGCATTGATTTATTAGTGTCCCCTTAGCATGTTGATTTCCTAAAATACACATGTTCTCACTTACCCATCATCCCACAGTCAGCGTGGACTATTTGTGTATAGTCTGCAGGGTTTTCTGCACCATGGCAACAGTTATCTGTAACTACAAGACAATGAAAGAGTTTGTTTCATTTTTCTTTCCCATACAGTGTAGTCAAATCTTCACTGCCATTTAAGGTAACTTTCTGCTTGTTTAAGAATATTCCAGCTGTGTTTACGGTGTTCCAACATTCTCCTGCCAAAACCCTTGACAAATGAATTGGCAATATTTTCAGGGATGTTGGCGAGCACAGACTGGTTTTAGCCATTAAATCCTCATTTGTTTCTGTTCTATCTGATCAGAATATTAGGATTGGGCTTTTGACTTTTAAAACATGTACACAGAGCGGACTCCATTTTGATGACGACGTTTTAGGCTTGCCCACAAAGTAGTATCTGAACATGTGGAAACTCGTATCAAATGCCCCTGGGTTATGAACTGCATTTTGTCATCTCATTCTGAGCACAATCTTCAAATCTCATCTCAGGGGTGAAACTTTGCAAACTCTTAAGTCCTACTCTGCCCTCAGCCTCAGGTGCCATAAGCAAGCAATCTCTCCATGCCAATTTTAAATAAACTAACCCACCATCAGGGATGGCGCATTGGAGGGTTAGTTTTGATGCTCTCGTGTTGTACTGATAGCGTATGTTTTCATAAACTGTGACACTGCTAAACAGACCCAGCGAGGAATACTGGCTGCATTGAGAACTTTCTTTGGCTGAATGGGAATTTATAAACAAGGTTTTCCATAGGCCGAAAGCTCCTTCGTGTTGTGCAAGTTATTTTAAATTATGCTTCCCTCAGTTGAAACCCAGCAGGCTGCTGCTCAGAAAAGCTGGAGGCCGTGGCATTGTACATACTTTTAAAAGTGCCTGTCCACTTTCTCGCTTTCTCACTGCAGACCAAGAATTGATCAGGTTCTCTCAAACTTCTCTTGCAGCTGAGAGAAGAGGTAGAACACCTAAGTGAAGATAGCCCTTCAGTTGAGATGACAAGTGGAATAGATGTGTTCCAGAATTCTCTCTGTGACAGGACCACATGCTTTCCTTAGATTCTGTCTGTAGGAGGAAATTACTTGGAGAAACCTTTCCTCAGTCGATCATTTATCTGTTTTAGCAGCAAGAAGGCACAACCTCACCGAACAGGGAGAAGTTCAGCTCCTTTCATTTCCGTTGGCAATCTGTGACGTTCTGAAAGTAGAGACCATAAATAATTGTAAAGTAAATTACAGGGTGACCATATTTAAGGAGGGAATTTTTCTTTTCCTTTTTTTCTCTCTACTATTATGTTTTTGGAGAGGCTTTAAGACCATAATATGCAGGCTATCTTACCTAACAAAAAGCTTCATCATCTTGGTACCTGTATCATTTGCTCTGTTTTAGTGTTTCCTGCATTTTGGTCAGTAGCCTGAGAACTGACTAATGAGACAGTATATCCAGTAATCCAGAACAGAGGAGGGCTGACCCTACAGGAGTCTAGAACTGTAGAGGAGAACTCACCCTACAGTAATCTGTAGGTGGGCTGACCCTGCAGCCGTCTAGAGCTATAAAGGGCTCTCCCTATATAGATCTAGAACAGAAGAAAGCTGACCCTACTGCAATCTAGAACAGAGGAGGGCTCTCCCTACAGCAGTCTAGACAGTCTTCCTACAGTGATCTAGAACCGAGGAGGGCTGAGCGAATAACAAGGTCTGGGTCTGGAACAGAGGAGGGCTGAGCCTATAACAGTCTAGACCCGAGGAGGCCAGACCCTGCAAGGTCAAAGCAGCTAATCCTGTCAAGACCCAATAGGCTTCATTGTACCCAGAAACTTGTTCTTCATAAAAAAGGGGTCAGTTGACCTATTATTGTCCAACTGAAAGACAGTCGTTGGTTTGTAGAAGAAGCTGGCAGCCAGTCTTGATGGAAGGAGCTTATATGACCCTATGTTATCGAAAAGCCACAGATCTGAGGCCAAATCCTAAAGCCACCACCCTGTTTTCTGTGGTGTAGAAAAGAAAAATTAAAATTGAGCCATAGGACTAATATGGCTTCCTGTTTTACAGAAGTCACAACGGTTCACAAGCTACCAAAACATGAAATACTCGGTCCTGAAGTTATGGAACTTCATCCAGGATGGCGCAGGGAAGGGAATTTTCAACATGTGCTCTCACTTTATAAATGACAGTAATGGTCTCTCCTAAGTAATTGAACACAGCACACAGTACCAAACTTGACAGAGCCCCTGAGGAGACAGCTTCTCTCTTACTGCACCACTGCCAATGGAGTAAAAAGGTTAAAGGAGTCATCAGATTTGTCAGATCATTTTTCTGGATGCAGTAAGGGTTGTATAATTAGAAGCATCAGTCGAGCTTTTAATTACAGGTTTCAGAAAGGAAAGAGCAATGGTTCGAGTTTATAGAGCTGGAATTTTATTGTTCTGTTGCCAATCCTTCTGAGACCTGCTAATTGCTACATCTAAGTTCCTTAAAAAGTTCTACTTGTTCTGAAATTGTGGTAAATGCATAAACTGTGCCTTATTGATTTTTGTTGACATTTTACGTGTGTGTGTTTTTTTTTTTAATGCATTCTTAACCTCCATTTGGAAACTGTCAGTTTGGCACATGTTACTGGATAATAAGAGCAAATGAAGTGAATGACACAGTCTCCATGACTGGTAAAGGCAGAATTAGCCCAGGCTTCACACGATGTCCAAGATCTCTCCATGAGATTAATTGCATTTGCTTCCATTGTAGTCTCAAGAAATGGAAAAAAAAAAAAAAATCTTAGTGTTACTTCTTTCTGTTAATGATGTCACTGATGTTCACAATGTTTTTGAAAAAGGGTATTACTTTCAGACTGGTAAATTTGGGGCTAATTGTAGAGCTAAGTTGAACTACAGAAGCCAGAGGTGGTGTCCTGTGTCCCACACTCTTACACACATCTTCTAGATGCCTTAGAGAAGGTTCCCATATCGCTTTTACTGATGACAGAAGCCACAGCCAGTGGAGGTACAGACAGTGTGCCTCAGTAGTGAGCTTCACTAGCTGCTATAATGTCAGAGAAGTACATGAAACAGCTCGGCATTCATAGCTAGCTAGACCTCAGGCTTCGTTCGGAAGGCCAGCTGAACGGGGAGTTGAATCGAGAGATGAATCTCCCATATACTGAGAGTTTTGTTGTATTAAAAATTACAGCATGATGCAAAGAAAAAAAAATGCATTGACTTATTTTCATGACTGAATGTTTTTGTGCTTTGGGGAAAATGGGCAGGTGTTGCTTTCTCTTATTGCTGTTTGATTAAAAGGTGCTAATACAGTATTGACTTGATAATCTCACCAGGTACACATGCAGAGCAAAAGAAGAAGATATCTGATGGCTCAGAAATTGACTCGCATAAACCAGTCTGCTGGTTGTTTGGATGTAGAACACCCTTTTGGCTTACTGGCCACGGGGGCAAGAGTCTTACGTTGTTGATGCCAGAATTCCACTTCCGCGCATTCACTCTGAGATGACAACAGGCTACAGCCACTCAGTGTTTAGATCTGCTTCATTTGGAAATCTTTTAAGTAGTAATAATAATAATGTTTTGAAGAAATCGAGTGAAACACTAAATTATTCTTTGATACCTAAGTTCAAACTGTGCAGAGCTAAAGAAGCTGAAAATCAATGCACTTTTAAAGTCATTAGAGATCATAACTGAAATAAGTCTGCACTGCACTAGCTAAGCTTTTAGTGTGCTATGGTATTATTATAAAATCAGCCTGAATCTGCATTAATTTCACAGTCTTTTTCTCTGAGAAGCCCAAGGGTGCATGATGAATAAAATGTAAATTTCAGAAGGCAGTGTTGTTATTAGTGAAAAGAGCAGTGAGCCGTGTAGTTGGAGCGCTGACCTGCATGGTGGCCAGCGCCGCTACAAGGAGCAGGCAGGATAGCTTCTGGGTATATTCCAGTGTGAGAAAGAGCGAGCCATGGCAAGTTGAATAGGTCTCCCAGGAAACATTCAGAGAACTGTACATTGCCTTGTGTACGTAGACGTTAGGCCAGATCTCTGATGCTTCTCCGAAATCACAACTTTGAAAAGTCGTAAAGATTTTATACAACTCAGAAACCCAATGCAGATAAAGGTTTACCTTATATGCACTGTTGAATACGCTCAGAGTAATAGAGCATCTGTTTTTGTTCATAATCAATAATTACTAGTTTGTGCAGGATGTGGTATATTTCTTTGCATTTAAATAGCATCATTGTATATGTATACATATATATGTTTTAACTACCCAGAAGAGAGTAGATCTGTTTATTTGCTGACATTCGAGCTCTTGGAATTTATTTGCTAATTTGCCCTTGGTGTGAGGATTTTATTATTTGCTGCTTAAAAATCAACGCTAAAATTTGAACTCCAAAGCCCAAATGTGTGGATGCCCTAAGTAAAGATAATCAGCCAAGAAGGAAATGTAAAATAGCAACTTTTTATTTTAGAAAATGCAAACTAGATCTTGCTAATTTCAAATCCCTAGTGGCTAAAAAAAAAAATAAAAGTACCTAGCTACATTCCCCTCGTCTCCATTTTTAAAAAATAAACTAGTCAATAAATAAATCTTTCTGCTTTGGTCAGATTAGCAAGTCAGCACTGTGAGTAAAAAGCAAACTAAGATAAAACCAAGAGAGAAGTTGTTGATTTTTATGTACTACTGAGAACAGTGTCGTCCTGTGGCAGTTCTCGTAGACTGTGTTGGTTTAACAAGCGTCCAACCCTTTTGTCTTGTTGTTTTTTGTCTTTCCTGCTCCCTGTCCCCTTGTTCCCCACAGGCTGTGCGTTTGTCACATTTTCTACAAGGGCAATGGCACAGAATGCAATCAAAGCCATGCATCAGTCTCAGACCATGGAGGTACTGTATCATCTGCCCTTTCTTTGTTTTCTTTGTGCAAATGATGGGGAATGGGAAAGCAGCTCTCTCCTGTGCGGATTGTTCACGTGACAATCACAGATTGACACTGGCACTATCTCTTCATTCGTTCATATTCATCCTCTCTCTCTCTCTCTCTCTCTCTCTCTCTCACTCTCTCTCTCACTCTGAATTTTTCCCCTAATGACTTGAAATGCATTTAGTAAAACCTTCCACTTGCTCTACATTATTTTTTGAGCCTTTTATGGCAGTGGCCCAGGCCCTGCATTGTAACGTCAGCATGCAATTTAAACCGAGAATCGTTCTCGACCTTTGAAGGATCCAATCTTTTCCTGGTCGAGGGTTGGTACAGAGTAAACCTTAACAGCCCTCGCTCCAAATTACAGCCTGCCCTGAGCCCCTCACAGGGTTCTTTTTTTTTTTTTCCCTCCTCTCTCTCTCTTTTTGTTTCTTTCTTTTTCTTTTTTTTTTTTTTTTAAATTTGGGGGCAAGTTCTCTTCAGTCCAACAGAATTGTGCTTTTGAATCAAAAATGTTGGGAGAAAATTAATACTTCTCCTACATTGTTAACCAGTGAGATTATTAATGTTTGAGAATCCCTTGAAAAACGAGATTTGCCTTTTTACTAAAAAATGCTCAATAAAAGAAACCTAAAGGCTCAAATTTGGTCTCATAATGAGAGATAGTGGCTTTGGGGGAAGATAAATACGCTGATGTGGGTGTTCACCCACAAACATAGAGAAATGGCTCTGTACTTCTAGCCTGTGATTGGGGTCTCGCCTTTCAGAACTTTGCACAAAAGCATTCCAAGAGTGATATGCTGTTACTGACTCGGTACTGTCTGATAGAACCATTTGGGAATGCATGTTCTGCCGTACTCTGTACTGTGCCTCTGTGTATGGGTGATCTTTTCTGGAGGTGGCCCTGTGGCGTTCCCTGAAGTTACGTTTTCATCTTCCGAAAAGTAAAATATTTTCTATTTGATTTAATGTGCAAAAATTTCTTTATGGATTGTTTGCGCTTCTTTTTTACCTCCATTTTTTGGGGGGGTTTATTTTTTATTTGTTTGTTTTGTTCGTTTTTTGCAATGCTGCATCTCCCAAAGCATGCTGGGAGCTAAGTGATCATTCTGCGTCATGTTTTGTGGGCAACTTTTTTTATAGTGAGCCGAAAGGTGGGTGGACAAGGGGGGCAAGAGTGTGCATGGCCTTGTCATTAAGTGTTCACTGTACTTTTTCTGAGTTTTGATATCAGCATTGCAAAGCCTATTGTCTTTTTCAAGCTTCATTTTGACTTTGATATTCCTAACATATCTTATATAATCACTGTGTTTTCCTTTCAGTGCAATGCATTTTTAAGACACTCACACCCCCCTACCTGAAGGCAAGCTCAGGTGAAAATCGGACACAATAGGAGATAATTAGCAGAACTTTGAAATTCCTAGGGATGCAGTCTTGTACAACATGCTGTCACACGTTGATGCTGTTTGTCCCCCACTCTCTCTTCAGCTGTTCCGTTATTGGGGATCAGTCTGAATCCTAGCTACATTTTAGTTTGGAGAGAAAAATGAAAGTACCGTTGTGGGGGGAAGGTCTTCACCTGTATTTATTATCTTCCACATATGTGCTTCATCCGTAATTATTTTCATTTCCTGTAACTTAGTGATTTGTACCTTAGATGATTTTTTAACCTACATTCTTTCAGCTCTAACCCAAGTGCCTTCATCTGGGCCCCTGTGTAAAGCCACAGAGGATGCTGGTCTGAGTTCTCCTGTGTTCCTACAGGGAGAAAGTTTGGGAACATAGCACAGACCTGAGTATGAACCTGAAGGAAGGAAGAGTAGGCTCAGAATGAAAAGAATCTGCGATGGAGAATGGGGCATATTCATTCTTAAGAAATCCTTGATCCTTTGGTTTTAACATCTCTATTATAATTTAGAATCAAATTTGGTACATTTGTTTTTCAATCTGGACACCCATGCTCAGGGTTTTTTTTTTTTAAAACTAATTATGTTATTTTCAGGACTCTGGCTCACATCTTTAACCAAGATGTATTATCTGAGAAATTTGAATTCAAAATAATCTGAATGTTAAAGTTTAAACAAACATGTTCTTAAGAATAATTAATTTTTATATCATATCTTCTATTTTTCCTCTTTCCTGCAATCTTTGCCCAGCCTGTTTTTCCTTTTTATGGTTTAAACAAGTTCTTTTGGGCCTAATTTTATGCTTTTATATAATTTTTTTTGGTATTTAAGGAAGAAAAAAACACAACCATAAATGTACTATTAGGAGGAGATGCTGTCTGTCCTCTGTTACGGAACAAATTCGATACAACAGTAATAACCCTTTCCATACAAAACCCTCCCTCTGTCTAATCTCCATCTTCAGAGTATTTTGCTGTCTTTAAAGTGATGAAGTACTGAAATATGGAGCAGAAGAAGAAAAATGAAGTATAGATTTTTATTAATGGTGGAAAGATTATTTTTGTGCGGTTGACTGACATTTAACATTGTGTCCTGTGACTGTGGCTGCCAGAGCTGAAGACGGACACATTCGCTGGAAGTTCACCACCGAAACAGCCACCTCAGTTTTCCCACATTATTTTGGTAACACCAGTCACCATAGCCTCCCACCTTCACAGCTACACCCCCAGTAACTACCCCAGGTGATAAGGGAAAAAAGCACACAGGTTTGTTTCCTAGGAGAGAGAAAAATGACCCGAAGGGAAGGGAAAGGGAGAGAACTCATTTAAATAGGAATATAGAATTTCTCAGAGGGGAGAGGTCTGTTATCATGCTGAGTTTCAGTAAAAGTTGGGGTTTTTTTTTAATCACCTGAGTAGCATTTCTTCTTTTTACCTCAGCAGAATGCAAAGGACTTGAATGGTGAGGAGCTGTGTAGGCAAGCCAGAGGCAGGGGGAGGGAAGGAGGAGCTCGTGTCTCTGCAGAGTGGTGGCCAAGTGGCCAAGGTCTCAGAGGTGCTCCGGGGAAGGAAGTCTTCCTGCTGGAGGCCCTTATTTTCCCAGATGATTTTATCCAACTCCAACACATGAGTCCGTCCTATTCTAGAACCCGGAGCCATTCCCTCTCTCGCTGCCCCTACTCCTTTCCTTTTAGAGGCAGTAAAAACTGAAAAGCATCTAGAATAGTGACATCCAATGAGACAAAAAGCCAAGTGGGCGCCTTCTGCCGCTTCAGATCCAGCTCCATTTGCTAGAATATGCTTCTGAGGCTGGAGGTGTGCAGTAGCCCTGGGCACGGTGGAGAGAGGAGGCACATTAGAGAAGGGGCGGGGGGTGGGGGGGCTCTGTGCAAACACCACAGTTAGGCAGGCCGGGGCCTGCGTTCTCGGACTCCCTCCTTCCCTCATCCACATTCCTAAAACAGCCCACTTCTCCCTGTTGATAGTGCCTGGTCGGGCAGATTCCCGCGCTCCACAGTTCAAAAATGCATCACTGAAAACGGGAAAGAGTGAACAGAATAAATGAATGAGGGACGTTTTCATTCCCATTACAGCATCTCTCCTTCTTTGTCCCCTGCTCACGTGCGGAAACAGGCAGACACACAGACAAGTCTGTCTGTCAGACAAGCGAACCATGAAGCTTAATTAAAGAACCTTGATAAGGTCTCTTGTCTCTGAGGAGGTCCCAGAAAGGTTGGAGGAAGACACACGAAGAGAGGAGGAGAGGCAGTTTAATGATCAGAGCAAGAAAGCAAATGGCTGCACCGACCACCAGATCCCCAGAGAAACCAGTTGACAGTATCTGGAATTTTCTCTTGATGGTACTGGGCAGAGAAGAAGAAGGAATATCAAACCATTTTAAAGCCATTCCAGATGGTTCCATGTGCTCCAAGATAGTCGAGAAAGCTAGCCCCAGTGCTGAGTGTCGTGAGAGGCTTCAGCCAGGCGGTAACCCCCTCTTCACTTTCCGCTGTGTCTGACCACAGGGCTGCTCCTCGCCCATCGTAGTCAAGTTTGCGGACACTCAGAAGGACAAAGAGCAAAGGCGCCTCCAGCAGCAGCTGGCGCAGCAGATGCAACAGCTCAACACTGCCACCTGGGGGAACCTGACGGGCCTAGGCGGACTCACCCCACAGTACCTGGCGGTAAGTGCTGGCGGGGGCCCATGCCTCGGTTCCCACCCCGCCACGAGCAGGGGGCCGTCCCACCCCTGAGTTCACTAAAGGATTCATTTGAGGGCTCTTTGAATCCCAGGAAGGTATTGAAGTTGGCGTCGATGCCAATTATTTTTTCCAACTTAAATCGATTAGCTTAAGGATGTGACTCATTTAATTCCGGCCCGACCCAGGCCGTGCAGAGTCCCACGAGGCTGAATTTCTACGCAGTGTTGCGGAGACATCATACGGTCTTGCGTGAGAAGGGGGCGCAGGCGCTTGCTAATTGTGCAACACTGAGGCAGGTGTGACACCGAGGAGAGGTTGCTGTGTTCCGCATAGAGACCTGTTCACACTTCTACTCGGTCATCTTGGCTCTTCCCTGTGGAACAGTGTTGACAAAATCAAATGTTACTTCCTATAGTTGAAACCAAAAAATTAGATCCTCCTTCAGGACAGGTAAACCCAGTTCCTTCAGCCACCATTACATTGGTTTAAACTTCTCATTTTCTCGTTACTCCTTGTGCTCCCCATTTCTGTTGTCTGTAACTATCGGGAATAAAATACAGTGACCAGAATCTAAGACAATTCTCGTGGTGAGATGTAAAGAACACAGAGCAGTGACCCCTAGTGTGGACTTGAAACTGTCTTAACGCAGCCTCCGAGCAGCCCTTGCACTAACCATGTCGCACGTGAGGCAGAAGGCAGCTAACGCTGGTCTGGGTTTTCATTTGTTTTCACTCGAACCACTGCCAAACCACGGTACTCTACCCCCCTTTTCTGCCCTGGCACGGAAATGCTGGACTTCACCTTGATTAGCATAACTTCCTCTCGTGACTCTGAGCGGCGTGTCTTGGCCTCTCGGTGCACGCGTCTGGGTGTGAGTGTGTACATGCATGCATCCGTGTGTGTTCTGTCCTGACCCTGTCATTTGACATTGTAACTGCCCCCCTCGGGATTGCGTGATGCATTAACCTTACTTTGCCACAGCCTGCACGCTTGCATAACACCGTCCTCCCGGTGATCTTGGAAGGGAGGAGCCTGCCTGTACCCGGGTGGAAAGAGAGGCCCACAGAGGCTCCCCGGCTCTTACAAGACTGAGCTGCTGGCGGGCGAGTGGGACCCCAGCCCTCTGCGTGCTCTCTGTCCCTCTGGGCTGCAGCTCCGGCTCTTAGTCCTCTCTCTGCCCACCCTGCCCGGTGTCCGGCAATACACTGCTTAATGAACAAGGCCCATGCTTCTCCCATCTACATTGGAGCTATTAACAAAAGCACCGACTGAGTTGAATGTCACCTTCTAGCCCTTCCTCTGTCATAGCCCCAAAGGCACCATGAGAGATCTCCTCAGATGTCTTGCTAAGAATCTATATGTGCTATGCCACATCGTTTTCTTGGTCTCCCCGTCTAACCTTGGTACAAAGCAAGAAATGAGTCTAGCTTAACGATGATTTGTTTTTCCCAAACTTGTGCTTTTCGATTGTTGACGGGACATCTGTTCAATTGCGTATACCAGAATTGGTGTCAGATTGATGTCAGGCTCACCTTTTCATGATTTCTAAGAAATCCGCTTCCTACTCCATCATTTCTAAAAACCGAGACACCTGTGCCTGTCCCCAGACTCCTGGCACATCTCCCGTGCCCCACGGCTTACGAAAATCTCTGGCACGTATTTCTTTGACCGCATCTGCAGATTATTTCTGTACCCTAAAAGAGAATTCATCTGAACCTCACTTACGAAAACATTTTTATATGCTCCTAACTATGTTTGCTCCTGCCGCGGGCTTCTGTTCAGACTGTCTCTGCCATTTTTGTTCTGTCCCTTTCCATTGGAGGTCCACTTCTTTCGAAGTGCCCTTGGCCTCTGAGGCCATCCCGCCTTATGTGTTGAGGGGTAGACTCTGACTCTGGCCCACCTGAGAATGGTTATGAGTGGGCGGAACCTTGCCAGTAGTTTCATGACACTTCCAAGGACACCCAGTGCCTCAGTAGCTGTTACTAGCCCTTCAAAATAGCCTCAAAGCTAATTTAGTTTTGCTTCACTTTAATTTTTAAGCATACCTAATAGGAAAGGGAGTAAGGGCTTACAACCACAAGAGAATGGGAAACCCAGGAAATCAGACCAAAATAAAGGATTTCTCTCTATGAAAATGGTTCATCTCTAGCTTCTCCTTCCTCCTCACTTGTGTGTCTGGATCTGTGTGTAATGCCTGGATGGTACGTCCTAACAAGTCAGGAGGGATGAGTGGACACCACACTCTCCTGGCACCTAGCACTCTTAATCCCCATAATATCATTGTAATGGAGACTCGGGTTGAAACAGCCACTGAAATAAATGCCACTCCACTTGGTGCTTTTCAGCCCGCGGATAGATGCCCAGTTTTGAGTCCTATCCTGTGGTAGGCCTGGCTTTGTACTGAACTGAAAAAAGAGGAAGGACAGTGCTGTGTGGTTCTGCAGCACTTTAAATAATTCTGAAAGCTGTTTTTGAAATCATGAATTGGTCTGGTTCCTCCTAAGCATATAGTATCATGACATTTCTCAATAATAAATTTGATGAATCTATGCTCCGTTAGTATGCAGGTGCGTTTATGTGCGGGAGAGAACCATGTGCTTGCTCCTATGTCTGTGTTGATCTACCGGCTCAAAAAGAGAGTATCAGTAAATCTAGGTTAATAGTATAACACCTAAGTTAATCTATAATTCAGCCAAATCAGACCTCAAGTAAAGGAGCACTTGAGGACAGCAGCCACCTGCCTTTCCAGTGTGATACCCACTGATTCAGGGTGGGATGGGGGGGGGGNGGTTTGAAAGCTCTAGGGGAAAACTCAGAGACCAGGATTTTAACTTGTGTTTTAAAAGATGATGACCTCTCTGCACAACACAGCATCATTGCTCATCACACCAGATACTTCTGAGTTTTGACAAGTAGTGTGTTCCTATCTGCCACTAAAGACCACCTTAAAATGGCAACCGTTGTCTTGGTCATGTGGCCACAGGCGTAGCCACACCTAAGTGCACTCATGTCTGTAGTTACCGTGATGATGTCTCTGTCGAGTCTGTGAGTCCATGTGCTTCTCACGAAGGACACTGAGCTGTGAAGGGAAGTCGGAGGGTGATGGATGGGCCTTGATTGACAGAGATGAGCAGTGGTAACCGCTAGGCTACAGAGAGAACATTAGTCACGCCACGTTGGTTCCAATAGATTTAACACCTGGTTGTTAAAAAGACTAAATTGATTGTTTTAAGGCAGCAGTGTTACTGAGTTTCCCCGGTGTCTGTGTTTCTTAATAGAGATCAGACATTAATATGGATTTACAGCCCTGACTCTGGGAACCTTCTGTCCGTGAATAGGAAGCAGCAAGCGAACTGCACGGGCCCCCGTGTGGTTTGGGAGCTGCCCTGTCCTGTCTCCTCTTTGGTCTGACAGCCCCTTGTCTCTTTGCAGCTTCTGCAGCAGGCCACCTCCTCCAGCAACCTGGGTGCGTTCAGTGGCATTCAGCAGATGGCCGGTAAGTCCTGACACATGCCTTTGCCGTCGACTGTGCTGTTGTCTGCATTGGGGTGGGTTCAGAGGGCAGAGAAGAAGAGTAGACAGCAGTTAGCAGTCCTGTTCAAGTTTGACTTGAGTGTAAAAATGAGAGAGTCTGCTGCTGGCTGCTGAGGAGTCACTCGGGAGCCTCTCTCCCACCTTGGGCTTCTCCAGCGGTGGGCGGGAGCCGGAGAGGCTGCGAAGCCCTGCACAGCATCCTCGAGAGTTGTTTTTTGGCTTTGGTTTTGGGTTTTAATGGGATCGATTGCTGGGGAATTTCCAACAAGGCTCCTCTGTCCGGGGGGCAGCCAACATGATTGACATCCTTCTCAAATTTTAATAAGAAGCAGTCAGTAAATATTCTGCCCTCCATAAGGAGAGCCAGGGTTGCAGGCCTGTCTTTGATACGGTTTGCAATCCCTTGATAACCGCAGACAATTAACAGGGTGCCTTTTTTGACTTTAGTACCCTGGTTGACAGAATTGTGCATCAGAAGCTTTTATGTGGAAGTATAATCTTTGTTCTCAAGGAAATCAAAGTGGGGCTGGATTTGAAAGCTGGCTCATAAAGGATTTCTTTTTATAATGAGCTGTGTCAGTAGTAGCTGAGGTGCGGTGATTAGTGAAAGGTCACTCCTGCTGTGTCACCTTCCAGGCTGATATCCTAACTTCCACGGGGCCAGGGAAGGCAGCCCACGCGATAAATCAGAACACAGGTGCCATTAACCTGCCGTGAGAAACAGCGAGAAGGCTCTTCCCTTGTTTGATTCCAGAAAGATAGGGGAGAGAGGGCAAGGGGAAGAACAGATTTTTGGCACACTCGAATCAAGCACCATTTGTTTTTAATGAAGGACACCCTGAGTCAATGAAATGAAATCTGAATGTGCACAATAAGAGCCAGATTTCTTTTTCTGTCACTATGAAAACTCTTTGTAATTTTTATTTTTATTTTTTTGCTCCCCAAGTAAATATCCTTGGTTTCATTTGTTTGTTTGTTGCACTTTGAATGGATCTGGAAGGACTTTCTCTGCACGTGGGTTCTGTGACCATAGCTCAGCCTTCCCCTGCGTCTCCACTGGCCCTTGGAAGCCTGTTGTCTGACAGGATATATTGGCCTATAGTAAAACAAAACAAAACAAAACTGCAGAATTGCTCATCGGGCTTTAAATCTCCTGGCATTGCCAGCTTATTGTTTGTTTTTTATAATACTGCTTTTCATTTACTAGGAAAAAAAATATACATTAAAATAGTAGGTCAAATCACTGCATTATCTTTATGCATACAGTTTGGGAAGCTGTCCTTGGAGTTTGGAATCCCTTTGAATGGTTAATTTTTGGTTCTGTGAAGGGAATCAGAGAGTCATAAGTAAAACATTCAGGGAGTTTTCTGCATTTTAAAGAGAAACCCTCCAGATTGCGAGCTCTGTAAAAATTGCGAAGATTTGTCATATTTTCAGCCAGTGCAACATTTTTCCACCTAATAGTATGGACCCACCCAATCCAAAATTAGGGTCTTTCCTTAGAGGACGCCTCCAGCTCTCCCACTGCTGCACTTGGATTATGCAGAGACGGTCACTGGGTCCTGAGGCTACTGCCAGGCTCGCCTCCTGGGTGGACACAGCACCTTGTCATTTGTCATTAGACTCTGGGCTCCTCTGCCTTGACCACTGCAGGTCAGGGTGTTAGCGTTTACGTGCTCTGCGCACTCATTTTAAAACTGAGGGTATCCAGGAGTAACCTTAGAAGGCGCATGGAGCAGGTGGCTAATTTAAAGCAGTCGATAAATGCTCTGGGCCTTCCAGAATACCCCTTTCTTGAACCTTCCACATAGAAAATTCAGCACGTTCAGTCTGCATAGGCTGTGAAATCAAATGCTGAGCGGCCCGTCATCTGCTGTCACCTTGAATGTTTAGAGTATCAAGGATGTTAATGTCAAGGCTCCATCTGCTTGGTGAATTCCAGAAAGGGGGTTTCTTCATTTGTAGGGATAATCAGGTCTTATTTTCCTGACTATTTGAAGCAGTGTGGATTGGAGTATTTTTTACATATATACCAAGTTATACGGCCTCCTCCTCTTCTGTGTTCTGAAATAGGGCTTCAGTTTTGTCTTTGCCGGTGACCTGGACCAGTATTCTGAAGGGGGCTGGTAGACTGGCAGTAGAAGTACCTCTCTGAAGGAGGCTTCCAGTCTCCCCACGTGGGGTCAGGTGCCCTAATGCCCTGGCTTCCTCACTCTCCTCCCTCACCTCCAAGGCATCAGGCCCCAAGAGGGCATGGCCTACGCTGAGGAAATCTGCCAACATGGGAGAGAGGTGCTACTGACTATTTTTGAGTGGATGTGTGAATGAATTTATAAATTGACAAATGCAGATCTGTAGTTTGGATGCATTCCCAGGGGAGCTTAACTTAAATGCCCTGGTTTTTTTTTCAAGTGAAGAAATTTGACTTTAGCCTTACAGCTAAGCCAAGAAAACATTATATCAGTTAATGGCAGTACCTTCACGGGTGAGCTGGCGAGGATTTGGCAGTAGTTGGTACAATATCAAACATGGTACCAAGTGCATGGACATAACATCAGTAGAAGCTATACAGAGAAATGCAGAAGCCCGTTTATCCCACATCCAACCTGAGGTTAAGATGCTTGTGGAGGGTTGAGAATGTGGCACCACTCAACTGGGCACCTCCACGATTCACACGCTTTGTGTCTTACAGTGCCTGCCATGTGGTAAACCCACTTGTAAAATTCAGGTCGTCCAGCTTGGAACACTGTCCCCAAAGAGAAAGATTTCAGAAACCGATAATATTTTTTTGTGAACAATTCTCAGAATAGAATGGTCTGCCCTTCAGAGGATTGAGGTTTATCACTAGAATCTAAAATGTCTCATTTCAATGAGGAAAACACTTTCTGCTTGAGGAGAAAATAAAGCCAAAAATAGAAAAAGTTTAGATGACAAGTCACTGAGTATTTGTATCAATAGAATCAAATGAGACATCAGCTATACTTTTTTCCCCAAAATAACTTAACCATTTTCCTTTCAAACTAAAAATAACTTCTCATGTGTTTCATGATTTTATAGAAGGGGGTCCTTAGTGAATATGGAATTTAAAAGCAGAAGCTAGGGGCACCTGGCTGTCTCAGTCGGTTAGGATCTCACAATTTGTGAGTTCGAGCCCCATGTTAGGCTCTGTGCTGACAGCTTGGTGCCTGGAGCCGGCTTCAGACTGTGTGTCTCCCCCTCTCTCTGCCCCTCATCCATTCATATTCTCTCTCTCTCTCAAAAAATAAACATTAAAATATTTTAAAAATAAAGTGAAAGCAGAAGCTAGATTAGGATCAAATCTTTAGAAGCTAAACTCCTTTCGCATATATTTTTGAAGCATCCTCAAAGTTTACTGATACTGTTTTCTCTCTTAAAACCTCTAGGAAAAACTTGTCCATTTCTTCCTCAGCTGTGATCTTTGTCCCATGAATTTCTGTAATCTCAGAAACTTGAGCTAAGAGTCTGGATTTTTTTTCCCCTCTGAAGAAGAGGGAACTGCTGTGCCCAGATCGTGATCTCCCCAAAATCCCAAGACCACCAAGGAGTCCGAGTCACGTATGCAAGAACAAAGGGCGTTTATTCGGGCTTAAGCTCGGGCTCCCACACCTCACCAATGCAATGGATCCGTGCTGAGAGCCCGGAACAAAGGAGGAGTAGGGTTTTTATTAACTCAGGGGCCGGAAAGGGGTGATGGACAGGGACTACATCGTGATAGGACAAGGCATCGGCAGAGGTTGTGACGGCGCAGAGGGATTGGTGAGTTTAGAGCAAGGCGGGCCAGAATAGTGGCCGGAAAGTCCAGTACCTCCCAACCTCCAGTGATTGGTTCGGACACAGGGAAGAGCAGTGGCTCAAGGCTGCTGAGTCAGGCCTCAGAGACTTGGGTCTTCTAATCTCTGGGGCCTTCTGAAGCCTGTCATGGCGCTGGTTTGGTTCTTCAGGAACAAGGGAAAAGTGACTTTTCGGTTACTAGTTTCTTTATGACAGCTACCATCTTAAAAGAGCATCGTAGTACATAAGCAAGGGTACTGTTTTACAATTTTGCTTTCAGCAGAGCTCCTTGGAATAACCGTGCAGTTGATCTGCACAGCATCCCAAGGACAAAACCCGCACTCTGTTGCCCCATTGCAGTTGGGAAGATGAAGCATGAGAAGGGTAAATGACTGTGTGAGCCCACACCACCAGTAAGGGGCGTGGTATGGGTTCCCAGAGAGCAGGAGACTGTGAGGCTCAGTAACAAACTTGCCCAAAGTCACTATGCCAGTAAGTGGCAGGGCTGGGTCTCAAATACATCCAAACCCTGCGCCCCACCCCGCCCTGAAGCCTGTAAAACAGCGCTCCGTGTCTCAGCCTGTGAAGATATGTTCTCATCAGCACAGGCTGTGGCGACTTTGCTCTGCAAAAGGTTTAACAGCCAAGTAACAAATCCGAGCCTTGGACCTGTGATGCACAGACTGGTCCAAAACTGTGCAAAAGGAAGAGATTCAGAGACAGTCGCAGGAAGAGCGCCTCCCTTCATTCTGGAACACCGTTCACGTGCGTTAAGAGTGGGCTGGTTTTTGTTATGGCAGTTTTTTCCTCCTTTTCCCAATGTGAGGAAAAAGAAGTTACAGACTTTGCGGAGCAACACCGGAGAGTGTATCTGTTAGAACTGCTGTGCTTCCCCTCATCACTGACGCTGGCAGTAATTCTCTCCCTGCATATCTGGTCTCAGTTGTAGGAGTTACAGTGAGGGGCGTCCGGGGCGGCTCAGTCGGCTGAACATCTGACTCCTGGTTTCGGCTCGGGTCGTGATCTCACTGTTCGTGGGTTCGAGCCTCACGTGGGTCTCTGCGTTGACAGTGTGGAGCCTGCTTGGGACTCTCCCTCTCTCCCTCCTCCTCTGCCCCTGTCCCACTGTCACTCGCATGCGCTCGCTCTCTCAAATAAACTGCAAAGCAAAAAACTTTTTTAATGAAGTAACAGTGAAATTGTACAGCACAAATGTTTGCTTCTGACAACAAAACCAGCCTCCTTGCATCAGTTTGCTGTCCTGTCTCCAGAGAAGACTGTCCGGACCGCCTGTGACAGGGGCAGCAGAGGAGAGACTTTTGTAGTGGCCGGTATGTGGGAGGGCCGAGGGGCTCGGGCTGGAGGCCCCCACGTTGTGGGGTGCGCGGTGTGGATTCATAAAGATGGCCTGGCCTTCCGCCAGAGGAGCCGCCCACCCTCTCACTGCAGACGCTTCCTGCGAATGTGCTAATAGGCCTTATGAGAACATTCCATAACCACCCATCTGTCACTTTTTAACAGACCTGATTGGCAAGCTCTTGTAACAACTGACATCTGTTCTCGCTTATTGATATGCAGATTTATGGTAATTGCTACGAACAATAAGACACAAAATTACCTAAGGTGAACATTAAATTAAATTTTCATGCCCTTCTCCTTATAAATAATTTTTTTAAATCTTAAATTTCAAGTAGGCATATTGCACATCTGTTTCGTACATCATTTCTTCGTTTTGAGAAGGAGTTTTCTTTTCCCAAGTAATGAATGAAAAGTTGGATGCCTGTATTTCCCCAGTTATTTTTTTTTTCTTACCACCTTGATCTTGGCATGCTGTGGGATTTCACAAAAGGTATTTAAGTGTTTTCTATTTCTAGTCACCCAGATTATTGCCCCTGGTTTGCAGGGTGCCTCTCTGAGCAGAGTGCCTGGCGAGGTTAAAATTGGTTGCGATATTGCCATGTGCCAGGCCCGAGCCCACTTCCTGGCAAGGCCACCCCTGCTGGTCGCCCCTTCCGGATCGCTGTGTGGGTGTGACCGAGAGAGCCACCCGCGGGCAGACGGCCAGGAGGGTCCGTGATTGAGCAGAGAGAGGAACGAACAGGGATGCAGAGAGCCCCAAAAGAAGGCTTGCGGGCCGGGGCCACCAGTGTCGGCTGGGCCCAGAGAAGGAGCAAGTCTATGGAGGAGAGGACCCCCGCCTCCTGCGCAGGCCTGTGCGCCTGAGTGTGTCCGCAGCCGAGGGTCAGAGAGCCCGCGGACCGTGTGGTTCCATGGGGAGAGGACGACTGGCCTCACGCAGCTTCTGGTTCCTTTCCCTAAACGAGGCAGATGCCTTTTCCGGAAACAGTGTGGCTCCCAACGCCCTTCCCTCAATAGGAAAGATCACATGTCGGCTGTCCACGCTGGCTACAGGAGTCCGGGGTCCCGGAAGAGCCCATATGTCTGCCTCTGGACCTGAGTGCTGTGTGCAGTGAAGGATCCAAATCCGCGTCTCCTGGGGGAATGTCTGGGGCTCTCTGCGCACCCCAGGACTGCCCTTGTGCACTTAGAAGGCCCTCACCACTCGAGGGAGGCGGTCTTCCTGGAGGAGCACACAGGAGGACGAGCCTCAGCGCTCTGCCACATTGGACACAAGGCCACAGGGCAGGGAGCCTTTGCCTCATGGCCCCACAGCCAGGCCAGTGAAACCTGTGGCAGGGGTGTGGGGGGGGTGATGCTGTCCCACTGCCTCAGCGTGGGTGCCTCTTGGGCTAAGCCTCAGCCTAGAAGTTCTTGGAGAGTCTCTGGCTTCCTTGGCTTCAGCTAGAGCTGTTTCTGTCCTCAGTTTCTCCCTCTGGCAGTCAGGCCCATGCCTTGGTTTCCTCTGATTCCCCGTCACAGCTACTGCTCGAGCCCGGGCCTCCCCCGAACCTCCCGACAATTTTCTGCTGGGACATGTGCCTCTCACCAGCTGTGTGGTAGATGGGGCGTTCTTGGTCTCTAGGATCTGTCACCAGAAACATGTGCATGCCACACACACTTCACATCTGATTTCAGGGAGCTCAGGGCCCCCGTGTGTCCCCTCGGTGGACTGCAGTTAGGAACGCTGAGTTAAGGTGATGAATGTGGGGAAGGGACACAGCCGTGCCACATGCTCGGGCTAAGAAGGAGGTCACTGCCCATCTGTTCCCTGAGGAAACTGAAGCCTCTGATCTGTGGTGTCGGAGATTCTGGTAATGGATGGAAAAGGAAAGCACATTAAGAAATTAAAAGATCGATTCTGTGATTTGGAGAGCAAGATGTTGGACACAGGTGCCGTGTGGCTCCAGGTTAACTTCTTGGCTCCTGATGGAGAGGGCGCACCCAGGGCGTTGCTCCGGGGTCTGGAGCGCCAAGCCCAGCAGGAAGCACCAGGCCCAGCAGGAAGCACCGAGAGGGCTGCTTCCAGCTCTCGGGACTTAGACTCGGTCACACAGGGCACGGCCCTCACCCGGCAGAGTTGGGCACTCACAGGGCCGCTCCAGGCAAACATGAGGATCTGGTAAACGTGTACTTCCAGTGCGCCAGACACAGTTCCTTTAGAAATTCTATTCCACCACCCGCTCCCTTCCCTCCCCCAACCCCCTGAACTCCAGGGTGTGACAGTGAGGGCAGTGGAGCCCAAGCACCATGAGGAGGAGGAAGGAAGAGCCCCAGACAGAACCAGAAGGGCAGCCGGAGCACGCGTGGGGAGGCCAGGCTCCCCAGGAGGGAGAAGGCGATGCCCCGCTCCAAGCCTCCATTTTCTCTCTGTGTAGTGTGTAGTGTCAGTAGGGACTTAGTCACGTGGGTTTGTTACGAATGCCACACAAGAGTGCACACGTAGCATGAGAAACATCCCTGGCACATTCTTCATTCTTAGTGCCGTCATCACCGTGGTCGAGGTGACGTCACTGCATTTTTTCACCTAGCTAAAAGAGCCTGGGCTCTTGGCTTCCTCTGCACTAAGCATCGTTCTTTGAGCTTTCCGCATATCCAAGCCGTTAACTTCTCAACTCTTTTGAGAGGGGTGTTGTGTTTTGGTCCCTCCACACACTTGGGGAATCTGAGGTGCACACAGTTGGGCCAGTTTGCTCAAGGCGATAGAGGTGGTCAGGAGGTGGGGCAGAGCCAGCCGTCTGAGAGCAGGACCTGCTGTCTCAGTGACCAGCCTACACTGGCTCTAATGTGGCTCCTGTCGCCAGCAGAGACTGCCGTGCAATCACAGCCCTAGCAGCACGGGACAGGGTGAAGGAAGGGATGCCTGCGTCTGCATCAGGAGAAGCAGAAATGTGGGCATCGGGGCTGGGAACTGGCCCTCACTCAACAAAGTTGGCAAGGAAGCTGCCTGTCCATCACTGCTAGCCTGCTAAGCGCTTAGTTCTCAGTAAGGGGTGGGGGTGCAAGAGCCTTGCACGGTCAGCACCCAGGACCCCGTCAGGCCTAGAGCGGGACGATTGGCATGGTCCTCCGCTGAGAAGCCCCTGCCTCCTGCCTCTCAGCTGCCCACTGCAGCTCATCCCCATCAGAGACTACTGAGAATGAGCTGCTGAGTCTGGGCCTCTTTCCAGAAACAGATGAAGTAGGATCACTCTCCAGTCCCTGGCTTCTCCTTGCTCCAATACACAGCAGCCTTCCTGGAGGCAGGCGCTGTTTGGTTTTCCACTTAATACTTCATCCTGTGCCTAGGGTCTGGCTCAGTGTGATCTCTGTAACTGCTGAGTGGATGGACAGACAATGGTTAGATGCATAGATGGTTGGATAGATGAGTGAGTGGTTGGACTGGCAGATGGATGGATGCATAGACAGACAGACAGATGGGTAAATGGATGGGCGGCTAGGTGGGTGGGTGGTTGGACAGGCAGATAGATGGATGTATGGGCAGATAGATGGGTGGATCGATGAACAAATGAATGGATAGATGGATGACAGGAACATGGGTGGGTGGACAGACAGACAGAGGAGCAGGCAGACACACAGGTCCTCCTGCATGCCACTTCTCTCCATCTCCTCCTTCCCATCTTCCTCTTTCCCCAAATCCCTCAGATGCTGCCCATCACCCTGACCGCTCCTTCCCACTCTTGCTCTCTGCTTCCCTTGGCCCATATTTTCCTTTTCCTTGCAGTGTGACCACACAACACAGTTGCCCCCCCCCCCACTGTGGCTCCCCACAGCTGCGGTCCCCCTCCCTGGCCTGCCACATGGGGGCAGGGAAAGACCAGAAAGGATGGCAGATACTCTTGGGTGGCGATGTGTGGGAAGAAAGGTAGAGGGAACACTGTGGGGGACACACGAGGCCTCGGCCCTGGGTGAAGCCAAGCAGACAGCAAAGTAGAGAACCGGGTGTTGTCAGGTGGGCTCCAAGAATGCCGGCAGGTGAGATCAGGAACACACATAGTTCTGATAAATGTTTGTAGAATGGATTAATGAACAGTTGAGGGAAACAGTATGTAAAGCTGTTATAAATACTGAAGGACTAACAGCAGAGAAAATGAACACTTGGTTGGGTCCATAGATGGTACTCTTCTTACCTGCCGTTTATGAAAATTTCATTCTCTTTGATACCCAGTCCATTCATTCTGCGTGGATTCACCCATCACCTGCTGTGTGTACAGCTGTGAGTTTGTATGGCTGTGTAGGTAGACTGAAAATCAGACAAGATTATCCTCAAAGAGCTCAGTATCTAGTTCAGAAGGTAAGAGATATATATGCATAAGGTCAAGATAAGATGTGGTGAATGCCACAGGGTTACAAACCCTGGATGAGTGAGTTTGCAGATAATGCACAGAAGAGGTGTGTGTTGACAGCAGACTTTCAGTCTTCTTTGGAAGGAGGCCATCAGGTGTATCAGGATCAATGCCCCAGACTCGGGGAGTCCACCACCATTTGCCCCGAGGCCTCAGCCCAGGACCTGAGTCCCGACCACTTATTAATGAGCTAATAAGCTCCCTTCAGCTCTGGAATTCCCTGCATGCTGGCACTGTGGCCTGAACTTGGGGAGATCAGGGCAACGTCTTGGAGGACCCCCTGACCCAACGAGAAGATTGGCTGCTTATCATTAATGCCAGGTGTGCACTGCGGATTTTCATTGCGGTGCTAAACCATCCCCTTGTCAGTGCAGCTCTCGGTCAGGGACACAGTCCAATCACATGGTTTACGTCATTACAGCACTAAAGGGACCATCAGTCACAAGAGGGCCGAGGGGACAGATGGGTCAGAACAAATGTACCTCACTCCTCTCAACATCGCTCAGGCGTGAGGTGTGTTTGAGCTCCTGTCGGGAGCTGAGCGCCTTGCTGCATCCACGTGGGTCTGCACTGAGGCCATGCAGCTCCCGGCTTCCCCCATTTGCTTCAAGAACCCCAGAAAATAAGACCAGTGCTTTCTCAAGTCGCAGATTCTCATAAATAGGACCCTGTCTGACACTTGATTAGAGGGAAGGTGGGAGAGCCGTTTCGAGTTGCACTGACAGAGAAAACAGTGTGGTTGCAAAGTCCACACTCTTGTAGAAGTTGACAGGATCCCGCCAGTACTTGAGTGCTGCCTCAAAACATCCACAGGACCCAAGTGGATTTTGAAAGACAGGTGTTTGGCTTTTACCCTCAGCCAAGAAGGCTGGGCATCTCCTGGAAGAGGACAGAGCATTGTTCTCAGCAAAACAAGGAGCCCTCTTGCAGCAGAGACGTCAGGAACTCCTTTCCAAGTAGAAGTAAGTTGTGATCAAGGCAGCCAGGATGGAGGAGCAGGATAAATGAGCCTAGCAGCCACACTTTGAGTGGTGCTTAGTCAGAAGGCTCCATACCCATGGCTGGGGAGTTACACAGATATGTTGCTAGAACATTGTCTCACCATTCCACCCACCACCACCTGATAAGGAATAAGGAAGCTGCAATCTGGCCAGTCTCTCTAAAGCAGATTAAATTTGCTCGGTAGGCATTTATTAAGTACCTGGATTTGAGACATGAGAAGAAGGTGAAATTAAGCTATTAACTCTAGTGTCTTTCTCTATAAAATTTCTCTGTACAGGGAGAGAACCATTGAGTCCTGCCTCTTGAAGACACATTAGTATGAAGTGGAGAAAGACTCAGAGACTCTTGGTCACTGAGAAATAAAAGTGGAGGAGGTCTCAGCCTTTGTGTTCTTGTAAAGTTTCACTTTTCTCTGCTGTTCGTTTCTTAATTTTCAGTAGCCAGAGATTCGTCCTAGTTAAACATGATCCTTCTTTAAAATATAGATGCCTCTAAATCACAAATACAAGCACTTTACAAATAAAAATGTGACCACATTGACATTTTTACTCATCCATTATTTTTTATTTATGAGATGTTATTTAAGTCCCTACTAGGGTCCCATTTTAGAGTTCACATTTAAAATAAGTCTGGAGAGAGGACATCAGTGGTGATCACCACCATGAGAGTCCCTGACTACTGTCAGGTATTTACACTGTGTCGAGCGATTTGCATTCCTCCTCTCTTTGAATCTGCACACTGCCCTTGAAGATAAGGTGCAGTTAGCAGTGCTGCTCACTAAGCAAGAAAAGTAGAGGCTGAGAAACTGGCCCAGGGTCACAGGGCTGGTACGGCTGCAAAGCCAGGAAGCCATAGCAGTTCAGGTTCAGAGCAGGAGATCAGTACTGCTTCCTCTGGAATTCCTCCTCCTCCATGCAGCTGGTGGGCTTACCGGGACGCCTTCCTCTAGCTCCGGGGCCCCGGTCTCACGGGTTCTGCGCTGCTGCCCCGTCATGGTAGCAGAGCCTGCTGTGGCCTGGTCTTTGCTCGTGCTCTCTGCAGCCCTGGGACAGGGCGGTTGGGATGCGTCCTGGATGACGACAGGCAGCACTGCCCACAGTGGGCAGCTCCGCTGGCAGGTGCAGTGACACAGGGGTCATCAGGGCAGCTGCACAGAGCGTGTCATCCCAGGGCCCACTGCCCGGGGCCTCTGCTCCCGTCGTCCGCCCTCAGGCTTGGAGCCGGGCCGAGCGGGCCTCTGGCTAAAGCAGCGTTTCTCTCCCTCCACAGGCATGAATGCTCTGCAGCTACAGAACCTGGCGACGCTGGCGGCAGCCGCAGCCGCGGCCCAGACCTCAGCCACCACCACCAATGCANNNNGGCAGGGAGGGGGCGCCCTGGGCAGCGGGCAGGGGCTGGATCTCTGGAGAGGTTCTTAAAGACACTAGGTTCGAATGCACATATGTTTGATTTTCCGAGAAGACAAGGGACAGAGTTTGCTGAGAGCAGCCACCGGGCTGGCAGGTCTCCGGCCTTCACTGTGCGTGGCGACCGTGCCATCCGTCGCGCGGTGCTCAGGCCAGCACCTGGGGGGAGCGCCTCCCTTACTCCCTGGCTCCCTTGCATTCCTTCTGCTTGTTAGCAGTTTGAGGGTCCTCTGTTGAATCTCAAAATCCCTCACTATTCCAGGGTTCTATTTCACACCAGCTCCATCCTTCACGCTGGCTCTCAAAACCCACGGTCTTGAGGGGACCGTCCTTGCCGTCGCCTCCCGGTCGCGTCCCGGGCTATGTAATTTCAAGTCTTTCTGCTTGGAAATGTTGCCTTATTCAAAAGCAGATGCTGTTCTCCTTTTCATACGAGCCAGACATAACGCGGTTGCTTAGATACCAGCATTTGTGCCCCAAAAAATGTTTTGCTGGCTTTTCTTCCCCTCTGAATTTTCGAGATCTTGTTGGATGAGCTCCCCTCCCCACCCTCGGCTCTGCAGATCCCATACCCTCTGCCGCCTGTGCTCCAAAGAGGAGCTGCATGGTGACTGAGTTTGCATGTGTTCATCTGGGGCTCTCTTTCTGGAAAACACGAAATGAAAAGACGGTTTTCTTAAGGCTTTTGACAACAGGAAGCCACGTGCCTGCGCCCCGGCCAGAAGCCGTGGCCGGTGGTTTGTTGATGAAATGCTGGGTATCTAATCTGTCTCCCCCTGAGGAGGACCGTCCGCAGGGACACACCTCAGAGACACTTGCGGGGAGTGGGGGGGGGGTCATCCTCAGCACGCAGTGCTCTCCTGGCAACACGGAGGTGTGTGGACTTGGTTCTCTGGGATGCCTTCAAATGTGTCCTGTTACCATGTGGGGGCCTCGTTTGGTGCAGTAGATGGTATTTCCAAAAAATCAACTTGAGGCCATTTTTCCCCAGCAGACTAACTTACAAATCTACTCCAATATATGAACCTGTTATTTATATAAACCTTTTTAATGGCCCTAGTTAAGCAATAGACGTTTTGAGAGAAATTCCCCTAAACAAATGATTAGTGATTTTTCTTAAAAGCTAATTAAAAATTTAACCTCACTAATTTACCCGTTTTATAAATCAGATTGAAAAGCAGTTTCTTAGGGGGCACCTGGGTGGCTCAGTCAGTTAAGCAACCAACTTCAGCTCAGGTCATGATCTCATGGTCCATGGGGTCGAGCCCCACGTCGGGCTGTGTGCTGACGGCTCAGAGCCTAGAGCCTGTTTCAGATTCTGTCTCTCTCTCTGCCCCTCCCCCCTCTCAAAAGTAAACATTAAAAATAAATTTTAAGTGTCTTCTTAAATAAGAATTTATCTCCCCACGAGGACAATGAAATGATTATGTTAAAACAGCATAATGTATACACACAATTTTATTGTCTTTTTAGTCAGAAGCTTGAATTTTTAACTAATTTATCTGGAGAGAAAAAAATTAAGTCATTTACCATCTGAATGCTCTTTTATTTGCTTGTATAAAAAGTAAAGAGGATTGTCTGTGTGTTTTTTTTTTTAAATATTAGCTTTATTTAGCAAAAGTATATTATCTGTATTCTTTCCAAACTTGGCCTTCATCTTCTGTTTGTTTTATCAAGAGTGACCAGCAGAAACTGACCAAATCATTGGTAATAAAGTAGAGAAAAAAAAAAAACTTTTCATTAAATGGCCAGGAGCCACATAGCCCACGGCTTGGATCAGCCTTTCAAGACTTCAGCTTTGGTACATTCAGTATTGTAGTGATGTTAAAATTGTCCTCCATTCCACAGACAGACAGACCGTTATCATAAGTGGACTTTTTGGTTAAGGGTACGTGCCCTATTGTTTGCTCCTGAGGGTTCATTTGACTTTATTAAACTATGTTTTCCCATCGTGACATTTGGGCTGGAATGTGCCTTGGCTCCAGGGAATCAGAATTAATATTTGAACATTTCATTCTTCTTTAAAAGAAGACTTGTCAGTTTACGGAGTCAAGTGCAAACAGGATGTAAGTTGGTCGGTGTAGACACCAGAGTTGATAGTAACAGCTATCCGAGTGGCTGTCCGGTGTCAGGCGCTGGCCCGGCACGCAGCACAGATGCACCTCTGCCCTTGAGTCTCCCGCTTGGTCAGGGGATCTGACAGCAAGCACGTCCACGCACCCAAAATGTGCCAGGCAGTGCTGTGGGGACACACCAGACAGAGTATGGCGGAGAGTGAAGGGGGCTGGAGGGAGGCCGTGGGGATATCTAGGGCAAGGGCATTCAGGTGCGGACAGAGCAAGTGTGAAGGTAGGAGGGCCAGGTCACCTGCAGGGGTGGAGCGGAGGGGGATGTCCCCGGATCCACATCCTTTCCATCCAGTAGGGCCAGAAGCGCAAATATTGTAACTTGTTCCAGGGGCGGGGGTCGGGTTAGGGACTCAGCTGAGGAAGATGGCCTGTGTATTTAAGACATTTTAAACACATTTGACCATTTTCAGGTTTTACCTGAGCTCTTAGTGAAAAGGAAAATGTGTCCTGGGATCTCTTTTACTTCTTCTCCCCAAAGCAGAATGTCCTTACCTTTGCTCTCGAAGAAACATTCTGCCCTTCGAATAATTCTGCTGAGGTGCTGCTGAACGTGGTTTTTCTCCTGTCTACTGAGCAATGCTTTGCATAATAGCTGAAAGTATTTCATTAGAATCCTGAAGTGTAGCAGCAGAAACGATTTAAATCTACATTTCAATTATTTTTCTTAAGCGTAACTAAAAAAAAAAAAAATCTGGCATTTAAGTGGAAGTAAATTATTTGTCTAATTTCCATCAGGGCTTTTTTCAAAGTCACAGAAAATGTGGTTGGTAGAATTCACGACCCTCCACTTCATCAGAGCAATTTCCTGTGAAATAAAAGGGGGGTGCACAGTGGTTCCCAAGGCCAATGCCATTATTTGTCTTTTACTTAATGAAGAACAGGACTTATATCATTGTACCTCTAGCAAGACCAGTCCAACTGTGAGATGCACTGATGCCCCATCACTCGGCACCCACAGGGGCCCTGATTTTACCGTTTTTAAAGATGTCCCCTATACTTCAGACCAGTCCATCTCGAAAGGAGAGGGACAATTCAATCCCCCAAACTATTAATTTTTTTAATAATTGTAAATTTATCATTTCAATTTTGCATACCCAGGCATAGTCTCCCTACAGCATTATTATAAATGATTTTACACAGTCTATGCTTTAAAACATGAAAGATTAAGCTTTAATTTTTGTTAAAAAAAAATCCCCGTAGGCAATAAATAGATTCCTTTGTCTCGTGGCCTTGAAATAAAAATTAAAATAGTTTAAATTGCCCATGGTTAGAATAAGTGTTTCATGCAATTATCAGATGGTAGTGAATAAAATTAGAAATTAAATCATGAAAGAATAAAAACCAGGTAAATGCATATTATGCCTTTCATGGGTTTCTCACGGGGTCTTTTGAAGCCTAATTTAATCGTGTTTCTTGTCTTTTATTTTGATATGATAATTTTGCCTTTGTTTACTCCATTCTCCTATTTCGTTAATTAAATCCTGGGTCATTTCTCCTCCAAATTTTGAACCTGTTTTTGAGGAATGTGTCTCTGTGTTGGTATAAAGAAGACATTGTCTACAGGGTGTGCAGCAAGGTCTTAAAGAGAGATGACAATATTTGTCTTCTCCCAACTCGTGGATTTGTTAGTTTTGGCTGGCAGTTTTGAGAGCTCGGGAGAGAGCATTATTATTAACCACATAGGCACATGTCTTTGTCATTTTCTGTCTAAAACATAATACTGCATTCGTGTACCACATTACTCCACTGACCTTCGTCTGTTTTCTTTTTTTTTTTAAGAGGTTTTAAAATTCTCCAAATGCTCCTGTAAGTGCACTCAATCAAGTGCACACTTCACGATAATAGATAATTTCCCTTGATAGGATAAGGCATTTTAAAATGCTAGGGAGGCTTTTTTTCCCGTTCCCACATTTGGCTTTTCAAATAGTTGTCCCTTTAAATTCTAGGCAATATTTTATCCCCCGCATCTTCCAGAGGTCACCCGCCTCCTTGAAGGCTGTGACAGACACAAAGTCCCCAGGAAATGGTGGCTCCTTGTGGACTCTTTGAGGTTCGTGGGGCCTGGAGGTCTTTCCACGTGAGCCTCCCTTCCTGGGTCATCACATGAGAAGGACCCGTGAGTGGTGACCTTCAGCGTCACACCCCCGTCACCGGGGCAGCGGTGGAGAAGAGCGGAGTGGGAAACGAGGAGTTCTCCTCAAGGTCACTCCAGAAGCCGTCAGTGTGAGGAGAGGCATCTGTCCCCGTGTGTGTCCCTGCGGGAACCGCGTCAGGTGAGGAGGGGCCATTTGCAGGCTGCTTTAGCCCACAGGTCTGATTTGGGCCCCACACCTCCGCCCTCCAAGCTGTCACGTGCAGGGGACAGGAACACAGGTGGAGTTAAGGAAATGGGCCAGGAGAGGCCGTCTCCCCCACGCTGCCGCCCTGACCCCGCGACCCCGGGAAGTCTGCCCCCGGGAAGTCTGCCCGTACGCGTCGTCCACGGGTCCGAGCCCCCCAGCCTCCCCTCCTCCCCTCCTCCCAGTCCTCTCTCCTTGGCCCAGTTGTATCAGCCTCTGGGTTCATCGTGCGTCTCATCAGGCAGGTCTGGTACCTTCTCTGGAGCATGTGCCGGCCCCTCCACCCCAGTGGTGCTTCCCTGCACGCAGCCCTGACCCCCTCCCTTGGTACCGTCAGAACGGCCTCCGGCTTCACTCTTGCCCCCCGTCCACCTGGCTCGCTGTGGGCGACACAGAACAGCTCCGTCAGACACCTTCCCCGTGGTGCAGGGCTGGTCTAGAGTGAGGCGGACGGCTCGGCACTCGCGGTGCTCCCTGCTCCAACTCCACGGTCCCTGCCAGCCCGCCGCCCCCCCACCGCCCCCTCCAGCTGGGTGGGGCGACCCCATCTTCCCCAGACCCGCATCGGCCTCTGTGCCTGAAGTGCTTTCCCTGGTTTCCTCCTGCGAAACTCTTTGGTGTCACCAACCTATCGCAGTGCCGGTGCTTAGGAAGATTAATGCATAGGTATAAATTTGGTGTTCTTATTGCACATCATAAGAATACAGTTTATACGGCATAAATTAAGCTCCAGTAAGAAAACATTTTATAGTAATTGATAAAAATTGCTTTGAATACTCTAATACTTCTAAGAGCCATCGCAGTTGCCCTCTCCACCATAAAGCCTCCTAGAAAGAATTAAGAGCTCCCACATGACGTTTTTAGCATAAATAGTTAATTTATTCCTAAACCTGGTCAAAGGCAGCCTCCTTTATAATAAGGGCGTTTTTACTTAACACCATACTCAACCTTGACCCGCGTCTCTGACCTTCCTATTTTTCTCCACTCCTCTTGTTTCACTGCTTATTACCACAGAAAAGTCTCAAAACCGTCACTTTTCCCCATCATTAGCTACACTTTTAAGTGTTTTAGTCAAGAAGGCTGTTAAAATTAGCTGTTTGTTTGTGGGGTTGAATCAAACAGCTTTCCACCCTATTGCTACAGAAAGAGAACTGCCAATCCCATTCTTTGCTCATTTCCTGCAAGCTTCAGCATTTTATCTTTTGAGAAGGTTTCTGTGTGTTGACTGGTTGACATTACAGGGCTCACTCTATTTTCATTGATGTTAATGGAGTTGAACATGATGTAAAAGCCCCATAAATAAAATGTTACCATAGTGACTGTAATTTCTGGATATATTTTTTCATTCACTCAACAGGTATTTCCTGAGCATCTCCTATGTACCTGGGACTGTTCTGGGATTTGAAACACATCAGTGGACAAAGTGGGCCAAACTCCATGCCCTTATATAGTTGATATTTCTAGCATTGGCTCTTTAAAAAATGCATTTTACTAAATTTCTATTATCAAATGATTTGGTGAGCCTGGAAATATAAACTATAACTTCTACACCCTTTAAAATAACCATTTCAGAACCAATTTTTTAGTTTATGTTACGTTAAAATTGTATGGAGACCAAAGTAGGGAAGGGAGAGAAACCTTCCTCCTCTTCTATAAGCCTTGCCATCTTTCTGCACATTGAAGGCAACAAAACTCTGAGAATAGTGTGCATCCATGTAGTAAATTTGGCAAATGGTAAAAGTCAAAAAAAGAAGACTACATGCACTTCCAGTGGCTTCTCAACAGAAGCGTTTGCTGAAGGGCTGCCGGGTGGCTCCGTCGGTTAAGCATCCGGCTCTTGGTTTCAGCTCAGGTCATGATCTCACGGTTGTGGGATCGTTGGGCTCCTCGCTGAGCGTGGAGCCTGCTTCACATTCTCTCTCCCTCCTGCTGCCCCCTCCCTGACTCACGCATGTGCTCTCCCAATAAGTTAGAAAAAGAGAGAAGCATTTCATGAAAACCTGATTATTTCCAAAGTTCTTAGGCATTCAGAACATATTTTGGGGGTACGGGGAGCAGTTGGCCATGGTCTGTTTTTCTGGTAAGTGGTTCCTTATTTGCTTGGCACTGATCGTCCTACTTCTAGGGTTTACAGCAAACACGTAAATCCCTCCCAACCAGAGGAGTCTCACTGGCACGTGCTGTGCGTTTCGATGCAGAATTAACCTGAAGTTTGACTTGCCATCAGGAAGACGCCACGCAGTCAGAACCACAGCTCACTCCCTAAGTCCTCTGGGTGTCCTGAGCCGCCAGGGGGCTCTGCGCTCCTGGCCTCGGCACAACCCTGCGCAGGTGAGGTGCTCCGGACCTGGAGCAGAGCCCTGGTCCCTCAGCACTCCCGAGCTCCTCTAAAGCTGCAAAGCTGCCAGGCTGAGGGGGCAGAGCTATTTATGGATCGCCTCTCTTCTCCGCGGCACCTGCACACAGGTCTATGCGGCCGGTTCTCCCTGTGCCCCAGGCACGGTTTGTCCTGCTGTCCCGTAGGCTGTCACTCACCAGTCTTTGCTTCGTTCTTGCCTTGCTTTGGGTACACTTCTTAATATGATTAGATACTGGCTGTCCTTCTTTGCATGTTTGCTTTTAGTGGCTCTGGAGTCAGAGCTGTGCCAAGCATTAGCAATCGTTGTAAATAGTGCTCTGTACGGTCTACGTTGCATCAGACCCACATCGGATCCCGCTGTGATGCGTTTACCAGCTCACAGGTGTGTTTTCTGTACATCACAGCCACTCCGTGCTCTTCTTTCCCCACGAAATCAAGGATGTTGCTGTCTGAGCCATGTTACCACTGCTAGCACCAGGGAAAGCCTGTATTAATCTCATAATGATATTTTATAGTCAGTGGGGAAAGCAACTTTGCTAAGAAGAGTTGCTAATCACAGCTTCCAGAGGTTTATGATCGAAGGTCCGTGTTTTAAGACCTGAAAGCCAGAAAGTAGGAGCACTGAGTTCACGTGTGGTTTGATTCCACGAACCGCTGTAACCCAGATGCAGTGGCCACATTAAAAACACAAGCAGAGTGCACCAACCTGGTCAACCTAGTTGAGGGGCGGAAAATCAGAGAGATTCTGTCGTGAGGAAATGGGGGAAATTTTGAATAGGACAGCTGACATGTGACCCCAAATTTCAAGACTAGGTAGGGTTTTGAGACATAGAAATGGAATGGAAGATTTAACAAATCTGTCAGATATGAGAAAAATAAAAGTCAAACAGAAGTTCATCTCCTTGCTTACAAGCATGAGATGTATGGAAGATAATGACCAGAGAGGGTCCTGAGCGGTGTGGGTAAGGAGCCAGAACTCTGGCGTGCAGGCAGTGAAGAGCGTCTAAGGACCTGGAGCACAAGAAAGTCCACCATGGGACTTGAGCACTGACTGGATGTGAAGACAGAGCAGTTGAAGGCGACAGAAGCACGTTTAATCTGGGGGACTAGTGGCCCAGCATTCTCATTGGTAAAGAGAGGGGTGGCAGGAGAAGGGAAAGTTAGTAGTAGACGACTGGATTTTGTGCTGCACATGTGAACAGGCCTTTTGTGTCAATATATCCACCGCGCACGCGGTTGGACATCTGACCACAGAGTTTGTCATGGAGCTCAAAGAGTGGGCTGAAAATCGGCTGCAGCAGTGAGGTGGACCGATGTAAGCTTGGGGATGGATGGTACTTTTATGTTAGAATCACCAAACGGAGCGGGGGAGGAGACGGGGTGCAGCCCTCTGGCTGATGACTGTATTTGTGGGGCAGACAGGAGGAACCACGTGGTGGTAGCCTGGTGTCAGGGAACCATGCAGAGGAGTTTCGAGCAGGAAGGTGACAGGAGAGAACAGAAAAGGGGCATTCGAATTTAGCAATTAGGCAGCTGCCCTTCCCCCCCCCCCCCACCTCCCCTCATGGCCTGGTCACTGGTGGAGTAGATGACACAGTTCTAGAGGCAATGAGAGAGGAGGAATGTGGGACTGGAGGTGAGAATTCTATCTGTATGAATGACGTCATGAAATTTAGTGATTTAAAAAGAAATTCTAAAAAAGTGGCAGAGTCAAGAGAGAGATGAAGATGGGGAAAACTTAAAAGTATTTCTAAGTGAAAAAGAAGGAGCCAGAAGGAAAGAGAGCAGGAAGAGGCCAATGAGAGGTGAAATTGATGGACAGAGTGGGAAGGCGGAACCAAACCCTCCTTTATGCCTGTCTGGGGCACTGGAGCAGTGCGTGAGGGCCTGTGACGAGCTGGGAGGAGGGCCCTGCCACCGAGCGCCTGGACAGCGCGCCCGGCCCTACCCTGCCCATCCCTCTTGCAGCATTGTGTGGGCGGGGCCGTGTGCATGACGGGGCATAAACCCGTAATAAATGCTGCGAACTGGGACGGTGTAGCCTTGAGGGAGGGAGCACCTTCTTCACCTCCGAGATAAGAGCACAGAGGCCAGGATCGGGGAGGATGCAAGGAATTTAAGACACAGAGGTATTTACATCACGTGTAGGCTAGATTTAAATAATCTAGTGCTAGAAACAGAAAAGTTCATACACAGGGCAGAGGTTTAAAAAAGATGTAATTTGAAGAATGTACTAGAGGAGGTTACAGTTTCATTTTCTTTCTGTGGTATGTGGACATTTTGACCAAGAGTTGGAAGACTCTTCCATTGAAAAGAACCAGTCATTTCATCTTTATCTAGTTTTCTCAGTTGGGAAATGGAGTTGTTCCAAATATTGAGGTTAATATGTACATAGAAAGCACACTGTTGCTTTTATTTAAAGACAGCATTAAAGAATCTTATTGGAAAGATGATTTCATTATTTTGGAATGACATTAAATCCCCCTGTTGACAACAGGAAACTAGGTTAAAACTAGAATAAGATCAGTGATCTTTTTCTTTGAACCTTTTGCCTTCGGAAATGAGTATCTCCCCACCCTTCCTAAAAATGCCAGAATATAAACGCAGGAAGTAGACCCACTCCTCCTTTCTTTCTGCTTTGGGGCTTAGCTGAACCAGGTGGCAGTGAATTTCCCAAGGCACTTGAGTGTGATTCAAGGCTACAGAACCAACACACCCTCCTCACCAAAGACAAAATGGCACTACTGGATTCGAGAGCACCAGCAGACCATGATGGAACAGGACTGGTGGCCACCATGGAGAGTCACACGCTGAGGCCCTCGGAGAGCTGCAGGTTATTATGGAGCCTTTGCTCGCGGTGGGCCATTCACAGGGGCAGCCGCCCCTCCAAGGTGCACACTCAGACTGTCTAAACAGCTCTTCCAGCCTAGAACCCTGCTGGCTGAGCACTTGACCCTTGCCAACCGTGGCACCTGATCCAAAGGAAAACACTAGAAATGAGCGTTTTGTCCCTCTGGGCAAACTTCCCCCTTTCCAGGACATCCTAAAACCAGATTCGGCCAGGTTTTCAGTGACCTGCCAGCGACACGCAGCTGTTTACCATGGAGGTAACCTCTCTCCGGGGGCAGAGACTAGTCACCATCAGGTTTTACAGTTACAGGGAGTCTTCAGGTCACTCTGCCCGGGGGCCTTGTGCACGATCCACACGGATGCCCGCAGGGAAATGACTGGCCAAGGAAACAAGGCGATGAGCAGCAGATGTGACAGCAGTCCTGCCACACCGCGAGACCTCCAAAAGCAGGAACTCCGGACCAACTGGAACTGTGTTTCTGGGTTTTTCCATGGTACATGTTCTCACCCTTGTGAGGAAATCAGCATTTCTTTTTCTAATCTGTGTTGATGACCATCTGGAAAAACAAACATCTGGAGCCATCTGAGGGGATGCACATATTTGTACTTTGGTAAATCGTTAGCAGATTATCATTGGCGGAGAAAACAGGTTGTTTCCTCTCTGCTCTATTCTTGTTAGATCAGTATATACTGAGTTTACATGAACAGACTTTTTCAAAGTGACCCCAAATGACACCTTCAGTCTTCAGTGTCTTTCTGCGTGGGACTGGCCGGGAGGTGCCCAGGTTTGCTCACAACTAATGAAGTCGATTTCTTTCTTAGAAATGTTAACTAATGAGGGGCGCCTGCATGACTCTGTCACTTAAATGCATCTAGCTCTTGATTTCGGCTCAGGACATGATCTCACAGTTCGTGGGACCGAGCCCCACATCAGGCTCTGCACTGACCATGTGGAGCCTGCTTGAGATTCTCTCCCTCTCTACCTGCCCCTCCCCATGCTGGCACACACGCTTTCTGTGTCTCTCTCTCAAAATAAACTTAAGAAATGTCAACTAGTGAGCACTCCAGGAAGCATGTGGAAAAATAGGAGTTAAAATGAAGGAAACCGTTTCTCCTTCTGTCTCTGCACCACTTTCTCACTCACCTTCCAGTGTCCACTTCCCTAGAATAATGCTTCAAGAGTCAGTCAGGGTCCAGATACGGGGCTTCTTGCTTCACCCACCCTCTAGACGGAGAGCTCCTCCCGTGCACCTTCTGAAGAACCAGGGTGGCCTGTCTGGCCTGGTGTTGCCCGAAGCCACATCGTCGACTGTCCCTGTGAAGTGAAGCGATGTTCTGGGAGAAGATGATGGAATGGATGTTTAGGGGACGGAGGGTATGCCCATTACAGACCGTCAAGTAGTGACATCAGACCACCTCAGACCCTTTTAACACCGTTTTCTGATACAAACAGCCTCCTCCTACCTGGTCATTCCCCACCCCCCAAAATCTTGTAGGGATAAATTAAGATAAGAGACGTGGTTCCTGTGGAATAATTGGGCCCCCTGGGAGGAGCGCCACTCTGTATTTCGCTAATGCCCTGGGGTTGTGATTAGCTAACAATGAAAGTGCTTGTGTCATTGCCTAATTATTCTGCTTCCTCATCGTCTTCCTTGCACCGGCCCAAGACCATGGCCCGAGACCATGCCCAAGCTCGTTTGAGGCTGGGCAGTGTCCTCAGTAGTTAGGTCAGTGTAGACGGTTTGCTGTTTCCTAAGCCACAAAGCTACAGTGCTTTCACCATCCGATGGTTCCGTGCAGGTGTTTA